>NC_057807.1:571956812-572320347 GCF_018294505.1 Triticum aestivum
GGGGGGGGGCATTTATTGATTTATGGAAGGGTCTGTAGCAGCCCCGTAAGAGGCCGTACGTGTAGCATTTTTGAAAATAAGTGATTCTTTGATTGGCCCATTTCTTAATTTCGGTGTTTCTCCCTTCTCTCTGCTCGCGACAGCATTGCGTAGAAATATAAGTTGTCAAGATTCTCTCTCAATAAAAGAAGAAGTAGTCAAGAATGCATCAGTATATGAGCGGGCAATTTTGAAACTACTTCAGGCTAAGGACGGCGGGGCTTGCTTGAAAACGAAAACTTAGAGCAACTCCAATGGGGCGATCCATTTCGTCCGCCGCCGTCCGTTTGGGTCGGTGCAGACACAAAAGGCGGCCCAACGTGCCGACCCGAACGGATGCGCGTCCGCTTTTCGTCCGCGGGCGATCCATTCCCGGCCCATTTTTAAGTCTGATTTGCGTCAGCACGAACACGCGACAGACCTGCGCACGCTCGCCTTCTCCTCTCCCGGGCCCGTTGGTCGGTGGCACATTGGCCTTCCCCCCATCCAACAGCAATCCTCGCCCGCCTCCTTCGTCACCACCGCCGCCGCCCATTTTTACCACGACTCTACCAGCTGTCGGCGCCTCTACATCCGCCCAGCAACGCCGCCCACTCCCACGTCGCCCGCCACCGTCGTCTTGCCGCCGGGGAGCCGACTGCTTCCCCCACCACCACCACCACCACCACCACCACCACCACCACCACACAGCCGCCCCCGACCAAGAAGCCGCCTCGCCGCCCCGGTCAGATCCTCACCGACACGCTCGTCGGAAGCCGGCGGGGCAGCTAGCTGGTCTGTGCGCGCCGCGACTCCCTTCTCCGGCGGTCTCCTTCGTCGATGCCCGCAAGCTGTTCGACGATTTGCCAAGGTACAAAATGGACTCCGCCGACGAGTTCTTTTTTCACAATTTCCTTTGCGACTCCGACGATTCATCGTCCGATGACGAGGAGGAGATATTGGTTGTCGTGTTGGTCCATCACCACCTCAATAGCCAGTGGCCGTTGTTCCGTGGCTCCATTCTGGGCTACTTTCCGGTGTTGAATTGCAACCGAGAGAGCGGGCATTTCCTTTTTTAGAAGGACTACTTTGATACAACAAACCCGTTGTTCAAACATCAAAAATTCCGCTGCCGTTTCCGTATGAGTAGGCATCTTTTCAACCGTATTAGAGAGGGGGTGGTCGGCTATGATGACTATTTCGAGTGCAAAGAGGATGCCATTGGCAAGATTAGTTTCTCCTATTATCAGAAATGCACTGCCGGCATCCGAATGCTTGCATACGGAGTGCCTGGAGATCTCATTGACGAGTACGTCCGTATGAGCGAGTCTACATGCCTAGAGTCCATGTATAAGTTCTGCAAAGCTGTTATTGATGTGTTTGGCTCTGAGTACTTGAGAGAGCCGACTGCTGAAGATACAACCCGTTTGTTGGCGATGAATGCCAGCAGGGGCTTCCCAGGGATGCTTGGTAGTATAGACTGCATGCACTGGGAGTGGAAGAACTGCCCTTTTGCTTGGCAAGGGCAATATAAGGGCCATGTCAGGGCTTGCACTGTCATACCAGAAGCCGTGTGTCTCAAGATCTCTGGATCTGACACTCTTTATTTGGCATGGCCGGATCACAATGATATCAACGTGCTTCAGCGCTCACCGGTGTTTGCTAGGCTTGCCGAAGGCAACAGCCCACCGGTGAACTTTACTGTCAACGACCACAACTACGACAAAGGATACTATCTGGGTGAAGGTATCTATCCTCAGTGAACCACTATTGTCAAGACAATACCCAACCTTGTCGGAGAGAAAAGGAAAAGATTTGCCCAAGAGCAAGAGAGTGCTAGGAAGGATGTTGAGCGTGCCTTTGATGTTTTGCAACCTCGATGGGGCATCGTTCGGTCCTGCTAATACCTGGAGCACGCAGAAACTATGAGAGATGATGACTGCTTGTGTGATCATGCACAATATGATCGTAGAAGACGAGCACTCGGAACGTCTGTACGATCAAGGGTTCCAGTTTCAAGGTGAGAATATTGTGCTTGAGCATGAAGGAGCGACAACATTTGAACAGTTCACCCAATTTCATCATGACATGCGTGATTGGGAAACGCACGTGCAACTGCAAAATGATTTGGTTGAGTATATGTGGGCTCATGTTGACAACCAATAGATGTATCTTCTTTTATTCGTTTGCAAAACTATGTGAGAACTATGCGAGACATTTTTATTTTTATTCGGCTTGTAAAACTATGCTATTTTATTCGGTTCAAGCTATTTTATTTGACTATATGTTTAAATGCAAATTCATCAATGCAAAATAGGGCGGCCGGCCGGCCACGCCGGCATATATGGATCGGCGCGTTGGGCCGCTGCCGACCCATATCTAAAACAAGACGGACGTCGGGCGGGCGGCCGATCCAAACGGACAAAATCGCCGTCCGTTTGGGTCGCCTCATTAAAGTTGCTTTTATTGACTTAAAACGTTTTATATTTGTTTTTCGGAGAGTAGGACCGCGGGAGTACAAGTTCTCCTATGCCCAACCGCTTGCTTGCATTTGTTTGCTTGTGAATTCATCTCAAAGAAAACAAGAACCATTTGCTTCCCTCCCTTCTCCGTCGTCCCCGGACGTCCCCCACAGTCCCACGCGCACACCATGCGTGCCGCAGCAGGTTTCCCCAGTCATCTCCCGCGGCCCGCCACGTCCGGAAAACGACGGGAGATGTCGCCATAATGTGGCGTCCGACCAGCCTGATTTGGGTGCTAAGGCTGGTCACAATGGGCAAGAACATAAGCTAGTAACTTCACACTTTCCTAGACTATGTTACTACCTCCATAGTGGGTAGGAACATTTATGTAGTGTCATGCAACGATGTATTTATTAGGTTATAGACTCATTGTTTTTTGGAGTGTGTGATGTTCCGGTAACTTAGCTAGTTACCACAAGCACCTCTCTCTTCATTAAATATGTGCCACATAAGCAAAGTTGTATTGGAGTGTGTGATGTTACTCCTAAGTTCCTCCCCACTGTGACCAGCCTAACAACGACCCCCCAGCCACAGAGCGGGCCTGTGCGCGTGGGTCACCGTGTTTCTTTTCTAATGATGATGATAATGATGCGTTCGTGTGGGTCAGATTAGCGGCCGGGATAAGGCAGTAAGTAACTCGGGGTACGTACGTGTACGCGCCTAATCAGATTAGCTACCACGTAACCTGCTCCAGAGTCAAAATTACGATTTATATATTCATAAAAGAACGAATAATCTTCGTCCCCTGGCTTTCATCGTGTGGATAAACTCTGGCTCTCAAGGGCAGGAATGAAAATGCGAATTTGAACAGCACCCTTGGACGAGCGAGCGAGCGTTGGTGCTGCAGGCAGCAGAAAATTCTGCCTGCCGTCCCCTGCACGGCGGCCCGGCCGGCGCTCAAGCCCATGCCTCTCGCCGCCGGGAATGGCAGCCGTGTCCCCGCCCAATTATTGGAGCTCCGGAAGAGTTGATTTGATTTCTACTCGTACTACTATATGTTTTTTTATTTCTTTGTGGAGTGGTAGTGATACTAGTATATAGGTTTTGTGAGTAGGGCGACAGCCTGACGGTTGAGTGGTTGGGATCGGGCACGCAGTTTTCTGCCAGACCGGCCGGCCGGTAGTTTCATGACGTCTTTTTAATTGATCACGACAGCCTCAGTGTTCAGTGTAGCAGCAAATGCGTATGCAAATTGCAAATGCACTGCACACCATGCGTAAAAGCATCCATGCAATCGTCTTGTGGGCGGACGCGGTGCCATGGCTGGCCATGGCACATGGAAGGAACTGAAGCGAGAGTGATCAGTGTGTGCGCCATTCAGTTGGTACCTGGTCTGGTCCGTCCTCATCTGTCTGGTATACTGGTCCTGGATGGTCCTATCTTTTTATAAAAATAAACAAATCTAGCCTTTTTTAGAAACTTAGCACAAAATCAATCCGATGCAGAAAATTTTCATAAAATTATCCATTTGCATGACGTTCATGGTTGGAGCATCATGCTAGATAGCATGGCAGGCGTAATGTAGATAGCATGACACCCTTGGTAGGGGTAGCTGTGGCGCCATCTGGTATATATGGCTCCCCCGATCAGGGCATCGTGCTAAGGGCGCTTCCTATGTAGCATGACGCACTAGCTCCGGGCATCATGCAAATGGGTTCTTTTGTGATTTTTTAAATCTGATACATTTGTGCTAAATTTTCAGAAAAGGGGTAAAGATGGAGGGCGTTTTGGTGGGCGATCTTCATGGGGCTCAATTTTTAAAATTCAAAATTCCAATTTTAAAGTTTCAAAAAATTCTGGAAAAAATTCTACAGGTTCATTTGGATGTATTTTACATCATGGTGAGAGCTACAAAAATAGACAAATTCGCGCATTTTCATTAGTGAACAATGCAGGTACTGTTCATCATTTTCAAAATCACGAGTTTGTCTTTTTGGTGTAACTCTCGTCACCATCATATATGCCATCTTCAAATTTTACACACATATAAGTAGTATACATCCGTATGAACATATGCGATTCTTTTTTCAGATTTTTTTGAAACTTCAAAAATGTGATTTTCCTTTTTTCCTTTTTCAAAAAAAGAGCTCCATGAAGCTCGTCCACCATTTAGCATTTCCTTCAAATATGTCCATTTTCACTACTGGTACGGCCTCTTTTTCCCCTGCGGGACAAAAAACACGTCCGGCGCTGGCTCTCGTGTCCTTCCCTTCTTGACATGGCTAGAGTCCTTGATTAATGCCTTCTTTGGTTTGTAGGAATTTCATAGGATTTCTACATGATAGAATTTGCAAAGGAATTTTCTTTTAAAGCCCTTTGGTTTGTAGCAATGGATTTCTATTTTTGTGTAGGATAGCAATCAATACTTCACATTTTGAAGAAAAAAGATAATTAGTTAAGACTCAATGAAAAAATTTCTATCCTATGCATCAAATGACATCTTTTTCTCTATAGGAATTGAGATGCATATGTCACCTCACTTCTTATGATTTTCCTATTTCTATAACATTCCTATCCTATGAACGAAAAGAGGCCTAAAGGCCACATCTCGTCCCCCGTGTCGCCTCTGGCGACTCGGGCGGAGCCCTCGTCCGCGCCGTCGGGCCGCCCCCCTCGCCCCCTCCCTCCCCTCGCCGTCGCCCGAGGAGGCTGCTAGGCTAAGCCCGGGCAGCGTACGGCGGCGGCAGGGTCTTCCCATTCCTCTTCCTCTCGTCCGTCGGCGGTAGGAGGCGATGGCGGATCGGGAGCCCCTGCGGCGGTGGCTTCCCCTGGCGATGGCTTGAGCGGGCGGTGCGGCGCGCGGCTTCTGCGGCGGCAGCGACGCGGTCGTGCCTTGCGGTGTGGTTGGGGCCCAGCGACCGCGGCGCCCCCTCCCCATCCTTCGATGTGACCCGGCCACATCTGATGGCGGAGGTCTGTGCGTCGCGTGAGGCTGCGGATTCCCGACGGCTTCTCTCCTGCCGGCCATCTCACAGCGAGGCCCGGAGCGAGGTCTCCGATCTGGTCAGGCCCTCCCTTGCCTCTGGATCTGGTGATGTGGGCTCCGGACCGATGGGCCTGGTCAGGCTCCTTTGGTGGTGATGTCGTCGGCGATGGTGGGCTATGGTTGCCGAGGCGCGGCCCCGGGTTCGGTGGTGGCGGCTTTGGCCAGGGGGCGGAGCGCTTCTGGACACGGCGGATTGAGGGGTCCCGTGGCTAGATTGGAGTCGGCCTCGACAGGGGTGGTGGTTCGTGGGCGGCGGTCGGTGGTGGCAGGTGGTCGGCACATCTCTGGGAGAAATCCTTGCCCCGGTCTTCACCGGAACCGGCGACGGCGGCGCCAGTGGGTGCCGCGGTCTTTCTTGGAAGCGTCGTTGTGGAGGTGCTCCACCTTCCCCTCCACGGCTTGGGCTCCGGAGGGAAACCTCAGATCGCCTAGATCGGGCGATGGAGGCGTCTTCACGTCTTTCTCCTCCTTGGGGGCATCGTCTCGGAGCCGGCTACGACTGAGAGTCTGGAGGATGATGGCATCTTCGCCATCGATGGCGGCATCTTTGCCGCGTGGTTTGTTGAGGCTGAGGCGGGGCGCTGGTTTCTGTTTGGCAACGATGATGGCATTGAGAGGTGCTTGGGTCACGGCGTGGTCTTCGGTAGTCAGCTCTTCCCGGCGTGTCCGAGGTGCTCTTCCGTGGTTGCTGGGTTGCTTTGAAGTCGGAGCCGCGTGGAGCGAGTCCAGTGGTGACGATGACAGACATTCGGTGGCTGTTTGCGGTGGGCATGGTCGGCGCAAGTCCTGCATATTTCCCTTGTTCCATGTCGGTGGCCAGGTTGGCTGGTGGTGCCCATGTTATGTAGGTTGTGATGTATCGGTCTTAGCCCGGTTTTCTGTCAATTAATCAGGCAATTCTTTTCTTCTTAATCAATGAAAATGGTAAGTCTTTTGTCTCGTTTTTTAAAAAAAAGGCCTAAAGGGGTGAAAGAAAGGGAGGGGTACCTAAACCTGTACTGTCCACTTGCTGCACTAGCCGATCAGGTGACTCAAACACGATTGGGCCGTCGCCACATGCACCAACAGTGCGGTGACAAGGTGACAGGGTCCTTTGCAAACAAAGATATTTCTCTCCTAGTATTTTCGCAGGACTCCTTAAGAATGCATGGCTCGGTTAATAATGCATGGCAGGGTCCTTTGCAAACAAAGAACTGTACATGATGCACGTACGTACGCGAAGCAGCGAAGAGTGAGCTCGCCTCGACCTATGAACGTACGTACGCGTGCACATTTTACACTCGGACAACTGCCTGCACCTACGCACCCCCGGCCAGGCATAATCTTCTGGGCGGGCGCGGCAGAAAGGCTCGTCGTGATGCCATGGAACGGCCGGCACACCGGAACGGGGATGGGGAAGATTCAGGTGGAAATCCCCTGAGTCCCGAGTGACAATTTAATCCTCTCTTGCCCTTTCCTCTGCACGTCTTGCCTTTTTAACATTGCCGGATTAGAGCAAGTGGAAGGGGGGCGAAAGTCTGAAAGATATATAGGGAGGGGCACCTAAACCTGAACCTAACCTCTTGCTGCACTTGCCAATCAGCTGACGCGACCACACTTGGGCCGTCGCACATGCAAACGCAGCGCAGTGCCATGATGACAGACAGGTCTTTGTAAACAACATATTGTTTATTTCTCGTCGCCAATCGAATGCAGGATCGAGCTCTCTTATTTCCAAGTAAGTACTGTAGTATAAATATATGAAAGCTTGCTGAAGAAAACTGCCGACACAGATGCGAGAGGCCCGATTAAACAAACTCCAGGCGTGATCCGTGCAGACGAATTAACAAGAGCTTTGCCGAGCTTGGGTTGCGTAAGCCGTTGTTGCTCACTTGCTCTCGCTGGCGACGGCGTTTAGTTTAACTTAATTAATTGCGAATATTCGTTGGATTACAAGGGATCTCCTCGAAAAGGTCACACACCATGCATGCATGCATACGCGCGCGCACTGGAGGATCCTTGCTTCAGTCATCAAGCCTTTGCTCTCTGATCGGACGGCGCGGAGAGCGCCACGTGCAACCGGAGCTACAAGACAAGAGACCCAAGGTCCCCACGTCGGCAATGGAAGCTAGGAAAACCAAGACGGACACGCGATTAGAGCAACTCCAAAGAGCCGACCCATTTCGTCCAGCTGCGTCCGTTTGTGTCGGTCCGGACAAAAGTGGCAGCCCAACGCGTCGACCCAAACCCAAATCACGCCCGCGTCGCGTTCGCGCCGACGCATTTGCGGCTCAAATTTACGCCCCAAATGCGTCGGCGCGGACGCCAAACGGGCGCTTCGCGCGCCTTCTCGCTATCCGTCGGGTCCCCACATGGCAGCTGTCCAACTACCCGCTGCCCACGCGGTCAGCTTAATTTATGACGACGGGGCCGTCCTCATCTAAACTCGTCGTCCACATATGCCCACCTTTGCTCCCTCGTCGCCGGCAAACTCTAGCCACCACAACCACAGCGAGATGGGCCTCTTCTCCGGCGCCAGCGGCAGCAAGGCCAAGGGCAAGTCACCCGCCACCCCTTTCCCCTCCGAGTTCCTCCCACCTCTGCCGGCGCCTCGCCGGCAGAGGCAGCGCATCAACGTGCCAGTGCACCAGGCGGAGTGGCACTGGCAGAACCGGTAGCCTCTGCCGTATCCGGACGTGACGCTGCCGCACGACTGGCATCTTGAAAGTGCAACTATCTCTAGGTGGTTTTGGTAATTCCTAACAGCATATAGCTCATTGAGCTAATACTATCCAAGACAAATATTTCAGGAAAGCTCAATGAATGGCATGGCATGGATGAGAAAAGTGGACCCTTCAAAACGCTTAGGATAAAAGGATTGGCTCAAGCTTCAAGCTCAAGACTCTACATTTTATACTTTAGTGATCCAAGATCACATTGAGTCCATAGGAAAAGTCAATACTATCAAGGAGGGATGAGGTGTTGCTTGATGAGGTTCTTGCTTCATAGTGCTTAGTGATATGCTCCAAAACCCTCAACTACTTTCCCACATCCACATATGACCTAAACCTAAAGTCCAACTCGGCCCCACCGATTCTTTCTATCCGGCGTCACCGAGTTCAGATGTCATAGCCACTGCCACAAACCCTAGTCAAATCGGTCTTACCGATAGGGATCTCGGTCTCACCGAGATGGGATTGTAATCTCTTTGTTTCCCTTCGTAACGTTTCGGTACCACCGAGATGAGCGATCGGTCCCACGGAGATTGCAATGTAAACTCTCTGTTTCCCTTTCGTAATATTTCGGTCCCACTGAAATGAGTGAACCGGTCCCACCGAGTTTACCTGGCCAACTCTGTGGTTAGCTTATTACCAAAATCGGTCTCACCGAGTTTGTGTAATCGGTCTCACTGAGATTATGTTATGCCCTAACCCTAACCATATCGGTCCTACCGAGTTGCATGTCGGTCCCACCGAAAACCCTAACGGTCACTAGGTTTACTAAATCGGTCTGACCGAGTTTGTTGATTCGGTCCCACCGATATTGGTAAATTGTGTGTAACAGTTAGATTTTATGTGGAGGCTATATATACCCCTCCACCTCCTATTCATTCGTGGAGAGAGCCATCAGAACAAACCTACACTTCCAACTTACCATTTCTGAGAGAGAACCACCTACTCATGTGTTGAGACCAAGATATTCCATTCCTACCATATGAATCTTGATCTCTAGCCTACCCCAAGTTGCTTTCCACTCAAATCTTCTTTTCACCAAATCCAAATCCTGTGAGAGAGAGTTGAGTGTTGGGGAGACAATCATTTGAAGAACAAGAGCAAGGAGTTCATCATTGTGGGATCTTGAGAAGTAAGTCTAGAGGGGGGGGTGATGAGACTACTTAACCAATTAAAAACTATGCCTTTTCCCAATTTTAGTCTTTGGCAGATTTTAGCTATCTTAGCACAAGTCAAGCAATCTTCACACAATTCAAGCAAGCATGCAAAGAGTATATGAGCAGTGGAAAGTAAAGCATGCAACTTGCAAGAATGTAAAGGGAAGGGTTTGGAGATTTCAAACGCAATTTGGAGACACGGTGATTTTTGAGCCGTGGTTCCGATAGATGGTGCTATCGTACATCCACGTTGATGGAGACTTCAACCCACGAAGGGTAACGGTTGCACGAGTCCATAGAGGGCTCCACCCAAAAGGGTCCACGAAGAAGCAACCTTGTCTATCCCACCATGGCCGTCGCCCACGAAGGACTTGCCTCACTAGCGGTAGATCTTCATGAAGTAGGCGATCTCCTTGCCCTTACAAACTCCTTGGTTCAACTCCACAATCTTGTCGGAGGTTCCCAAGTGACACCTAGCCAATCTAGGAGACACCACTCTCCAAGAAGTAACAAATGGTGTGTTGATGATGAACTCCTTGCTCTTGTGCTTCAAATGATGGTCTACTCAACACTCAACTCTCTCTCATAGGATTTGGATCTGGTGGAAAGAAGATTTGAGTGGAAAGCAACTTGGGGAAGGCTAGAGATCAAGATTCATATGGCAGGAATGGAATATCTTGACCTCAACACATGAGTAGGTAGTTCTCTCTCAGAAATGGTAAGTTGGAAGTGTAGGTTTGTTCTGATGGCTCTCTCCACGAATGAAGAGGAGGTGGAGGGGTATATATAGCCTCCACACAAAATCTAACTGTTACACACAATTTACCAATCTTGGTGGGACCGAATCAACAAACTCGGTCAGACCGATTTAGTAAATAATGTGACCCTTAGGGTTTTCGGTGGGACCGATATGCAACTCGATAGGACCGATATGGTTAGGGTTAGGGCATAACGTAATCTCGGTGAGACCGATTACACAAACTCGGTGAGACCGATTTTGGTAATAAGCTAACCACCGAGTTGGTCAGGCGAACTCGGTGGGACCGATCACTCAAACTCGGTGGGACCGATTTTGGTAATAAGTTAACCAGAGAGTTTGCATTGTAATCTCGGTAGTACCGATTGCTCAAACTCGGTGAGACCGATTTTGATAATGGACATACACAGAGAGATTACAATCCCATCTCGGGGAGACCGAGATCCCTATCAGTGAACCGATTTGCCTAGGGTTTGTGGCAGTGGCTATGACATCTGAACTAGGTGGCGCCGGATAGAAAGAATCGGTGGGGCCAAGTTAGACTTTAGGTTTAGGACATATGTGGATGTGGGAAAGTAGTTGAGGGCTTTGGAGCATATCACTAAGCACTGTGGAGCAAGAAACTCCTTAAGTAACACCTCATCCCTTCTTGATAGTATTGGCTTTTCCTATAGACTCAATGTGATCTTGGATCACTAAAATGTAAGATGAAGAGTCTTGAGCTTGAAGCTTGAGCCAATCATTTGTCCTTAGCATCGTGAAGGACTTTCACATCCTTTAGTCCATGCCACTCCATTGTTGAACTTGTCTGAAGTATACTTGATAAAAGTGTTAGTCCAACAAGAGATATGTTGACATTAATTACGAAAACCACCTAGGGAGCACTTGTGCTTTCAATCATCAACACACCATTTGTTACTTCTTGGAGAGTGGTGTCTCCTAGATTGGCTAGGTGTCACTTGGGAGCCTCCGACAAGATTGTGGAGTTTAACCAAGGAGTTTGTAAGGGCAAGGAGATCGCCTACTTCGTGAAGATCTACCGCTAGTGAGGCAAGTCCTTCGTGGGCGACGGCCATGGTGGGATAGACAAGGTTGCTTCTTCGTGGACCCTACTTGGGTGGAGCCCTCCGTGGACTCGCACAGCCGTTACCCTTCGTGGGTTGAAGTCTCCATCAACGTGGATGTACGATAGCACCACCTATCGGAATCATGGCTCAAAAATCACCGTGTCTCCAAATTGCGTTTGAATTCTCCAAACCCTTCCCTTTACATTCTTGCAAGTTGCATGCTTTACTTTCCGCTGCTCATATACTCTTTGCATGCTTGCTTGAATTGTGTTAAGATTGCTTGACTTGTGCTAAGTTTGCTAAAATCTGCCAATGACTAAAATTGGGAAAAGATTAAGTTTTTATTTGGTCAAGTAGTCTAATCACCCTCCCTCTAGACATACTTCAAGATCCTACAAATGGTATCAGAGCTTTGGTCTCCATTTGCTTTGATTTCCATAGCTTTTGGTGGTCATAGCCTTGGTTTCACAACCTAGGAGAGTATGGCTTCTAGAGAGGGAAACTACCACCGTAGAGGTCCTTACTTTGATGGTACTAATTTTGCTAGTTGGAAGCATAAGATGAAAATGCATATTCTCGGACATAACCCCGCCGTTTGGGCTATTATGTGTATTTGCTTGCAACGTGAATTCTTTGATGGGAGAGAACCGAACCGTGAAGCTAGCACGGAAGAGTTGAAGATGTTGCAATACAACGCTCAAGCTTGTGATATCCTCTTCAACGGATTGTGCCCCAAAGAATTCAACAAAATTAGCCGTCTTGAGAATGCAAAGGAAATTTGGGACACTTTGATTGATATGCACGAAGGTACCACTCCGTCAAGGAATCCAAGTTGGATGTGCTTCAAAGTCAACTTGACAAGTTCAAGATGAAGGATGGTGAAGGCATCGCTGGAATGTACTCTAGTCTTGCTCTCATCACAAATGAGATTGCCGACTTAGGAAGTGAAGAGATGACCGACAAATTCATCATCAAGAAGATCCTAAGAGCCTTGGATGGAAAATATGATACTGTGTGCATATTGATCCTAATGATGCCCAATTACAAGAATCTCAAGCCAACGGAGGTCATTGGAAGAATTGTTGCTCATGAGATGTCACTCAAGGATAAGGAGGAGCTGCACAACAAGTCAAGTCGTGCTTACAAAGCCTCATGTGAAGCTCCCACATCATCGAGTGATAAACAAACCTTCAATGAAGAATTGATTCTAATGGTGAAGAACTTCAACAAATTCTACAAGAGTAGAAGCAAGGAAAGAAGTTCCAAGTCAAGGACCTACAATGACAAAAGATCTTCCAGTCGAGAGCGAAATTGCTACAACTGTGGAAGACCCGGACACTATTCCAATGAGTGTACGGCTCCCTACAAAAGAAGAGAAGATTCACCTAAGAGAAGAAGTAGAAGAGAAGAATCACTGCCAAGATAGAGAAGGAGTAGAGATGATCGTTATGAACGAAGAACATCCTGGAGAAGCAAGGATTCAGAAAGGAAAGACAAGTCATCAAAGAGCTACACAAAACAAAGACATCAAGCTCATGTTGGTGAATGGGTATCTGGTTCCGACTCTGAACATCACTCCGAGAGAAGCTATAAGTCTGACTCCGAACATACTCAAGATGAAGGTGTTGCCGGTCTAGCACTTGTGTCAACCAACTCCCACGACATATTTGATTCACCAAATGAAGGACTTGGAAGATGCTTCATGGCTAAAGCCCAAAGGTAACACACCCTGAGTATGTTGATTTCAATAGTGATGAAGATGACTTGCTAGGTGATGATGACTTACTTATTGACAACTCTAGTGAAGAATACTATGATGAAACTTCAATTAATCATGCTAATCAAGATAAAACAAATGACGATGATAAGGAGAAGATTGAGCTCCTAACTAAAGAACTAAACACTCTTAAGTTAGCTCAGGAAACTATCTTAGGGGATCATCAAGAACTTTTAAGGACTCATGAGAAATTACGCTTTGAAAAGCTCAACCTTGAGCAAGAGCATGAGTTCTTAAAGGCAATCAATGATGATCTTCGCAAGAAAAGTTCTTCTTACATTGCCAAGCGTTTACTCTTATCTACTTACATGCCTCAAGTCAAGACTAGTAACAAGAACAAGAAGGATTCTTCCTCTAGTAGTAACAATAATCATGCTAAATCAAATGTTGTTGCTTCTAGTAGTTCTCTTGATTCCACTAATGTTTCTCTTAGCCAAGTTACACTTGAGCAAGAAAATAGTTTATTGAAGGGAATTATAGAGAAAGGTGTTTACAAGATCCTTGCCGGGAGTAAGCAATTCGAGGAAATTGTACGCAAGCAAGGAAGGCACCGGAAGAACCAAGGTGTTGGTTTTGAACTAAAGTTCAATGCCAATGGAGTTGAGTGGGAAGAAGATCAATACCCCAAGACGAAGTTTGTTCCTCAACAAGAGAAGTATGATCCTACTTCCTTCAAAGGGACACGAGCTCAAGATGATCTTCCACCAAAAGACCACAAGCAAAAAGGCAAGGATGAGCTTCAAGAGGAGATTGATGCATTTGAAGAAGCTCCCAAGGCCTTGGTCAAGTGGGTTCCCAAGACTACGTAAAGTTCTACTTCATCAAGTACGACTACAACTCCAAGGATTCCCATCAATATGGTGTGGATCCCAAAGAATAAGAACTAGAGAGTTCTTGAGGGTGACTCCGCCAACATTCTTCACTCACATCATTTTCGCAAGGACAAGTGCAATCAACTTTCACATCTTGCACTAGTTCAAGGAGTCACAAACCCTCTTGTTGGTAAGACAAGGGACAAGGTAAACTAATCCTTTCATAGACATCATCTTGTGTGTGCATCACTTTATGTCTATGGATATCCTTGTTTGTTCCTTGTGGGACTAACCTGTGTAGGTATTGAAAGTGCAAATCACTCCAAAGGATTGCTCCAAATGATCTACATCAACATTGAGCATCCACATCTTCAACACCTACATGAAGTCATCATCGACAAAATCCAAGGTTAGTTCATCCCTCTAAGGGGGGATCTCACATCTTGGGGGAGCTTTACTCTAAGAATTGAGCTAAAGCAACTCTAATGGTGTGAACACATCAATGCATTGTGTAAAAGTGGTAACCCCACTTGAGCTTAAACGATGAGTATGACCTATGATCAAATGTTCTCATTTGACTCCTAAGTCAATATACTCATATATAGATGACCTAGTCATCGCCAATTGCTTGATAGATGCTAGTTTGGTTGTGCATGCTTTGCCACATATTTCATTTGTAATTTTATTGTGTGAGCATGTTGATTGCATATTTTACTCATTCGAGGACATCCACTTGTAGTTTTGCTTGTTTGGCTTCTTTTTCTTTTGGCCAAGTGGATGGACAAGAATGCCTAAGAACCTTCTCTAGCTATTGATACATCCATTTTGCATCATGCTTTTATATCAATATTTATTGCATTATGGGCTGTTATTTCACGCTATGTCACAATACTTATGCCTATTCTCTCGTATTTTACAAGGTTTACATGAAGAGGGAGAATGCCGGCAGCTGGAATTCTGGGCTGGAAATGGAGCAAATATTGGAGGCCTATTCTGCGCAACTCCAAAAGTCCTGAAACTCCACGGAATATGTTAAAATAAATAAAGAAAATCGTCGCCAAAGGTGAAGGCCAGGGGGCCCACACCCTGCTCACTAGGGTGGGGGGCGCCCCCCCTGGGGCGCGCCCCCCTACCTCGTGGGCCCCCTGGTGGCTCTCCGACGCCCATCTTCTCCTATATGAAGTCTTTCGATGAGAAAAAAAATAAGAAGCAACCTTTCGGGACGAGACTCCGCCGCCACGAGGCGGAACCTTGGCGGAACCAATCTAGGGCTCCGGCGGAGCTGTTCTGCCAGGGGCACTTCCCTCCGGGAGGGGAAATCATCACCATCATCATCACCAACGCTCCTCTCATCGGGAGAGGGCAATCTCCATCTACATCTTCACCAGCACCATCTCATCTCCAAACCCTAGTTCATCTCTTGTATCCAATTCTTGTCTCCAAGTCCGGGATTGGTGCTAGTTGGTTTCTAGTAGTGTTGATTACTCCTTGTAGTTGATGCTAGTTGGTTTATTTGGTGGAAGATCATATCTTCAGATCCTTTGTGCACATTATTACCCCTCTGATTATGAACATGAATATGCTTTATGAGTAATTACGTTTGTTCCTGAGGACAAGGGAGAAGTCTTGCTATTAGTAGTCATGTGAATTTGGTATTTGTTCGATATTTTGATGAGATGTATGTTGTCTAGCCTCTAGTGGTGTTATGTGAACGTCGACTACATAACACTTCACAATTATTTGGGCCTAGAGGAAGGCATTGGGAAGTAATAAGTAGATGATGGGTTGCTAGACTGACAGAAGCTTAAACCCTAGTTTATGCGTTGCTTCGTAAGGGGATGATTTGGATCCATATGTTTCATGCTATGGTTAGGTTTACCTTAATACTTTTGTTGTAGTTGCGAATGCTTGCAATAGAGGTTAATCATAGTGGGATGCTTGTCCAAGTAAGGGTAGTACCCAAGCACTGGTCCACCCACATAACAAATTATCAAAGTACCGAACGCGAATCATATGAGCGTGATGAAAACTAGCTTCATGATATTCCCATGTGTCCTCGGGAGCGCTTTTCCTATTATAAGAGTTTGTCCAGGCTTGTCCTTTGCTACAAAAAGGATTGGGCCACCTTGCTGCACTTTATTTACTTTTGTTTCTTGTTGCTCGTTACAATTTATCTTATCACAAAACTATCTGTTACCACTTATTTCAGTACCTGCAGAGAATACCTTGCTGAAAACCGCTTATCATTTCCTTCTGCTCCTCGTTGGGTTCGACACTCTTACTTATCGAAAGGACTATGATAGATCCCCTATACTTGTGGGTCATCAAGACTCTTTTCTGGCGCCGTTGCCGGGGAGTGAAGCGCCTTTGGTAGGTGGAATTTGGTAAGGAAAAATTTATTTAGTGTGCTGAAATTTTCTGTCACTTGTTACTATGGAAAGTAATTCTCTGAGGGGCTTGTTCGGGGTATGTTCACCCCGTCCAGTAGAGCGAAGAGTTGCTCCTCAACCTACTCAACCTACTCAACCTATTGAACCTATTGAAAATGAAACTCCTTTTGAGATTCCTTCGGGTATGATGGAAAAACTGCTAGCTAACATTTTTACAGGAGATGGAACAAGGCATCCTGATGAACATCTACGCTATGTGGATGACGTTTGTGGACTATTTAAGCTTGCAGGTATACCCAACGATGTTGTTAAGAAGAAGTCATTCCCTTTATCTTTGAAGGGAGACACATTGACATGGTACAGGCTATGTGATGATATGAGATCATGGAACTATAGAAGATTGAAATTGGAGTTTCATCAAAAGTATTACCCTATGCATCTTGTTCATCGTGATCGCAATTATATATATAATTTTTGGCCTCGCGAAGGAGAAAGCATCGCTCAAGCTTGGGGGAGGCTTAAATCAATGTTATATTCATGCCCCAATCATGAACTCTCGAGAGAAGTAATTATGCAAAGTTTTTATTCTCGGCTTTCTGATAACAATCGCACCATGCTTGATACTTCTTGTGCTGGCTCTTTTATGATGAAGACTATTGAATTTAAATGGAATTTATTGGATAGAATTAAACGCAACTCTGAAGATTGGGACCTCGACGAAGGTAAGGAGTCAGGTATGACACCTAAGTTTGATTGTGTTAAATCTTTTATGGATACCGATATTTTCCATAAGTTTAGCACTAAATATGGACTTGACTCTAAGAGAGTAGCTTCTTTCTGTGAATCCTTTGCTACTTATGTTGATCTCCCCAAGGAGAAGTGGTTTAAATATCATCCTCCCATCGAAGTAAAAGTAGCTGCACCAATTAAAATTGTAGAAAAGACTGTCACTTATAATGATCCTATTGTTCCCACCTCTTATGTTGAGAAACCGCCTTTCCCTGTTAGAATGAAGGATCATGCTAAAGCTTCAACTGTTGTTCGTAAAAGCAATATTAGAACTTATACACCTCCTAAGCAAGTCAAAGTAGAACCCAATATTGCTATTGTTAAAGATCTCTTGTCTGATAATATCGATGGGCAGGTTATTCAATTCCAGGGTGAAACTGCTAGAATTGCTAAACCTTGTGATAAAGATAAATATAGACATGTGGTAGGAGTGCCTGTTATTTATGTTAAAAGAGGAGATCATTGTTATCATGGCTTATGTGATATGGGTGCTAGTGCTAGTGTAATACCCATTGACTTATACAGAGAAATTATGCATGATATTGCACCTGCTGAGTTAGAAGAAATTGATGTCACAATTAAACCTGCCAATAGAGATACTATTTCTCCAGTGGGAATTGTTAGAGATGTTGAAGTCTTGTGTGGGAAAACCAAATATCCCATTGATTTTCTTGTTCTTGGTTCTCCACAAGATAGCTTTTGTCCCATTATATTTGGTAGACCCTTCTTGAATACTGTTAATGCTAAGATAGACTGCGAAAAGAATGTTGTTACTATTGGCTTAGATGATATGGTTCATGAGTTTAATTTCTCTAAATTTAGTAAACAACATCATGAGGAAGAATCGCCCAGTAAGGATGAAATTATTGGTCTTGCTTCTATTGCTGTACCTCCTAGTGATCCTTTAGAACAATATTTGCTAGACCATGAGAATGATATGTTCATGAATGAAAGAAGGGAAATAGACGAGGTATTCTTTAAACAGGAACCTATTCTACAAAATAATTTGCCTGTTGAAATTCTAGGGGATCCTCCTCCACCCAAGGGTGATCCCGTGTTTGAGCTTAAACCGTTGCCCGATAATCTTAAATATGCTTATTTTGATGAAAAGAAAATATATCCTGTTATTATTAGACCTTTCAAAGCATGAAGAAGAAAGATTATTGAAAACTCTGAAGAAGCACCGTGCCGCTATTGGATATACACTTGATGATCTTAAGGGAATTAGTCCCACTCTATGTCAACATAAAATAAATTTGGAAGCGGATGCCAAACCAATTTGTGATCCTCAACGACGTTTGAATCCTAAAATGAAAGAAGTGGTAAGAAAAGAAATACTCAAGCTTCTGGAGGCAGGTATAATTTATCCCGTTGCTGATAGTCAATGGGTAAGTCCTGTCCATTGTGTCCCTAAGAAGGGAGGTATTACAATTGTCCCTAATGATAAAGATGAATTGATCCCACAAATAATTATCACAGGTTATAGGATGGTAATTGATTTCCGCAAATTAAATAAAGCTACTAAGAAGGATCATTACCCCTTACCTTTTATTGATCAAATGCTGGAACGATTATGCAAACATACTCATTATTGCTTTCTAGATGGTTATTTTGGTTTCTCTCAAATACCTGTGTCGGCTAAAGATCAATCAAAGACTACTTTTACATGCCCTTTTGGTACTTTTGCTTATAGACGTATGCCTTTTGGTTTATGTAATGCACCTGCTACCTTTCAAAGATGCATGATGGCTATATTCTCTGACTTTTGTGAAAAAAATTGTGAGGTTTTCATGGACGACTTTTCCGTCTATGGTTCCTCTTTTGATGATTGCTTGAGCAATCTTGATCGAGTTTTGCAGAGATGTGAAGAAACTAATCTTGTCTTGAATTGAGAAAAGTCCCACTTTATGGTTAATGAAGGTATTGTCTTGGGGCACAAAGTTTCTGAAAGAGGTATTGAAGTTGATAAGGCCAAAGTTGATGCTATTGAAAAGATGCCATGTCCCAAGGACATCAAAGGTATAAGAAGTTTCCTTGGTCACGCCGGATTTTATAGGAGGTTCATTAAGGACTTCTCAAAAATTTCTCGGCCTCTGACTAATTTATTACAAAAAGATGTACCGTTTGTCTTTGATTATGATTGTGTAGAAGCATTTGAAATACTTAAGAAATCATTAGTCTCTGCACCTATTGTTCAGCCACCTGATTGGAATTTACCCTTTGAAATTATGTGTGATGCTAGTGATTATGCTGTAGGTGCTATTCTAGGGAAAAGAGTTGATAAAAAATTAAATGTTATCCATTATGCTAGTAAGACTCTAGACAATGCTCAAAGAAACTATGCTACTACTGAAAAGAAACTTTTAGCAGTTGTATTTGCTTGTGATAAATTCAGACCCTATATTGTTGATTCTAAAGTAACTATTCACACTGATCATGCTGCTATTAAATATCTTATGGAAAAGAAGGATGCAAAACCTAGACTCATTAGATGGGTTCTTTTGCTACAAGAATTTGATTTGCATATTGTTGATAGAAAGGGAGCTGAGAACCCCGTTGCAGACAACTTATCTAGGTTAGAGAATGTTCTTGATGACCCACTACCTATTGATGATAGCTTCCCCGATGAGCAATTAAATGTCATAAGCCCTTCTCGTAGCACTCCATGGTATGCTGATTATGCTAATTATATTGTCGCTAAATTTATACCACCTAGCTTCACATACCAACAAAAGAAAAAGTTTTTCTATGACTTGCGACATTACTTTTGGGATGACCCACATATCTATAAAGAAGGAGTAGATGGTGTCATTAGACGTTTTGTACCTGAGCATGAACAGGAACAGATCCTACGCAAGTGTCACTCCGAAGCTTATGGAGGACACCATGCTGGAGATAGAACTGCACATAAGGTATTGCAATCTGGTTTTTATTGGCCTACTCTCTTCAAGGATTCTCGTAAGTTTGTTTTGTCTTGCGATGAATGTCAAAGAATTGGTAATATTAGTAGACGCCAAGAAATACCTATGAATTATTCACTTGTTATTGAACCATTTGATGTTTGGGGCTTTGATTATATGGGACCTTTTCCTGCCTCTAATGGATACACACATATTTTAGTTGTTGTTGATTACGTTACTAAGTGGGTAGAAGCTATTCCAACTAGTAGTGCTGATCATAACACTTCTATTAAAATGCTTAAGGAAGTTATTTTTCCGAGGTTTGGAGTCCCTAGATATTTAATGACTGATGGTGGTTCACACTTTATTCATGGTGCTTTCCGTAAAATGCTTGCTAAATATGACGTTAATCATAGGATTGCATCTCCTTATCACCCGCAGTCTAGTGCTCAAGTAGAATTGAGCAATAGAGAGCTCAAATTAATTTTGCAAAAGACTGTTAATAGGTCTAGAAAGAATTGGTCCAAGAAACTGGACGACGCATTATGGGCCTATAGAACTGCATATAAAAATCCTATGGGTATGTCTCCGTATAAACTGGTCTATGGAAAAGCTTGTCACTTACCTCTCGAACTAGAACATAAGGCATATTGGGCTATTAAAGAGCTCAACTATGATTTCAAACTTGCCGGTGAAAAGAGGTTATTTGATATTAGCTCACTTGATGAATGGAGAACCCAAGCTTATGAAAATGCCAAGTTGTTTAAAGAAAAAGTTAAAAGATGGCATGACAAAAGGATACAAAAGCGTGAGTTTAATGTAGGTGATTATGTATTGCTATACAACTCTCATTTAAGATTTTTTGCAGGAAAACTTCTCTCCAAATGGGAAGGTCCCTACGTTATCGAGGAGGTCTATCGTTCCGGTGCCATAAAAATTAACAACTTTGAAGGCACAAATCCGAAGGTGGTAAACGGGCAAAGGATCAAACACTATATCTCAGGTAATCCTATAAATGTTGAAACCAATATTATTGAAACCGTAACCCCGGAGGAATACATGAGGGACACTTTCCAGCCCATTTCAGACTCCGAAAAGGAATAGGTATGTGGTACGGTAAGTAAACCGTCTCCAAAACAATTTTTAAGGCAATATTTCTCCGTTTTTGAATATTTAGAAAAATAGAAAAATAAGTGGCAGTCCGGGAAGGACACGAGGCCTCCACGAGGGTGGAGGGCATGCCCTACCCCCTGGGCGCGCCCCCCTACCTCGTGAGCACCTCGTGTGCTCTCCGGACTCCGTTTTCTTGTACAATACGTATTTTGGTCGGTAAAAATTCATTATTTATACTCTCGAAGGTTTTGACTCTCGTATCACGCAAATATCCTCTGTTTTCGTTTCGAGCTGTTGCTGCTGCAGATTTGAGCAAGATGTCTTCTCAAGAGTCAGTCGGGCAGAGCCGGGTATCTAACCCGGCACCGGAACCAAGGGCAAACAGCGACGCTGACCACCTTGGGCCAGCAATGGAGGAAGAGATGGAGGCTGGCCTGATGAGGGTAGATGCCATGGAAGATCAAGAAATCACCTCTCGCCTCCGAACTGGGTTCACTATGGGGGAACTACAGAGCTCCGCTATTCCAAACTCGGTTATCCCTTCCAATGTTAGATTTCTTTCTTATGAAAATATGAGGAGGAGTGCCTCTTGTTCTCCTGCAACTATGAAACACCCTTGGGTACAAGGAGCTTTAGCCGTCACAGGAAAGCTTCACAAGGAAATAATGGACCTCAAGCAGCAAGTCAATAAACTCGAGGAGGAGAACCGTATCTTGAGGGGAATCATCGCCAAGAATATTAAACCAACAACAAAGAAGGAGACTTAATCACATGGGTATGGGCACTCCCCTTGGCAACTGCCAAGCTTGGGGGAGGTGCCCTGGTATCATATCACCATCACAACTCCTATCTTTACCGTTTTTCTTAGTTCGATCCTATTAGTAGTATCTTGATTTAGTAGAATAAAGTCATGGCATGATCTAGTTTTGAGTTTTGCTTTACGATCCTTCTTTGTAATTGAGTCCGTGAGCTATATAATAAAGATTAGTGTTGAGTCAAGGGCTTGATTATTTTGCCATGATCTTGGGTGAATAGAAGAAAGAATAAAAAGAATCAAAGAGTCCATATTGATCTTATTGAAAGTAATGACTTCACATAGAGAGAGTATGATGATTAAAATTTGTTGGGAGTTGGCAAATATAGCTTTGGTCATCGTTGCAATTAATAGGAAGTAATAAGGAAAGAGAGGTTTCACATATAGATATATTATCATTGACATCTTTTATGATTGGGAGCACTCATTAAAATATGACATGCTAAAGAGTTGAGGTTGGACAAGGAAGACAATATGATGAGTTATGTTTCCTTATATCTAAGATAAAGTATGTTGTCATGGATCCTCTAACGTGTTGAGCTTGCCTTTCCCCCTCATGCTAGCCAAATTCTCAGCACCAGGTAGAAATACTACTTGTGCTTTCAATTACCCTTAAACCAGTTTTGCCATGAGAGTCCACCATATCTACCTATGGATTGAGTAAGATTCTTCAAGTAAGTTGTCATCGGTGCAAGCAATAAAAATTGCTCTCCAAATATGCATGACTTATTAGTGCGAAGAAAATAAGCTTTGTACGAACTTGTTGTGGACATAATAAAAGCGACGGACTGCATAATAAAGATCCCCATACAAGGGGCAATATAAAGTGACGTTCTTTTGCATTAAGATTTTGTGCATCAACCCTAAACGCGCATGACAACCTCTGCTTCCCTCTGCGAAGGGCATATCCTTTATTATTATCCTCTACCTTATGCAAGAGTCACGGTGATCTTCACCTTTCCTTTTTCATTTTATCCTTTGGCAAGCTTAGCAAGTTGGAAAGAACATGCTATATATATCTAATTGGATGTAGGGGAGCATGAATTATTATTGTTGACATTACCCTTGAGGTAAAAGGTTGTCGGGCAAAACTATAAGCCCCTATCTTTCTCTGTGTCCGATTAAAACTCCGTAACCACAAGTATCGCGTGAGTGTTAGCAATTATGAAGGAGTAAGTGATAGTTGAGTATGTGGACTCGCTTTTAAGCTCTGACATAGACTCTTTCTGATGTTATGATAAATTACAATTGCTTCAATGACTGAGGTTATAATTTGTTGGTGCTCAATAAGGTTTCTGATTCATACTTTTTGCTTTGTGAAAAGATCATCACTTGAACATAAGTAATCATATGACAAAATCTTTATATGTTGCTATTATGGAAATAATCATGATGCTTTCATGCCCGTATCTTATTTTTATCGACGCCTCTACCTCTAAACATGAGGACATATTTATTGTTATCGGCTTTTCGCTTGAGGACAAGCGAGGTCTAAGCTTGGGGGAGTTGATACGTCCATTTTGCATCATGCTTTTATATCAATATTTATTGCATTATGGGCTGTTATTTCACATTATGTCACAATACTTATGGCTATTCTCTCTTATTTTACAAGGTTTACATGAACAGGGAGAATGCCGGCAGCTGGAATTCTGGGTTGGAAAAGGAGCAAATATTGGAGGCCTATTTTGCGCAACTCCAAAAATCCTGAAACTCCACGGAATATCTTAAAATAAATAAAGAAAAATCGTCGCCAAATATGAAGGCCAGGGGGCCCACACCCTGCTCACGAGGGTGGGGGTGCCCCCCCCTGGGGCGCCCCCCCTACCTCGTGGGCCTCCTGGTGGCTCTCCGACGCCCATCTTCTCCTATATGAAGTCTTTCGATGAGAAAAAAAATAAGAAGCAACCTTTCGGGACGAGACTCCACCGCCATGAGGCGGAACCTTGGCGGAACCAATCTAGGGCTCCGGCGGAGCTGTTCTGCCAGGGGCACTTCCCTCCGGGAGGGGGAAATCGTCACCATCATCATCACCAATGCTCCTCTCATCGGGAGAGGGCAATCTCCATCAACATCTTCACCAGCACCATCTCATCTCCAAACCCTAGTTCATCTCTTGTATTTCTTGTCTCTAAGTCCGGGATTTGTGCTAGTAGGTTGCTAGTAGTGTTGATTACTCCTTGTAGTTGATGCTAGTTGGTTTATTTGGTGGAAGATCATACGTTCAGATCCTTTATGCACATTATTACCCCTCTGATTATTAACATGAATAGCTTTGTGAGTAGTTAGGTTTGTTCCTGAGGACAAGGGAGAAGTCTTGCTGTTAGTAGTCATGTGAATTTGGTATTCATTCAATATTTTGATGAGATGTATGTTGTCTAGCCTCTAGTGGTGTTATGTGAACATCGACTACATAACACTTCACCATTATTTGGGCCTAGAGGAAGGCATTGGGAAGTAATAAGTAGATGATGGGTTGCTAGAGTGACAGAAGCTTAAACCCTAGTTTATGCGTTGCTTCGTAAGGGGATGATTTGGATCCATATGTTTCATGCTATGGTTAGGTTTACCTTAATACTTTTGTTGTAGTTGTGGATGCTTGCAATAGAGGTTAATCATAAGTGGGATGCTTATCCAAGTAAGGGCAGTACCCAAGCACCGGTCCACCCACATAACAAATTATCAAAGTACCGAACGCGAATCATATGAGCATGATGAAAACTAGCTTGATGATATTCCCATGTGTCCTCGGGAGCGCTTTTCCTATTATAAGAGTTTGTCCAGGCTTGTCCTTTGCTACAAAAAGGATTAGGCCACCTTGCTGCACTTTATTTACTTTTGTTTCTTGTTGCTCGTTACAATTTACCTTATCACAAAACTATCTGTTACCACTTATTTCAGTACTTGCAGAGAATACCTTGCTGAAAACCACTTATCATTTCCTTCTGCTCCTCGTTGGGTTCGACACTCTTAGTTATCGAAAGGACTATGATAGATCCCCTATACTTGTGGATCATTAGCTATCTATGCTTTTCTTGTCTCAAACTCTATTCATGCTACATCACAAAATTTGATCAAGTCAAATTCGAACCACTCTGTGTGAGGAGGACTCAGAGTCCCAGATTCGTCATGGACTTAAACTTCCAAAACTTCTTTGTGCGTTTCGGTCTGACCGATGCTTCCATTTCAGTCATACCGATATCACTAAGTCGATCTAGGTTTTCAATCTCGGTGCAACCGATTTGAACACTTCGGTCTCACCGAGTTGCAGTAACTGCTTGCAGTAATGCATCTCGGTCACAGCGACAGGGTCGGGCTATATATACCCACGGGCAAATTATTTGAAAATTTCTCCGAACACTTTCGCCTGCGCTCAGCCCGCTCTGCCTCCAGGGTCTCTGTATCATCCTCCTTGTCACCAGCCGCCTCCCGCTGCTGGTCTCTGCCGCCGTCAATGGGAATCAACACCGCCGTTGCCGCCGTAGCGAGTCCATCGCTGAGCTAGGGTATGGACTTGATCACTGTGCTATCCTTATCTGATTCGTAGCACATTGTGTTTGTCATGAATCTTGCCGATTGAAACCATCTCATCTAGTCAAAACAATCCATAGATTAGGTTTGGATTGAAAATTTATGGTTAGGTTTCCGCCGAAACCATCTCGGGCCCACCGAGTTGTAGAAATCGGTTCCACCGATTTGGCCAAGGCCATTGCACATGTAACTCTTGGTCTGACCGGGAATTGCAAATCGGTGTGACCGAATTCAGAACTTTGTGAAACCCTAGCAGTCTCGGTGCCACCAAACTGTTACTCGGTCTGACCCAGTTCACTAGTTTAGGTTCCTAAAGTTGCTTCGGTATCACCAAGTTTACAAAATTGATTGATCCAAAATGCTTTCTATGGAAAACTAAAACTAAGTTTTTGACTCATACTTTTGCAAAAACCTCTGTATTTTGTGATGCTCATCCCCTCTATCTCATCTACATCTATTCACTGGGTCAGCAGTCAGTGTTTGCAACATGTCTGATCAAAGTGACAGCCAGAACAGGGAAGAGGAGCAGGCTCCTATGAGTGAGGGCACTAGTCCCTCTAGTTCCTCAGATAAGGGCAGCAGGAGCACCCCAAGCAACTTACCCAAAGCTGCCACCAGGAACAGGAAGAAGAAAACCTCAGACTCTGAGGATGAAGACTATGTGGCAGAAGAGGATGAAGCCACATCCAGGAAAGTGCTCAAGAAGGAGTATGGCACTGCTGCAGCCACCAAACCAGGTCTGAACAGGAAAGTCCCTGCCAAGAGGACTCCTATGCTAAAAGTCAGAGCATCAACTCAGGAAACTGAGAGATCAGAACCCAAGGAGCCAGAAGTGATTGAAAAGAAGAGGAAGGAAAGGGTCAAGAAGACCATGGCCAGGATTGTTGGAAAGCCTTCCATGATGGAAGAGGAAGAAGAAGAGGCTGCTGCTCCAGCTCCCAAAGCTCAGAAGCTCATGGGTGATGCCATCAGGTCAGGGGCTGCTTCTTCAAAGCCCAAAGAAGCACCTAAGGCTGCTTCCAAGCCCAAGACTGCACCAAATAGGAATACCAGGAACATCCAAGCTGCTGAAAAGAACAAGGCCCCAGTGCCTGAAGTTGTTGTTGAAGAAGAAGAAGATGAAGAGCATGTTCTGAGAAAGTTGAAGCCTAAAATTCCAGATCATAATGATGCTCATCCTGTTGCTGAGAACATGAAGATGAGAAAGGATGCAAGACTCAGATAGTGGAGGTTGACTGATCCTTATGCAGTCAGGAGGAGAACTGCCATGGACTACATGTTCCATACAAAGGAACAGCAGGATTTCTACGAGACAGTGCTGCTGGACAAGAAACCAATAGTCTTGATATGAGATGGGTAGATTGGAAATACATCAAGGAAAATGAAGAAACACTACCCTGGAGTGTTTGACAGTTTCAAGGGTTGTGGAGTGGATAAGTTTGTTGGGCAGAAGCTCACAAAGTGGAATGATGAGCTCATAATGCAATTCTACTCCACAGCACACTTCTATCCAGATGGCAGAATAGTATGGATGTATGAAGGTACAAGGTACCAGTCTACTATTGAAGAATGGGCAAATCTAATAAATTCTCCAAAGGAGAAAGAGGATGACTTGGATGTCTATGCCAAGAAAAAGATGGATCACAACACTATGGCACACATGTACAAGGAGATCCTAGATGCTGCTGTCAAGACACACAAGTTTGGATCTGTACATTTCCTTCTGTCAGGACTGCCAACCATCAACTGGATCCTCAGGTACACACTTTTTCCCAAGTCAGGTGATCATAACATGATCAGAGGCCATGCTATTAATCTGGTACACTTATTTGATGTGCCTCAAAAGTTCAAGGTCATGAGCCTCATTGTTGAAACTATCAAGAGGACAACTGCAGACCAAAAGAGAGGCTGTGGGTATGCCCCACAAATCTAGGAGCTAATTAACTCTAAGATGGGCACTGGCACATACTATTGGACAAGGAACACATGCCTATCTATCTAGATTTTGAGGACAACCAAGTGGCTACGGATGAAGATGAACCATCTTCAGTGCAAGCACAAGCAAAGAAGGAGAAGGCAAGGACTAAGAAGGCTGCCAAGATGCCAACAATTGATGAGGCATCTGAGTACTTCCTGAAGAGCAAGCAAGATCAGCTTGGCTACTTGATAGCATCCACTCTAAGGATTGAGAAAGGGTTGGCCACCTTGACTCAAAAACAGGAGAGCCTGGAGAGGATCATGGAGCAGAAGTTCTATGACTTGGATGTGAAGGTAACTGAGATCCACTCTGTTGTTGAGCAACTCCAGGATGACATGCAGGAGAGGAAGGGCAAGACAACCACTGAGGCATTTGCTAGAGTGCCTAGAGCTCAGAGATCAGCTGCTGTGCCTATGACAAACACAAGAGCAACTTCATCTGCACCTGCTACAGCTTCAGTGCCACCAGCTCCAGCATCTACTCCACCAGCTCCAACTTCATCAACTGATGCCTTCGTCCTTGGAGTCATATCTACACCACCACATCAAGACCAAGCCTGAGAGACGACATAGTACTATGCATTTTCTAGGAACTTTTTGGTAACTTTTTGCCGAAGGGGGGGGGATGTATAGATCATAGGCTTCGAGAGAGAGAGTATGCTTTTGTTCTCTCTTGTCTTTGTGGTTGAACTTTATTTGCTTTCGCTTACTTGAGATACTTTATTGCATGTGTGATATTATGATGATCATGTGTTTGATCATATGCTACATTCATGCTTGTTGGATGGCATTATCCTTTTATCTCTATATGATCATTCACTTTGCTTGGTGATGAGTGTGATGAGTGCATGTATTTTGATTATTATCATTTTGAGCGCTCCACCAAGATGTATGTGACATGGGAGAGTAACTCATGAACCTAACTCTATGTGCATTTGCAGTCCAAAGCAAATCTTAAACTATGCACAAATTTAGGGGGAGCTCCACATTTCACATACTTCTCAAAGCGACAATGTATTTCAATCTTATTATCATTTGTCGAAGCTTTGATCTATATGTTGTCATCAATTACCAAAAAGGGGGAGATTAAAAGTGCAACTATCCCTAGGTGGTTTTGGTAATTCCTAACAACATATAGCTCATGGAGCTAATACTATTCCAAGACAAATATTTCAGGAAAGCTCAATGAATGGCATGGCATGGATGAGAAAAGTGGACCCTTCAAAATGCTTAGGATAAAAGGATTGGCTCAAGCTTCAAGCTCAAGACTCTACATTTTATATTTTAGTGATCCAAGATCACATTGAGTCTATAGGAAAAGCCAATACTATCAAGAAGGGATGAGGTGTTGCTTGATGAGGTTCTTGCTGAAGGAAATATGCCCTAGAGGCAATAATAAAGTTATTATTTATTTCCTTATATCATGATAAATGTTTATTATTCATGCTAGAATTGTATTAACCAGAAACATAATACATGTGTGAATACATAGACAAACATAGTGTCACTAGTATGCCTCTACTTGACTAGCTCATTTATCAAAGATGGTTATGTTTCCTAGCCATGGACAAAAGAGTTGTCATTTGATTAACAGGATCATATCATTAGGAGAATGGTGTGATTGACTTGACCCATTCCATTAGCTTAGCACTTGATCGTTTAGTATGTTGCTATTGCTTTCTTCATGACTTATACATGTTCCTATGACTATGAGATTATGTAACTCCCGTTTACCGGAGGAACACTTTGTGTGCTGCCAAACGTCACAACGTAACTGGGTGATTATAAAGGAGATCTACAGGTGTCTCCGAAGGTACATGTTGGGTTGGCGTATTTCGAGATTAGGATTTGTCACTCCGATTGTTGGAGAGGTATCTCTAGGCCCACTCGGTAATGCACATCACTATATGTTGGGGAACGTAGTAATTTCAAAAAATTTCCTACGTACACGCAAGATCATGGTGATGGCATAGCAACAAGAGGAGAGAGTGTTGTCCACGTACCCTCGTAGACCGTAAGCGGAAGCGTTATGACAACGCGGTTGATGTAGTCGTACGTCTTCACGATCTGACCGATCCAAGTACCGAACGTACGGCACATCCGAGTTCAGCACACGTTCAGCTCGATGACGATCCCCGGGCTCCGATCCAGCAAAGCTTCGGGGATGAGTTCCGTCAGCACGACGGCGTGGTGACGATGATGATGCTCTACCGGCGCAGGGCTTCGCCTAAACTCCGCGACGATATGACCGAGGTGGAATATGGTGGAGCGGGGCACCGCACACGGCTAAGGAACGATCCGTAGATCAACTTGTGTGTCTATGGGGTGCCCCCCGCCCCTGTATATAAAGGAGCCAGGGGGGAGGAGGCGGCCAGCCAAGGAGGGCACGCCAAGGGGGGAGTCCTACTCCCACCGGGAGTAGGACTCCCTTCTTTCCTAGTTGGAATAGGAGAAGGGGGGAAAGAGGAGGAAGAGGGGAAGGAAAGGGGGGGCGCCGCCCCCCTTCCCTTGTCCTATTCGGACTAGGAAGGGGACGGGCGCGCGGCCCCCTCCTGCCTCCTTCCCTCTTCTCCCTCGAGGCCCATGTAGGCCCAATAACCCCCGGGGGGTTCCGGTAACCTCCCGGTACTCCGGTAAAATGCCGATTTCACCCGGAACGATTCCGATGTCCAAATATAGGCTTCCAATATATCGATCTTTATGTCTCGACCATTTCGAGACTCCTCGTTACGTCCGTGATCACATCTAGGACTCCGAACAAACTTCGGTACATCAAAACTTATAAACTCATAAAACTGTCATCGTAACGTTAAGCGTGCGGACCCTACGGGATCGAGAACTATGTAGACATGACCTAGAACTATTCTCGGTCAATAACCAATAGCGGAACCTGGATGCCCATATTGGTTCCTACATATTCTACGAAGATCTTTATCGGTCAAACCGCATAACAACATACATTGTTCCCTTTGTCATCGGTATGTTACTTGCCCGAAATTTGATCGTCGGTATCCAATACCTAGTTCAATCTCGTTACCGGCAAGTCTCTTTACTCGTTCCGTAATGCATCATTCCGTAACCAACTCATTTGGTCACATTGCTTGCAAGGCTTATAAAGATGTGCATTACCGAGAGGGCCTAGAGATACCTCTCCGACAATGGGAGTGACAAAACCTAATCTCGAAATACGCCAACCCAACATGTACCTTTGGAGACACCTGTAGTACTCCTTTATAATCACCCAGTTACGTTGTGACGTTTGGTAGCACCCAAAGTGTTCCTCCGGTAAACGGGAGTTGCATAATCTCATAGTTACAGGAACATGTATAAGTCATGAAGAAAGCAATAGCAATATACTAAACGATCAAGTGCTAGGCTAACGGAATGGGTCATGTCAAGCACATCATTCTCCTAATGATGTGATCCCATTAATCAAATGACAACACATGTCTATGGTTAGGAAACATAACCATCTTTGACTAATGAGCTAGTCAAGTAGAGGCATACTAGTGACTATATGTTTGTCTATGTATTCACACATGTATCATGTTTCCGGTTAATACAATTCTAGCATAAATAATAAACATTTATCATGATATAAGGAAATAAATAATAACTTTATTATTGCCTCTAGGGCATATTTCCTTCACTATAAGCCTTGCAAGCATTGCAACTAATTAGTTAGTTGCGGGATGATGTATTACAGAACGAGTAAAGAGACTCGCCGCTAACGAGATTGAACTAGGTATTGAGATACCGACGATCGAATCTTGGGCAAGTAACATACCGATGACAAAGGAAACAACGTATGTTGTTATGCGGTTTGACCGATAAAGATCTTCGTAGAATATGTGGGAGCCAATATGAGCATCCAGGTTCCACTATTGGTTATTAACCGGAAACGTGTTTCGGTCATGTCTACATTGTTCTCGAACCCGTAGGGTCCGCACGCTTAAGGTTTCGATGACAGTTATATTATGAGTTTATGAGTTTTGATGTACCGAAGGAGTTCGGAGTCGCGGATGAGATCGAGGATATGACGAGGAGTCTCAAAATGATTGAGACGTAAAGATCGATATATTGGACGACTATATTCGGACTTCGGAAAGGTTCCGAGTGATTCAGGTATTTTTTGGAGTACCGGAGAGTTACGGGAATTCGCCGGGGAGTATATGGGCCTTATTGGGCCATACGGGAATAAAGGAGAGAGGCCGAAAGGAAGGAGGGGCGCAGCCCCCCTCTGGTCCGAATTGGATAAGGGGTGCAACCCCCTTTTCCTTGCTCCTCTCCCCCTCTTTCCTTCTCTCCTACTCCAACAAGGGAAGGAGGAGTCCTACTCCCGGTGGGAGTAGGACTCCCCCCTTGGCGCGCCTCCTCTTGGCCGGCCGCCCCCTCCCCCTTGATCCTTTATATACGGGGGCAGGGGGGCACCTCTAGGCACAACAACAATTGATCCCTTGGATCTCTTAGTCGTGTGCGGTGCCCCCCTCCACCATAGTCCACCTCGATAATATCGTAGCGGTACTTAGGCGAAGCCCTGCGACGGTAGAACAGCAAGATCGTCACCACGCTATCATGCTGACGGAACTCTCTCTCGACACTCGGTTGGATCAGAGTTCGTGGGACGTCATCGAGCTGAATGTGTGCTAGAACTCGGAGGTGTTGTAGTTTCGGTGCTTGATCGGTCGGGCCGTGAAGACGTAAGACTACATCAACCGCATTGTGCTAACGCTTCCGCTTTCGGTCTACGAGGACACGTGGACACACTCTCCCCTCTCGTTGCTATGCATCACCATGATCTTGCTTGTACGTAGGAAATTTTTGAAATTACTACGTTCCCCCAAAGTGGTATCAGAGCCTAGGTTTTATGCGTTGATGTTATATGCACGAGTAGAACACAAGTGAGTTGTGGGCGATACAAGTCATACTGCTTACCAGCATGTCATACTTTGGTTTGGCGGTATTGTTGGAAGAAGCAGCCCAGACCGACATTATGCGTACGCTTACGCGAGACTGGTTCTACCGACGTGCTTTGCACACAGGTGGCTGGCGAGTGTCAGTTTCTCCAACTTTAGTTGAACTAAGTGTGGCTACGCCCGGTCCTTGAGAAGGTTAAAACAACACTAACTTGACGAACTATCGTTGTGGTTTTGATGCGTAGGTACGAACGGTTCTTGCTCAGCCCGTAGCAGCCACGTAAAACTTGCAACAACAAAGTAGAGGACGTCTAACTTGTTTTTACAGGGCATGTTGTGATGTGATATGGTCAAGACGTGATGAGATATAAGTTGTTGTATGAGATGATCATGTTTTGTTCAAGTTATCGGCAACTGGCAGAAGCCTTATGGTTGTCTCTTTATTGCATAAGATGCAAGAGCCAAATAATTGCTTTACTTTATTTCTATGCGATAGCAATAGTTGCAAGAGCAATAGTTGGCAAGACGACCATGTGACGACACATTGATATAGATCAAGATGATGGAGATCATGGTGTCATGCCGGTGATGATGGAGATCATGACAGTACTTTGGAGATGGAGATCAAAGGCGCAAGATGATCATGGCCATATCTATTGGGGAACGTTGCAGAAAATAAAAAAATTCTATGCTTCACCAAGATCAATCTATGGAGTTCATCTAGCAATGAGAGAGAGGAGTGCATCTACATACCCTTGTAGATCGCGAGCAGAAGCGTTCAAGAGAACGGGGTTGAGGGAGTCGTACTCGTCGTGATCCAAATCACCGATGATCCTAGTGCTGAACGGACAGCACCTCCGCGTTCAACACACGTACGGTTGGGGAAGATGTCTCCCCCTTCTTGATCCAGCAAGGGGGAAGGAGAGGTTGATGGAGATCTAGCAGCACGACGGCGTGGTGGTGGAAGCAGCGGTGATCTCGGCAGGGCTTCGCCAAGCTCAGCGAGAGGGAGAGGTGGTACGGGGGAGAGGGAGGCGCCAGGGACTAGGGTGCGGCTGCCCTCCCTCCCCCCTCTTTATATAGGGGGCCTAGGGGGGTGCGCCGGCCCTGGAGATCCCATCTCCAAGGGGGGCGGCGGCCTAGGGGGGGACTTGCCCCCCAAGTCAAGTGGGGCGCCCCCCCCCCCACCCCTACGGTTTCCAACCCTAGGCGCAGGGGAGGCCCAAGGAGGGGCGCACCAACCCACCAGGGGCTGGTTCCCTTCCCCTTTCAGCCCACGTGGCCCTCCGGGATAGGTGGCCCCACCCGGTGGACCCCCGGGACCCTTCCGGTGGTCCCGGTACAATACTGGTGACCCCCGAAACTTTCCCGGTGGCCGAAACTGGACTTCCTATATACAATTCTTTACCTCCGGACCATTCCGGAACTCCTCGTGACGTCCGGGATCTCATCCGGGACTCCGAACAACTTTTGGGTTACCGCATACTAATATCTCTACAACCCTAGCGTCACCGAACCTTAAGTGTGTAGACCCTACGGGTTCGGGAATCACGTAGACATGACCGAGACGGCTCTCCGGCCAATAACCAACAGCGGGATCTAGATACCCATGTTGGCTCCCACATGTTCCGTGATGATCTCATCAGATGAACCACGATGTCGAGGATTCAAGCAATCCTGTATACAATTCCCTTTGTCAATCGGTACGTTACTTGCCCGAGATTCGATCGTCGGTATCCCAATACCTCGTTCAATCTCGTTACCGACAAGTCACTTTACTCATACCGTAATGCATGATCCCGTGACCAAGCACTTGGTCACATTGAGCTCATTATGATGATGCATTACCGAGTGGGCCCAGAGATACCTCTCCGTCATACGGAGTGACAAATCCCAGTCTTGATCCGTGTCAACCCAACAGATAATTTCAGGGATACCTATAATATACCTTTATAGTCACCCAGTTACGTTGTGATGTTTGGTACACCCAAAGCACTCCTACGGTATCCGGGAGTTACACGATCTCATGGTCTAAGGAAATGATACATGACATTGGAAAAGCTCTAGCAAACGAACTACACGATCTTGTGCTATGCTTAGGATTGGGTCTCTTCCATCACATCATTCTCCTAATGATGTGATCCCGTTATCAACGACATCCAATGTCCATAGTCAGGAAACTATGACTATCAGTTGATCAACGAGCTAGTCAACTAGAGGCTTACTAGGGACATGTTGTGGTCTATTTATTCACACATGTATTACGATTTCCGGATAACACAATTATAGCATGAATAATACACAATTATCATGAACAAGGAAATATAATAATAATCATTTTATTATTGCCTCTAGGGCATATTTCCAACAGTCTCCCACTTGCACTAGAGTCAATAATCTAGTTACATTGTGATGAATCGAACACCCATAGAGTTCTGGTGTTGATCATGTTTTGCTCGCGGAAGAGGTTTAGTCAATGGATCTGCGACATTCAGATCCGTATGCACTTTGCAAATATCTATGTCTCCATCTTGAACATTTTCACGAATGGAGTTGAAGCGACGCTTGATGTGCCTGGTCTTCTTGTGAAACCTGGGCTCCTTGGCAAGGGCAATAGCTCCAGTGTTGTCACAGAAGAGGGTGATTGGCCCGACGCATTGGGTATGACTCCTAGGTCGGTGATGAACTCCTTCATCCAGATTGCTTCATGCGCTGCCTCCGAGGCTGCCATGTACTCCGCTTCACATGTAGATCCCGCCACGACGCTCTGCTTGCAACTGCACCAGCTTACTACCCCTCCATTCAAAATATACACGTATCCGGTTTGTGACTTAGAGTCATCCAGATCTATGTCGAAGCTAGCGTCGACGTAACCCTTTACGACGAGCCCTTCGTCACCTCCATAAACGTGAAACATATCCTTAGTCCTTTTCAGGTACTTCAGGATATTCTTGACCGATGTCCAGTGTTCCATGCCGGGATTACTTTGGTACCTTCCTACCAAACTTACGGCAAGGTTTACATCAGGTCGGGTACACAGCATGGCATACATGATAGACCATATGGCTGAGGCATAGGGGACGACACTCATCTTTTCTCTATCTTCTGCCGTGGTCGGACATTGAGCCGAGCTCAATTTCACACCTTGCAACACAGGCAAGAACCCCTTCTTGGACTGATCCATATTGAACTTCTTCAATATCTTATCAAGGTATGTGCTTTGTGAAAGACCTACGAGGCGTCTCGATCTATCTCTATAGATCTTGATGCCTAATATGTAAGCAGCTTCTCCAAGGTCCTTCATTGAAAAACACTTATTCAAGTAGGACTTAATGTTGTCCAAAAGTTCTATATCATTTCCCATCAAAAGTATGTCATCCACATATAATATGAGAAATGCTACAGAGCTCCCACTCACTTTCTTGTAAACGCAGGCTTCTCCATAAGTCTGCATAAACCCAAACGCTTTGATCATCTCATCAAAGCGAATGTTCCAACTCCGAGATGCTTGCACCAGCCCATAAATGGATCGCTGGAGCTTGCATACCTTGTTAGCATTCTCAGGATCGACAAAACCTTCCGGCTGCATCATATACAGTTCTTCCTTAAGATAGCCGTTAAGGAATGCCGTTTTGACGTCCATTTGCCATATCTCATAATCATAGTATGCGGCAATTGCTAACATGATTCGGACGGACTTCAGCTTCGCTACAGAAGAGAAAGTCTCATCGTAGTCAACCCCTTGAATTTGCCGATAACCCTTAGCGACAAGTCGAGCTTTATAGATGGTAACATTACCATCCGCGTCCGTCTTCTTCTTAAAGATCCATTTATTTTCTATCGCTCGCCGATCATCGGGCAAGTCTGTCAAAGTCCACACTTTGTTTTCATACATGGATCCTATCTCGGATTGCATGGCTTCAAGCCATTTGTTGGAATCTGGGCCCGCCATCACTTCTTCATAGTTCGAAGGTTCACCGTTGTCTAACAACATGATTTCCAGGACAGGGTTGCCATACCACTCTGGTGTGGAACGTGTCCTTGTGGACCTACGAAGTTCAGTAGCAACTTGATCCGAAGTACCTTGATCATCATCATTAATTTCCTCTCCAGTCGGTGTAGGCACCACAGGAACATCTTCCTGAGCTGCGCTACTTACCGGTTCAATAGGTAGTACTTCATTAAGTTCCACTTTCCTCCCACTTACTTCTTTCGAGAGAAACTCTTTCTCCAGAAAGGACCCGTTCTTGGCAACAAAGATCTTGCCTTCGGATCTGAGGTAGAAGGTATACCCAATGGTTTCCTTAGGGTATCCTATGAAGACGCATTTTTCCGACTTGGGTTCGAGCTTTTCAGGTTGAAGTTTCTTGACATAAGCATCGCATCCCCAAACTTTTAGAAACGACAGCTTAGGTTTCTTCCCAAACCATAATTCATACGGTGTCGTCTCAACGGATTTAGACGGTGCCCTATTTAAAGTGAATGTAGTTGTCTCTAGAGCGTATCCCCAAAATGATAGCGGTAAATCGGTGAGTGACATCATAGATCGCACCATATCCAATAGAGTGCGATTACGACGTTCGGACACACCGTTACGCTGAGGTGTTCCAGGCGGCGTGAGTTGTGAAACAATTCCACATTTCCTTAAGTGCGTACCAAATTCGTGACTTAAATATTCTCCTCCATGATCTGATCGTAAGAACTTTATTTTTCGGTCACGTTGATTCTCTACCTCATTCTGAAATTCCTTGAACTTTTCAAAGGTCTCAGACTTGTGTTTCATCAAGTAGACATACCCATATCTACTTAAGTCATCAGTGAGAGTGAGAACATAACGATAGCCTCCGCGAGCCTCAACGCTCATTGGACCGCACACATCAGTATGTATGATTTCCAATAAGTTGGTTGCTCGCTCCATTGTTCCGGAGAATGGAGTCTTGGTCATTTTGCCCATGAGGCATGGTTCGCATGTGTCAAATGATTCATAATCGAGAGACTCTAAAAGTCCATCAGCATGGAGCTTCTTCATGCGCTTGACACCAATGTGACCAAGGCGGCAGTGCCACAAGTATGTGGGACTATCGTTATCAACCTTACATCTTTTGGTATTCACACTATGAATATGTGTAACATCACGTTCGAGATTCATCAAGAATAAACCATTGACCAGCGGGGCATGACCATAAAACATATCTCTCATATAAATAGAACAACCATTATTCTCGGATTTAAATGAGTAGCCATCTCGTATTAAACGAGATCCAGATACAATGTTCATGCTCAAAGCTGGCACTAAATAACAATTATTGAGGTTTAAAACTAATCCCGTAGGTAAATGTAGAGGTAGCGTGCCGACGGCGATCACATCGACCTTGGAACCATTCCCGACGCGCATCGTCACCTCGTCCTTCGCCAGTCTCCGCTTATTCCGCAGCTCCTGCTTTGAGTTACAAATATGAGCAACCGCACCGGTATCAAATACCCAGGAGCTACTACGAGTACTGGTAAGGTACACATCAATTACATGTATATCACATATACCTTTAGTGTTGCCGGCCTTCTTGTCCGCTAAGTATTTGGGGCAGTTCCGCTTCCAGTGACCCTTCCCTTTGCAATAAAAGCACTCAGTCTCAGGCTTGGGTCCATTCTTTGGCTTCTTCCCGGTAACTGGCTTACCGGGCGCGGCAACTTCCCTTGCCGTCCTTCTTGAAGTTCTTCTTACCCTTGCCTTTCTTGAAACTAGTGGTTTTATTGACCATCAACACTTGATGTTCCTTTTTGATTTCCACCTCCGCTGACTTCAGCATTGAAAATACTTCAGGAATAGTTTTCACCATCCCCTGCATATTGTAGTTCATCACAAAGCTCTTGTAGCTAGGTGGGAGCGACTGAAGGATTCTGTCAATGACCGCCTCGTCCGGGAGGTTAATGTCCAGCTGGGACAAGCGGTTGTGCAACCCAGACATTTTGAGTATGTGCTCACTGACAGAACTATTTTCCTCCATCTTACAACTATAGAACTTGTCGGAGACTTCATATCTCTCGACCCGGGCATGAGCTTGGAAAACCATTTTCAGCTCCTCGAACATCTCATATGCTCCGTGTTGCTCAAAACGCTTTTGGAGCCCCGGTTCTAAGCTGTAAAGCATGCCGCACTGAACGAGGGAGTAATCATCAGCACGTGACTGCCAAGCGTTCATAACGTCTTGGTTCTCTGGGATGGGTGCTTCACCTAGCGGTCCTTCTAGGACATATGCTTTCTTGGCAGCTATGAGGATGATCCTCAGGTTCCGGACCCAGTCCGAATAGTTGCTGCCATCATCTTTCAGCTTGGTTTTCTCTAGGAACGCGTTGAAGTTGAGGTTGACATGAGCGTTGGCCATTTGATCTACAAGACATTTTTGCAAAGGTTTTTAGACTAAGTTCATGATAATTAAGTTCATCTAATCAAATTATTTAATGAACTCCCACTCAGATTAGACATCCCTCTAGTCATCTAAGTGATACATGATCCGAGTCAACTAGGCCGTGTCCGATCATCACGTGAGACGGACTAGTCATCATCGGTGAACATCTCCATGTTGATCGTATCTTCCATACGACTCATGTTCGACCTTTCGGTCTCTTGTGTTCCGAGGCCATGTCTGTACATGCTAGGCTCGTCAAGTTAACCTAAGTGTTTTGCATGTGTAAATCTGTCTTACACCCGTTGTATGTGGACGTTGGAATCTATCACACCCGATCATCACGTGGTGCTTCGAAACAACGAACTTTCGCAACGGCGCACAGTTAGGGGGAACACTTTCTTGAAATTATTATGAGGGATCATCTTATTTACTACCGTCGTTCTAAGCAAATAAGATGCAAAAACATGATAAACATCACATGCAATCAAATAGTGACATGATATGGCCAATATCATATAGCTCCTTTGATCTCCATCTTCGGGGCGCCATGATCATCTTCGTCACCGGCATGACACCATGATCTCCATCACGATGATCTCCATCATCGTGTCTCCATGAAGTTGCTCGCCAACTATTACTTCTACTACTATGGCTAACGGTTTAGCAACAAAGTAAAGTAATTACATGGCGTTTAATCATTGACACGCAGGTCATACAATAATTAAGACAACTCCTATGGCTCCTGCCGGTTGTCATACTCATCGACATGCAAGTCGTGATTCCTATTACAAGAACATGATCTCATACATCACATATATATCATTCATCACAACTTTTGGCCATATCACATCACAAGGCATATGCTGCAAAAACAAGTTAGACGTCCTCTAATTGTTGTTGCATGTTTTTTCGTGGCTGCAATAGGGTTCTAGCAAGAACGTCTCTTACCTACGTAAAAGCCACAATGTGATATGCCAACTTCTATTTACCCTTCATAAGGGCCCTTTTCATCGAATCCGCTCCGACTAAAGTGGGAGAGACAGACACCCGCTAGCCACCTTATGCAACTAGTGCATGTCAGTCGGTGGAACCTGTCTCACGTAAGCGTACGTGTAAGGTCGGTCCGGGCCGCTTCATCCCACGATGCCGCCGAAGCAAAATAAGACTAGTAGTGGCAAGAAAATTGACAACATCTACGCCCACAACAAATTTGTGTTCTACTCATGCAAAGAAAACTACGCATAGACCTAGCTCATGATGCCACTATTGGGGAACGTTGCAGAAAATAAAAATATTCTACGCTTCACCAAGATCAATATATGGAGTTCATCTAGCAACGAGAGAGAGGAGTGCATCTACATACCCTTGTAGATCGCGAGCGGAAGCGTTCAAGAGAACGGGGTTGAGGGAGTCGTACTCATCGTGATCCAAATCACCGATGATCCTAGTGCTGAACGGACAGCACCTCCGCGTTCAACACACGTACGGTTGGGGAAGATGTCTCCTCCTTCTTGATCCAGCAAGGGGGAAGGAGAGGTTGATGGAGATCCAGTAGCACGACGGTGTGGTGGTGGAAGCAGCGGTGATCTCGGCAGGGCTTCGCCAAGCTCAGCGAGAGGGAGAGGTGGTACGAGGGAGAGGGAGGCGCCAGGGACTAGGGTGCGGCTGCCCTCCCTCCCCCCTCTTTATATAGGGTGCCTAGGGGGGTGCGTTGGTCTTGGAGATCCCATCTCCAAGGGGGGCGGCCTAGGGGGGGGACTTGCCCCCCAAGTCAAGTGGGGCGCCCCCCCCCCACCCCTAGGGTTTCCAACCCTAGGCGCAGGGGAGGCCCAAGGGGGGGCGCACCAGCCCACCAGGGGCTGGTTCCCTTCCCCTTTCAGCCCACGTGGCCCTCCGAGATAGGTGGCCCCACCCGGTGGACCCCCGGGACCCTTCCGGTGGTCCCGATACAATACCGGTGACCCCTAAAACTTTCCCTGTGGCCGAAACTGGACTTCCTATATACAATTCTTTACCTCTGGAACATTCCGGAACTCCTCGTGACGTCCGGGATCTCATCCGAGACTCCGAACAACTTTCGGGTTACCGCATACTAATATTTCTACAACCCTAGTGTCACCGAACCTTAAGTGTGTAGACCCTACGGGTTCGGGAATCATGTAGACATGACCGAGACAGCTCTCTGGCCAATAACCAACAGCGGGATCTGGATACCCATGTTGGATCCCATATGTTCCACGATGATCTCATCGGATGAACCACGATGTCGAGGATTCAAGTAATCCCGTATACAACTCCCTTTGTCAATCGATATGTTACTTGCCCGAGATTCGATCGTCGGTATCCAAATACCTCGTTCAATCTCGTTACCGGCAAGTCACTTTACTCATACCGTAATGCATGATCCCATGACCAAACACTTGGTCACATTGAGCTCATTATGATGATGCATTACCGAGTGGGCCCAGAGATACCTCTCCGTCATACGGAGTGACAAATCCCAGTCTCGATCCATGTCAACCCAACAGATACTTTCGGGGATACCTGTGGTATACCTTTATAGTCACCCAGTTACGTTGTGACGTTTGGTACACCCAAAGCACTCCTACGGTATCCGAGAGTTACACGATCTCATGGTCTAAGGAAATGATACGTGACATTGGAAAAGTTCTAGCAAACGAACTAGACGATCTTGTGCTATGCTTAGGATTGGGTCTTGTTCATCACATCATTCTCCTAATGATGTGATCCCGTTATCAACGACATCCAATGTCCATAGTCAGGAAACTATGACTATCAGTTGATCAACGAGCTAGTCAACTAGAGGCTTACTAGGGACATGTTGTGGTCTATTTATTCACACATGTATTACGATTTCCGGATAACACAACTATAGCATGAATAATAGACAATTATCATGAACAAGGAAATATAATAATAATCATTTTATTATTGCCTCTAGGGCATATTTCCAACAATATCATGTCACATATTTTGATTGCATATGATGTTTATCTGTTATACATCTTATTTTGCTTATTTCGGTGGTAGCATTTTAAGATGATCTCTCACTAATTATCAAGAAGTATTCTCCCTGAGTATGCACCGTTGCGAAAGTTCTTCGTGCTGAGACACCACGTGATGATCGGGTGTGATAGGCTCTACGTTCAAATACAATGGATGCAAAACAGTTGCACGCGTGGAATACTCAGGTTAAACTTGACGAGCCTAGCATATAACAGATATGGCCTCGGAACACGGAGACCGAAAGGTCGAACGTGAATCATATAGTAGATATGATCAACATAGTGATGTTCACCATTGAAAACTACTCCATCTCACATGATGATCGGACATGGTTTAGTTGATTTGGATCACGTGATCACTTAGATGACTAGAGAGATGTCTGTCTAAGTGGGAGTTCTGAAGTAATATGATTAATTGAACTTTAATTTATCATGAACTTAGTCCTGGTAGTACTTTGCAAATTATGTTGTAGATCAATAGCTCGCGTTGTTGCTTCCCTATATTTTTATATGTGTTCCTAGAGAAAAGTTGAAAGATGTTGGTAGCAATGATGCGGACTTAGTCCGTGATCTGAGGTTTATCCTCATTGCTGCACAGAAGAATTATGTCCTTGATGCACCGCTGGATGATAGACCTATTGCAGGAGCAGATGCAGACGTTATGAACATTTGGCTAGCTCAATATGATGACTACTTGATAGTTTTGTGCACCATGCTTTATGGCTTAGAATCGGGACTACAAAAACGTTTTTGAAACATCATGGAACATATAAGATGTTTCAAGAGATGAAATTGGTATTCCATACTCATGCCCGTTTCAAGAGGTATGAGACCTTTGACAAATACTTTGCCTAAAAGATGGAGGAGAATTTCTCAACTAGTGAGCAAGTACTTAGATTGTGTAAGTACTACAATCGCTTGAATCAAGTGGGAGTTAATCTTCCAGATAAGATAGTGATTGGCGGAGTTCTCTAGTCACCATCACCAAGTTACTGGAACTTCGTGATTAACTATAATGCAAGGGATGACGAAAACGATTCCCGAGCTCTTCGTGATGCTGAAATCGACGAAGGTAGAAATCAAGAAAAGAGCATCAAGTGTTGATGATTGACAAGACCACTAGTTTCAAGAAAAGGGCAAAGGAAAAGAAAGGGAACTTCAAGCAGAATGGCAAGCAAGTTGTCACTCCCATGAAGAAAACCAAAGCTGGACCAAAGCCTGAAACTAAGTGCTTCTACTGCAAAGGAAATGGTCACTGGAAGCGGAAATACCCTGAATATTTGGTGGATAAGAAGGATGGCAAAGTAAACAAAGGGTATATTTGATATACAGGTTATTGATGTGTACCTTACTAGTGTTTATAGTAGCCCCTGAGTATTTGATACTTGTTTAGTTGCTGAGATTAGTAACTCGAAACAGGAGTTACAGAATAAACAGAGACTAGTTGAGGGTGAAGTGACGATGTATGTTGGAAGTGGTTCCAAGATTGATATGATCATCATCGCACACTCCCTATACTTTCGGGATTAGTGTTAAACCTAAATAAATGTTATTTTGCGTTCGTTAAGCATGAATATGATTTGATCATGTTTATTGCAATACGGTTATTCATTTAAAGTCAGAGAATAATTGTTATTCTGTTTACATGAATAAAACCTTCAATGGTCATACACCCAATGAAAATAGTTTGTTGGATCTCGATCGTAGTGATACACATAATCATAATATTGATGCCAAAAGATGCAAAGTTGATAATGATAGTGCAACTTATTTGTGGCACTGCCGTTTGGGTCATATCAGTGTAAAGCGCATGAAGAAACTCCATGCAGATGGGTTTTTGGAATCACTTGATTATGAATCATTTGATGCTTGCGAGCCGTGCCTTTTGGGCAAGATGACTAAAACCCCGTTCTTTGGAACAATGGAACAAGCTAGTGACTTATTGGAAATAATACATACTGATGTATGCAGTCCAATGAGTATTGATGCTCGTGGCGGGTATCGTTATTTTTTGACCTTCACAAGATGATTTGAGCAGATATGAGTATATCTACTTAATAAAACACAAATCTAAAACATTTGAAAAGTTCAAAGAAATTCAGAGTGAAGTGAAGAATCATCGTAACAAGAAAATAAAGTTTCTATGATCTGATCGTGGAGAAGAATATTTGAGTTATGAGTTTGGCCTTCATATAAGACAATGTGGAATAGTTTCCCAGCTCACGCCACATGGAACACCACAGTGTTATGGTGTGTCCGAACATCGTAACCGCACTTTATTGGATATGGTGTGATCTATGATATCTCTTATCGATTTACCACTATCATTATGGGGTTATGCATTAGAGACAGTTGCATTCACTTTAAATAGGGCACCATCAAAAATCCGTTAAGACGACGCCTTATTAACCGTGGTTTGGCAAGAAACCAAAGTTGCCGTTTCTTAAATTTTGGGTCTGCGATGCTTATGTGAAAAAGTTTCAACCTGATAAGCTCGAACCCAAATCGGAGAAGTGCGTCTTCATAGAATACCCAAAGATAACTATTAGGTACACCATCTATCACAGATCCGAAGGCAAGTTATTCATTGCTAAGATGGATCCTTTCTAGAGAAGAAGTTTCTCGCAAAAGAAGTGAGTGGGAGGAAAGTAGAACTTGATGAGGTAATTGTACCTTCTCCCTTATTAGAAAGTAGTTCATCACAGAAATCAGTTCCAGCGATTCCTACACCAATTAGTGAGGAAGTTAATGATGATGATCATGAAACTTCAGATCAAGTTGCTACCAAACCTCGTAGGTCTTCCAGAGTCAGATCCGCACCAGAGTGGTACGGTAATCATATTCTGGAAGTCATGTTACTAGACCATGATAAACCTACGAACTATGAGGAAGCGATGATGAGCCCAGATTCCGCGAAATGGCTTGAGGCCATAAAATCTGAGATATGATCCATGTATGAGAACAAAGTATGGACTTTGATTGACTTGCTCGATGATCAGCAAGCCATGTTAAATAAATGGATCTTCAAGAGGAAGACGGACACTGATAGTAGTGTTACTATCTACTAAGCTCGGCTTGTTGCGAAAGGTTTTCAACAAGTTCAAGGTGTTGAATACAATGAGATTTTCTCACTCGTATCGATGCTTAAGTCTGTCCGAATCATGTTAGCAATTGCCACATTTTATGAAATCTGGCAAATGGATGTCAAAACTGCATTCCTTAATGGATTTTTTAAAGAAGAGTTGTATATGATGCAACCATAAGGTTTTGTTAATCCTAAAGGTGCTAAAAAAATGTGCAAGCTCTAGCGATTCATCAATGGACTGGTGCAAGCATCTTGGAGTTGGAATATACGCTTTGATGAGTTGATCAAGCATATTGTTTTATACAGACTTTTGGAAAGGCCTGTATTTACAAGAAAGTGAGTGGGAGCACTACAACCTTTCTGATAAGTATATGTGAATGACATATTATTAATTGGAAATGATGTAGAATTTTCTGGAAATCATAAAGGAGTTTTTCAAAGAAAGACCTCGGTGAAGCTGCTTACACATTGAGCATCAAGATCTATATAGATAGATCAAGATGCTTGATAAGTTTTTTCAATGAGTACATACCTTGATAAGATTTTGAAGTAGTTCAAAATGGAACAGTCAAAGAAGGAGTTCTTGCCTGTGTTGCAAGGTGTGAAATTGAGTAAGACTCAAATCCCGACCACGGCAGAAAATAGAAAGAGAATGAAAATCCCTATGCCTCAATCATAGGTTCTATAAAGTATGCTATGCTATGTACCAGACCTATTGTATACCTTGCTCTGAATTTGGCAAAAGAATACAATTTTGATCTAATAGTAGATCATTGGACAACGGTCAAGAATATCCTTAGTGAGGACTAAGGAGATGTTTCTCGATCATGGAGGTGATAAAAGAGTTCGTCGTAAAAGTTACATCGGTGCAAACTTTTACACTGATCCAGATGACTCTAACTCTCAATCTGGATACATATTGAAAGTGGGAGCAATGAGCTAGAGTAGCTCCGTATAGAGCATTGTAGACATAGAATATTTGCAAAATACATACGGCTCTGAATGTGACAGACCCGTTGACTAAACTTCTCTCACGAGCAAAACATGATCATACCTTAGTACTCTTTTGGGTGTTAATAACATAGCAATGTGAACTAGATTATTGACTCTAGTAAACCCTTTGGGTGTTGATCACATGATGATGTGAACTATGGGTATTAATCACATACAGATGTGAATATTGGTGTTGAATCACATGCTGATGTGAACTAGATTATTGACTCTAGTGCAAGTGAGAGACTGAAGGAAATATGCCCTAGAGGCAATAATAAAGTTATTATTTATTTCCCTTATCATGATAAATGTTTATTATTCATGCTAGAATTGTATTAACCGGAAACATAATACATGTGTGAATACATAGACAAACATAGTGTCACTAGTATGCCTCTACTTGACTAGCTCGTTTATCAAAGATGGTTATGTTTCCTAGCCATGGACAAAAGAGTTGTCATTTGATTAACAGGATCACATCATTAGGAGAATGATGTGATTTACTTGACCCATTCCGTTAGCTTAGCACTTGATCGTTTAGTATGTTGCTATTGCTTTCTTCATGACTTATACATGTTCCTATGACTATGAGACTATGCAACTCCCGTTTACCCGAGGAACACTTTGTGTGCTACCAAACGTCACAATGTAACTGGGTGATTATAAAGGAGCTCTACAGGTGTCTCCGAAGGTACATGTTGGGTTGGCATATTTCGAGATTAGGATTTGTCACTCCGATTGTCAGAGAGGTATCTCGAGGCCCACTCGGTAATGCACATCACCATAAGCCTTGCAAGCATTGCAACTAATTAGTTAGTTGCGGGATGATGTATTACGGAACGAGTAAAGAGACTTGCCGGTAACGAGATTGAACTAGGTATTGACATACGGACGATCGAATCTCGGGCAAGTAACATACCGATGACAAAGGAAACAACGTATGTTGTTATGCGGTTTGACCGATAAAGATCTTCGTAGAATATGTGGGAGCCAATATGAGCATCCAGGTTCCGCTATTGGTTATTGACCCGAAACGTGTATCATGTCTACATTGTTCTCGAACCCGTAGGGTCCGCACGCTTAAGGTTTCGATGACAGTTATATTATGAGTTTATGAGTTTTGATGTACGAAGGAGTTCGGAGTCCCGGATGAGATCGAGGATATCACGAGGAGTCTCGAAATGGTAGAGACGTAAAGATCGATATGTTGGACGACTATATTCGGACTCCGGAAAGGTTCCGAGTGATTCGGGTATTTTTTGGAGTACCGGAGAGTTACGGGAATTCGCCTGGGAGTATATGGGCCTTATTGGGCCATACGGGAATAGTGGAGAGAGGCCGAAAGGAAGGAGGCGCGCAGCCCCCCTCTGGTCCGAATTGGACAAGGGGTGCAGCCCCCTTTTCCTTCCTCCTCTCCCCCTCTTTCCTTCTCTCCTACTCCAACAAGGGAAGGAGGAGTCCTACTCCCGGTAGGAGTAGGACTCCCCCCCTTGGCGCGCCTCCTCCTGGTCGGCCGCCCCCTCCCCCTTGATCCTTTATATACGGGGGTAGGGGGCACCTCTAGGCCCAACAACAATTGATCCTTTGGATCTCTTAGCCGTGTGCGGTGCCCCCTCCACCATAGTCCACCTCGATAATATCGTAGCGGTGCTTAGGCGAAGCCCTGCGACGGTAGAACATCAAGATCGTCACCACGCCGTCGTGCTGACAGAACTCTCCCTCGACACTCGGCTGGATCGGAGTTCGAGGGACGTCATCAAGCTGAACGTGTGCTAGAACTCAGAGGTGTCGTAGTTTCGGTGCTTGATCGGTCGGGCCGTGAAGACGTACGACTACATCAACCACGTTGTGCTAACGCTTTCGCTTTCGGTCTACGAGGGTATATGGACACACTCTCCTCTCTCGTTGCTATGCATCACCATGATCTTGCTTGTGCGTAGGAATTTTTTGAAATTACTACGTTCCCCAACACTTGCTTCATAGTGCTTAGTGATATGCTCCAAAACCCTCAACTACTCTCCCACATCCACATATGACCTAAACCTAAAGTCCAACTCGGCCCCACTGACTCTTTCTATCCGGCGTCATCGAGTTCAGATGTCATAGCCACTGCCACAAACCCTAGTCAAATCGGTCTTACCGATAGGGATCTCGGTCTCACCGAGATGGGATTGTAATCTCTCTGTTTCCCTTCGTAACGTTTCGGTACCACAGAGATGAGCGATCGGTCCCACCGAGATTGCAATGTAAACTCTCTGTTTCCCTTTCGTAACATATCGGTCCCACCGAAATGAGCGAACCGGTCCCACCGAGTTTACCTGACCAACTCTCTGGTTAGCTTATTACCAAAATCGGTCTCACCGAGTTTGTGTAATCGGTCTCATCGAGATTACGTTATGCCCTAACCCTAACCATATCGGTCCTACCGAGTTGCATGTCGGTCCCACCGAAAACCCTAACGGTCACTAGGTTTACTAAATCGGTCTGACCGAGTTTGTTGATTCGGTCCCACCGAGATTTGTAAATTGTGTGTAACGGTTAGATTTTGTGTGGAGGCTATATATACCCCTCCACCTCATCTTCATTCATGGAGAGAGCCATCAGAACAAACCTACACTTCCAACTTACCATTTCTGAGAGAGAACCACCTACTCATGTGTTGAGACCAAGATATTCCATTCCTACCATATGAATCTTGATCTCTAGCCTTCCCCAAGTTGCTTTCCACTCAAATCTTCTCTCCACCAAATCCAAATTCTGTGAGAGAGAGTTGAGTGTTGGAGAGTGAAAGTGCAACTATCCCTAGGTGGTTTTGGTAATTCATAACAACATATAGCTCATTGAGCTAATGCTATTCCAAGACTATTATTTCAGGAAAGCTCAATGAATGGCATGGCATGGATGATGAAAGTGGATCCCTCAAAATACTAAGGACAAAGGATTTGCTCAACCTCAAAAGCTCAAGACTCTTCATTTTACATTTTAGTGATCCAAGATCACATTGAGTCTATAGGAAAAGCCAATAGTATCAAGAAGGGATGAGGTGTTGCTTCATGAGCCTCTTGCTTCATGTGCTTAGTGATATGCTCCAAAACCCTCAACTACTTTCCCACATCCACAAATGACCTAAACCTAAAGACAAAATCGGTCACACCGATTCTTTCATTCCGGCGCCACCGACTCCAAAAGTCATAGCCACTGCCACAAACCCTAAGCAAATCGGTCTTACCGATAGGGATCTCGGTCTCACCGAGATGGGGTTGCAATCTCTCTATTTCCTTTCATAACGTTTTGGTCTAACCGAAGTGAGCGATCGGTCCCACCGAGATTGCAATGTAAACTCTCTGTTTCCTTTTTGTAACATTTCGGTCTCACCGAAAAGAGCAAATCGGTCCCACCGAGTTTACCTGACCAACTCTCTGGAAAGCTTATTACCAAATCGGTCTCACTGAGTTTGTGTAATCGGTCTCACCGAGATTACGTTATGCCCTAACCCTAACCGAATCGGCCTCACCGAGATGCATGTCAGTCCCACCGAAAATCACTAACGGTCACTAGGTTTACTAAATCGGTCCGACCGAGTTTAACGATTTGGTCCCACCGAGTTTGGTAAATTGTGTGTAATGGTTAGATTTTGTGTGGAGGCTATATATACCCCTCCACCTCCTCTTCATTCGTGAAGAGAGCCATCAGACTAAACCTACACTTCCAACTTACCATTTCTGAGAGAGAACCACCTACTCATGTGTTGAGGCCAAGATATTCCATTCCTACCATATGAATCTTGATCTCTAGCCTTCCCAAGTTGCTTTCCACTCAAATCATCTTTCCACCAGATCCAAATCCTATGAGAGAGAGTTGAGTGTTGGGGAGACTATCATTTGAAGCACAAGAGCAAGGAGTTCATCATCAATGCACCATTTGTTACTTCTTGGAGAGTGGTGTCTCCTAGATTGGCTAGGTGTCACTTGGGAGCCTCCGACAAGATTGTGGAGTTGAACCAAGGAGTTTGTAAGGGCAAGGAGATCGCCTACTTCGTGAAGATCTACCGCTAGTGAGGCAAGTCCTTCGTGGGCGATGGCCATGGTGGGATAGACAAGGTTGCTTCTTCGTGGACCCTTCGTGGGTGGAGCCCTCCGTGGACTCGCGCATCCGTTACCCTTCGTGGGTTGAAGTCTCCATCAACGTGGATGTATGATAGCACCACCTATCGGAACCACGCCAAAAACATTTGTGTCCCCAATTGCATTTGAATCCTCCAAACCCTTCCCTTTACTTTCTTGCAAGTTGCATGCTTTAATTTCCGCTGCCTATACACTCTTTGCATGCTTGCTTGAATTTTGTGATGATTGCTTGACTTGTCCTAAAATAGCTAAAATCTGCCAAACTCTAAAATTGGGAAAAAGGTTAAGTTTTTAATTGGTCAAGTAGTCTAATCACTCCCCCCCTCTAGACTTACTTCAAGGTCCTACAAGTGGTATCAGAGCTTTGGTCTCCATTTGCTTTGATTTCCATAGCTTTTGGTGGTCATAGCCTTGGTTTCACAACCTAGGAGAGTATGGCATCTAGCGAGGGAAATTATCACCATAGAGGTCCTTACTTTGATGGTACTAATTTTGCTAGTTGGAAGCATAAGATGAAAATGCATATTCTCGGACATAACCCCGCCGTTTGGGAAATTATTTGTATTGGCTTGCAAGGTGAATTCTTTGATGGGAGAGAACCGAACCGTGAAGCGAATGCGGAAGAATTGAAGATGCTGCAATACAACGCTCAAGCCTGTGATATCATCTTCAACGGATTGTGCCCCGAAGAATTCAGTAAAATCAGCCGTCTTGAGAATGCAAAGGAAATTTGGGATACTTTGATTGATATGCACGAAGGTACCGAATCCATCAAGGAATCCAAGTTGGATGTGCTCCAAAGTCAGCTTGACAAGTTCAAAATGAAGGATGGTGAAGGTGTCGCTGAAATGTACTCTAGGCTTGCACTTATCACAAATGAGATTGCCGGCTTAGGGAGTGAAGAGATGACTGACAGATTCATCATCAAGAAGATCCTAAGAGCATTGGATGGAAAGTATGATACCGTGTGCACATTGATCCAAATGATGCCAAACTACAAAAATCTCAAGCCAACAGAAGTCATTGGAAGAATTGTTGCTCATGAGATGTCACTCAAAGATAAGGAGGAACTTCACAACAAGTCAAGTGGTGCTTACAAAGCCTCAAGTGAAGCCCCCACATCATCAAGTGAGAAACAAACCTTCAATGAAGAATTGAGCTTAATGGTGAAGAACTTCAACAAATTCTACAAGAGTAGAAGCAATGAAAGAAGCTCCAAGTCAAGGTCTTATCATGACAAGAAAGCTTCTAGTCGAGAGCGCAATTGATACAATTGTGGGAAGCCTGGACACTACTCCAATGAGTGTACGGCACCCTACAAAAGAAGAGAAGATTCTCCAAAAAGAAGAAGCAAAAGAGAAGAATCACCACCAAGAGAGAGGAGGAGTAGAGATGATCGTTATGAACGAAGACCCTCACGGAGAAGCAAGGATTCGGAAAGGAAGGACAAGTCATCAAGGAGCTACACAAAACGAAGACATCAAGCTCATGTTGGTGAATGGGTATCCGGCTCCGACTCCGACAATCACTCCGAGAGAAGCTATCACTCTGACTCCGAACATACTCAAGATGAAGGTGTTGCCGGTCTAGCACTTGTGTCAACCAACTCCTACGACATATTTGATTCACCAAATGAAGGAACTGGAAGATGCTTCATGGCCAAAGGTCCAAAGGTAACACATCCTGAGTATGTTGATTTCAATAGTGATGAAGATGACTTGCTTGTGGATGATGATTTACTTGTTGACAACTCTAGTGATGAATATTATGATGAAACGTCAATTAATCATGCTAATCAAACGAATGACAATGATAAGGAGAATATTGAGCTTCTAACTAAAGAACTAAACACTCTTAAGTTGGCTCATGAAACTATCTTCGAAGATCATCGAGAACTTTTAAGGGCTCATGAGAAGTTACGCTTTGAAAAGCTCAATCTTGAGCAAGAGCATGAGTTCTTAAAGGCAATCAATCATGATCTCCGCAAGAAAAGTTCTTCTTACATTGCCAAGCATTTACTCTTATCTACTTACATGCCTCAAGTCAAGTCTGGTAACAAGTACAAGAAAGATACTTCCTCTAGTAGTAACAATAATAATGTTAAATCCAATGTTGTTGCTTCTAGTAGTTCTCTTGATTCCACTAATGATTCTCTTAGCCAAGTTACACTTGAGCAAGAAAATAGTTTATTGAAGGGAATTATAGATAAAGGTGTTTACAAGAGCCTCGCCGGGAGTAAGCAATTCGAGGAAATTGTACACAAGCAAGGAAGGCACCGGAAGAATCAAGGTGTTGGCTTTGAACGAAAGTTCAACGCCAATGGAGTTGAGTGGGAAGAAGATCAATACCCCAAGACGAAGTTTGTTCCTCAACAAGAGAAGTATGATCCTACTTCCTTCAAGGGGACACAAGCTCAAGATGATCTTCCACCACAAGACCACAAGAACAAAGGCAAGGACAAGCTTCAAGAAGAGATTGATGCATTTGAAGAAGCACCTAAAGCCTCGTTCAGTTGGGTCCCCAAGACTACGTCAAGTTCTACTTCATCAAGTACAACTACAACTCCAAGGATTCCCATCAAGATGATGTGGATCCCGAAGAAGAAGAACTAGAGAGTTCTTGAGGGTGACTCCGCCAACATTCTTCACTAATATCATTTTGGCAAGAACAAGTGCAATCAACTTTCATATCTTGCACTAGTTCAAGGAGTCACAAACCCTCTTGTTGGTAAGGCAAGGGACAAGGTAACCTAATTATTTCATGGACATCATCTTGTGTGTGCATCACTCTATGTCTATGGATATTCTTGTTTGTTCCTTGTGGGACTAACCCATGTAGGCAAGTTGAAAGTGCAACTCACTCCAAAGGGTTGCTCCAAATGATCTACATCAACATTGAGCATCTACATCTTCAACGCCTACATGAAGTCATCATCGACAAAACCCAAGGTTAGTTCATCCCTCTAAGGGGGGATCTCACATCTAGGGGGAGCTTAACTCTAAGAATTGAGTCAAAGCAACTCTAATGGTGTGAACACATTAATGCATTATGTGAAAGTGGTAACCCCACTTGAGCTTAAACGATGAATATGACATATGATCAAATGTTTTCATTTGATTCCTAAGTCAATATACTCATATATAGATGACCTAGTCATCGCCAATTGCTTGATAGATGCTAAAATTGGTTGTGCATGCTTTGCCACATATTTCAATTGCCATCTTATTGTGTGAGCATGTTGGTGCATATTTTACTCATTCAAGGACATCCACTTGTTGTTTTGATTGTTTGGTTCTTTCTTCTTTTGGCCAAGTGGATGGACAAGAATGCCTAAGAACCCTCTCTAGCTATCTATGCTTTTCTCGTCTCAAACTCTATTCATGCTACATCACAAAATTTGATCAAGTCAGATTCGAACCACTCTGTGTGAGGAGCACTCGGAGTCCCCGATTCGTCATAGACTTAAACTTCCAAAACCTCTTAGTCATTCTCGGTCTGACCGATCCTTCCATTTCGGTCCTACCGAGATCATCAAGTTGATCCGAGTTTTCAATCTCGATGCAACCGATTTGAACTTTTCGGTCTCGCCGATTTGCTGTAACTGAACACAGTTATGCATCTCGGTGCCACCGAGTTGTTCCACTCGGTCACACCGACAGGGTCGAGCTATATAAATAGCCACGGGTAAATTTTTGGACATTTCTCTGAAACCCTTCGCCCGCGCAATAGCTCGCCCTGCCATCGTGGTCTCCGGATCGTCTCCTTGTCGCCAGCAGCCTCCTGTTGCTGGTCTCCGCCGCCGTCAACGGATTTCGTCCCCGCTGTTGCCGCCTTAGCAAGTCCACCGCCAAGTTAGGGTATGGACTTAATATTTGTGCTATCCACGTCTGATTCCTGGCACATTGTTTTCATATTGATTCTTGCCACGACTGAAACTCTTCTATCCAGCCAAAGTAGTTCATAGATTAGATGTGATTCAAATTTTTAGGGTTAGGTTTCCGCCGAAACCATCTCGGACCCACCGAGTTGAAAAACTCGGTCTCACCGATTTGGCTTATGCCATTGCACTAGTGACTCTCGGTCTGACCGAGAATTACTAATCGGTGCAACCAATTTGAGGATTCTGTGAAACCCTAGTAGTCTCGGTACCACCAAACTGAAACTTGGTCCAACCGAGATCATCAGTTTAGGTTCCAAACTGATTCGGTATCACCGAGTTTGAAAATCGGTGGATCCGAAATGCTTTCTGTGGAAAACTAAGACTGAACTTTTGAGTCATTCTTTTGCAAAAACCTCTGCATTTTGTGATGCTCATCTTTTCTATCTCATCTATAACTCTTCACAGGGTCAGCAGTCAGCTTTTGCAGTATGTCTGATCAAAGTGACAGCCAGAACAGGTCAGAAGAGCAGATGGACTTGAGTGAGGGCACTAGTCCCTCAACTTCAGATAGGGAGCAGAAGTACTCCTAGCAATTTGCCTAAGGCTGCAACTAGGCAAAGGAGGAAAAGAACTTCAGATTCAGAGGATGAAGATTACAAAGCTGAGGAAGATGAGGCTACTTCCAAGAAAGTGGTGCTCAAGAAGGAATATGGCTCAACAAAGGATATAAAGCCAGGCATGAAGATTAAAAGGCTTGCAAGAAGGCAACCTATGCCCAAGGCCAGAGCATCAACTCAACTGCCTGAAAATCCTGTTCCCAAAGAGCCAGCTGATGAAAGCAAGAAGAGGAAGGAAAGGGTCAAGAAGACCATGGCCAGAGTTGTTGGGCAACCTTCCATGATGGAAGAGGAAGAGCTTGCTGCACCAGCTCCAAAGGCAGCTAAGCTTATGGGTGATGCTATTAAATCTGGGGCTGCAACATCTAAGCCCAAGGAAGCACCCAAAGCTGCCTCCAATGCCAAGCAAGCTCCAAAGAGGGATACTAGGAGTATTCCAGCTGCTGAGAAGAACAAGGCCCCAGTGCCCAATGTTGCTGAAGATTCAGAAGAAGAAGGACAGGTTCTAAGAAAGCTCAAGCCCAAGATACCAGACCACAATGATGCCAATCCTATGGCTGAGGACATGAGAATCAGGAAGGATTCAGGGCTGAGACTGTGGAGAATGGAAGATCCATATGCTTCGAGAAGAAGAACTGATGTTGATTACAGGTTCCATACAAAGGAACAACAGGACTTCTATGAAACAATTCTGTTGGACAAGAAGCCCATAGTCTGTGACATGAGGTGGGTTGACTGGAAATTCATCAAGGAAAATGAACAGCACTATCCTGGAGTGCAAGACAGCTTTGTTGCTTGTGGAGTTGCAGATTTTGTTGGACAGAAGTTCACTAACTGGAATGATGAGCTTATCATGCAGTTCTACTCCACAGCACACTTTTACCCAGATGGAAGAATAGTTTGGATGTCTGAAGGTACAAGGTACCAGTCCACTATTGAAGAATGGGCAAGTCTGATCAATGCCCCCAAGGAGAATGAGGATGACCTAGACATTTATGCAAAGAAGAAGTTGGGTCACAATTCAATGGCTCACATGTACAAGGAAATTCCAGACAAGGCATTAGAGACTCACAAGTTTGGATCAGTTCACTTTCTGCTGCCAGGGTTGCCAACCATAAATTGGATTCTGAGGCACACTTTGTTGCCCAAGTCTGGTGACCATAACATGATCAGAGGGCATGCCATCAACATGTTGCATGTGTTTGATGTGCCACAGAAGTTCAAAGTCATGAGCCTGATCATTGAAACAATCAAGAGGACTGCAGCAGATCAGAAGAGGAGCTGTGGATATGCACCTCAGATTCAAGAATCGATAAACTCAAAGATGGGCACAGGAAAATATCAGTTGGATAAGGAACACTTTCCACTTTATCCAGACTTTGAGGACAATGAGGTTGTCATGAATGAAGATGATCCACAATCAGTTCAAGCTCAGGAGAAGAAGGAGAAGGCAAAGAGGGAGAAGGCTGCCAAGATGCCAACTCAAGAGGAGGCATCTGAATATTTCTTGAAAACCAAACAGGAGCAGCTTGGTTACTTGATAGCATCATCTCTGAGGATTGAGAAGGGGTTGGCCACCCTAACTCAAAACCAGGAGAGCCTGGAAAGAATCATGGAACAAAAATTCTATGATCTAGATGTCAAGGTAACAGAGATTCAGTCAGTTGTGGAGCAGCTGCAGGATGACATGCAGGAGAGGAAGGGCAAGTCTACCACCAATGTGTTTGCCAGAGTGCCCAGAGCCCAGAGGTCAGCTGCAGTGCCAGTGACAGACACTAGAGCAAAAACTTCAGCACCAGCCACTGCCCCTAAAGTTCCAGTGCAACCAGCTCCAGCACCAACTCCTCCAGCTCCATCCACTTCAACTGAAGCCTTCATCCAAGGAGCCATCTCTACACCACCACCAGAAGATCAAGACTGAGAGTCGATCTAGCACTATGCATTTTCTATGAACTTTTTGGTAACTTGTTGCCAAAGGGGGAGAAAAATGTATAGATCATAGGCTTCGAGAGAGAGTGTTTTGCTTTTGTTCTCTCTTGCTTTATTTGGTGGTTTTTCAATCTTTGTTTGCTTTTGGTTGAGATACTATGTTTGTGAGACATTGATGATCATGTGTTTGATCATAAGCTACACTTATGCATGCTTGATATTATCCTATCTATCTTATGTGATCACTCACTATGCTTGGTGATGAGTGCATGTATTCATTGTTTATTATTTTGAGCACTCCACCAAGATGTATGTGACATGGAAAAGTAACCCATGAGCCTAATTCATTGTGCATTTGCAGTCCAAAGCAAATCTAAAACTATGCACAAATTTAGGGGGAGCTCTTGCTTATCACATACTTCTCAAAGCGACGATGTTATTTAAATTTTATTATCATTTGTCGAAGCTTTGATCTATATGTTGTCATCAATTACCAAAAAGGGGGAGATTGAAAGTGCAACTATCCCTAGGTGATTTTGGTAATTCATAACAACATATAGCTCATTGAGCTAATGTTATTCCAAGACTATTATTTCAGGAAAGCTCAATGAATGGCATGGCATGGATGATGAAAGTGGATCCCTCAAAATACTAAGGACAAAGGATTGGCTCAAGCTCAAAAGCTCAAGACTCTTCATTTTACATTTTAGTGATCCAAGATCACATTGAGTCTATAGGAAAAGCCAATACTATCAAGAAGGGATGAGGTGTTGCTTAATGAGCCTCTTGCTTCATGTGCTTAGTGATATGCTCCAAAGCCCTCAACTACTTTCCCACATCCACAAATGACCTAAACCTAAAGCCAAAATCGGTCACACCGATTCTTTCTATCCGGCGCCACCGATTCCAAAAGTCATAGCCACTGCCACAAACCCTAAGCAAATCGGTCTTACCAATAGGGATCTCGGTCTCACCAAGATGGGGTTGCAATCTCTCTGTTTCCTTTCGTAACGTTTCGGTCTAACCGAAGTGAGCGATCGGTCCCACCAAGATTGCAATGTAAACTCTCTGTTTCCTTTTTGTAACATTTCGGTCTCACCGAAAAGAGCAAATCGGTCCCACCGAGTTTACCTGACCAACTCTCTGGAAAGCTTATTACCAAATCGCTCTCACCGAGTTTGTGTAATCGGTCTCAGCGAGATTATGTTATGCCCTAACCCTAACCGAATCGGCCTCACCGAGATGCATGTCAGTCCCACCGAAAATCACTAACGGTCACTAGGTTTACTAAATCGGTCCGACCGAGTTTAACGATTCGGTCCCACCGAGTTTGGTAAATTGTGTGTAACGGTTAGATTTTGTGTGGAGGCTATATATACCCCTCAACCTCCTCTTCATTCGTGAAGAGAGCCATCAGACTAAACCTACACTTCCAACTTACCATTTCTGAGAGAGAACCACCTACTCATGTGTTGAGGCCAAGATATTCCATTCCTACCATATGAATCTTGATCTCTAGCCTTCCCAAGTTGCTTTCCACTCAAATCATCTTTCCACCAGATCCAAATTCTATGAGAGAGAGTTGAGTGTTGGAGAGACTATCATTTGAAGTACAAGAGAAAGGAGTTCATCATCAACACACCATTTGTTACTTCTTGGAGAGTGGTGTCTCCTAGATTGGCTAGGTGTCACTTGGGAGCCTCCGACAAGATTGTGGAGTTGAACCAAGGAGTTTGTAAGGGCAAGGAGATCACCTATTTCATGAAGATCTACCTCTAGTGAGGCAAGTCCTTCATGGGCGACGGCCATGGTGGGATAGACAAGGTTGCTTCTTCATGGACCCTTTGTGGGTGGAGCCCTCCATGGACTCGCGCAACCGTTACCCTTCGTGGGTTGAAGTCTCCATCAACGTGGATGTACGATAGCACCACCTATCGGAACCACGCCAAAAACATCTGTGTCTCCAATTGCGTTTGAATCCTCCAAACCCTTCCCTTTACTTTCTTGCAAGTTGCATGCTTTAATTTCCGCTGCCTATACACTCTTTGCATGCTTGCTTGAATTGTGTGATGATTGCTTGACTTGTCCTAAAATAGCTAAAATCTGCCAAACTCTAAAATTGGGAAAAAGTTAAGTTTTTAATTGGTCAAGTAGTCTAATCACCCCCCCCCTCTAGACTTACTTCAAGGTCCTACAGAGAGACTATCATTTGAAGCACAAGAGCAAGCAGTTCATCATCAACACACCATTTGTTAATTTTTGGAGAGTGGTGTCTCCTAGATTGGTTAGGTGTCACTTGGGAGCCTCTGACAAGATTGTGGAGTTGAACCAAGGAGTTTGTAAGGGCAAGGAGATCGCTTACTTCGTGAAGATCTACCGCTAGTGAGGCAAGTCCTTCGTGGGTGACGGCCATGGTGGGATAGACAAGGTTGCTTCTTCGTGGACCCTTCTTGGGTGGAGCCCTCCGTGGACTCGCGCAGCCGTTACCCTTTGTAGGTTAAAGTCTCCATCAACGTGGATGTACGATAGCATCACCTATCGGAACTACGGCTCAAATATCACCGTGTCTCCAAATTGCGTTTGAATTCTCCAAACCCTTCCCTTTACATTCTTGCAAGTTGCATGCTTTACTTTCCGCTGCTCATATACTCTTTGCATGCTTGCTTGAATTGTGTTAAGATTGCTTGACTTGTGCTAAGTTTGCTAAAATCTGCCAAGGACTAAAATTGGAAAAAGATTAAGTTTTTATTTGGTCAAGTAGTCTAATCACCCCCCCTCTAGACATACTTCAAGATCCTACACATCTGGATCCAGATAGGATCCCGGTGCCGGCGGCGCCGCGGTCGGCTCGTGCTCACGCGAAGGAGGTGCGGCGCCGGCGGGCGCTGCTGACGCCGGAGCAGCGCACCGACCCGGCCTACGCAACCGACTCGCCCAACTGGGCGAGGTGGTTCGCCTTCGAGCACGAGGAGGCGAGGCGACGGGGCGTGCGTGAGGTCAACTGGCGGTTGCCGCCAACGCCGCTCGTCGTCCGCGAGGAGGACCAGGCGGCCCTTGCGGCCATCTACCAGGAGAGCGTGAAGGACGAGCGGCGCAGAGCGGAGGCGGAAGAGAAGGCCTGGTACGAGGCGGCAATGGCGCAGGCCCTTGCTCTCTCCACGGTGGGCGACAGCGTGGTGCCGCCGGTGGCCCTGCCATCCCCCATCAAGCCGGAGCCGGAGACCGAGCCCGAGCCCATCACACGCTTCTCCTGGAATGGAGTGGTGCGCGAGTGGGTGTTCGCGCCACCGGTTTGGCTGGGGGCAACGCCGGCGCAGGAGCAGGCGTACCTCGAGATGTGGCGTCAGCGCCGGCTGGCAGAGGAGCGCTGTGACAGCGAGTACGAGGAGATGCTTGAGCGCGACCTCGAGGAGGAGCAGCGCGAGGCCGAGGAGGAGGAGCGCCAGGCCGCGGCTGCACAGGCGGCCACACCCCCCCCCCCCGCCCCGGCACTGCCTGCGCCGGCACAGCCCGTCATGACGGCGCTCTGAAACACGGCGTTTTCCAGGGCCGGGCCGGCGCCGACGCTCATCGACCTCACGGACCCCGAGGACGACGACGACGACGCCTAGGGCAGCACGCCGCCTCGTAGTTTAGGCTGCTTTTTTAAAATGTAAATGCAGACGAGTGGACTCTCACCGGCCTTCGTGGACGGCTTTAATGTTTAATTAATGTTATTTCTCTTTTTTAATATGCATGCATTCATTTTTTTTTGTCGCCGTCAAAATGGGTCTCAGGCCAGCGTTGGGCGCATGCGCGGACCCAAATGCGAAAGCGGGCATCCGTGTCCGTCTGGCCGACCCAAACGGACAAAAAGCGAATGAAATGGCCATCCGTTTGGGTCGGCCTGTGTGAGTTGCTCTTAGGGTTCATGATTGGATATGAACTGTCACCTACTTCCTCCGTTCCTAAATATTTGTCTTTTTAGAAATTTCAAATAGACTACCACAACGGATGTATATAGACATATTTTAGAGTGTAGATTCACTCATTTTGCTCCGTGTAGTCACTTGTTAAAATCTCTAGAAAGGCTAGGAGATCTCCGGTTCATCCTTAACAATGGGCCCTGGACTCACCGGGGTGACCCTTTCCTGATGGTGGCGGTGGACGGCAGCGCAAGGCCAGGAGATGTTGAGGTTGCCCACATGCCGATCTGGGCGCGTATCTTTGACGCTCCACCCATCTTGTTCTTCGAGCAGGTCGCGCGTGTGATCGGGAGTGAGCTTGGGAAAGTGATTGAGGTTGATGCGGATAGTGAGGGTATAATCTGGGGAGAGTCCATCAGAATTAGGATCAACCATGACGTGGATGAGCCACTCTGTAGCTAGCTAGAATTTCATGACTATGCAGAGGATGTTGTGTACCGCGTCAATGTAAAATATGAGCGACTCCCCCAGTTCTGTAGCTTTTGTGGATACTAGGGCATGGCCAACGCAAATGTAAGCTGCCGTCGAACCTCCAAAAGATGAGGTTCTCGGTAGCGCTGCGCGCCTCCCCTTTTAAGAGGAGTAGTAGTAGAGGTGGATTCGTGGTTCCAGAGACAGCGAGTACCAGGAGATTCCTCAAATTTGAACCAGAAGGCCCGAGCAAGGCGAGACCAGCACCAACGACACTGGCTGGAGTAAACACCAAAGGGGTTCCTGAGGATATTCTGGCAGATCCACTGGTGCAAGAGGCGATCGCTTCGGTGCAGGCAATCAGGCTAGGTCCGGTGACAAAAAACAAAAACAAGCAAGGCCCTGGAACAGATGCTGATGGGCTAGCGGCGATGGACAGCAAACCGGCTTGGGAAGGGGGAGATAGCAACAATACCCCAGGCCTGGGTCATGAGCGGGAGAGCAGCGGGCAGAGCCTTGTGTATCCACCAGGTTTCGAGCCGGCCAATATTGGGGGAACCAACATGCAGTCCATGGACGTCAAGGTGCTGGAAGGTAATGCAGGTGAGGAGACAGGGAAGCTGATACTCGAGGGCCAGGGGGGCCAGGAGAAGCATGAAGGTAGCGACATTAGGAAGCAAGCTACTGCAGGGATCACACCTGGGCGCGTGAAGAAGAATGCAGGAAGGAAAACCAGCAGAAAGACAGAGGATCAGGGTGTTTTGGTCCTTGGCAAGAGAGGAGAACGCAAGTTGGGCATCGGTGCAGAAACAGGAGCGGGTGCTGAGGATCCAGGGGAAGAACAACACAAGAAGCAAAAGGGGACAGATGTTACAGAGAGGCTGGTGGATGAAGGGAAAGAGGAAGCACAGGAAGCAACCGGGCCAGGGGCTCCCGGTAAACTGACGGGCGCAAATGGTAGCGCCCATCAGGAGCCATGAGGATCTTAAGCTAGAACTGTCGGCGAATAGGCAACCCCGGACAGTTCAAGAATTGGTGTGCCTGGTAAGCACACATCGCCCATCCATCGTGTCCTCTCAGAGACTAGGCAAAATAAAGAGAGGGTTAGCAATCTTAGGTGGAGGCTTGGCCTCAAAAACTGCATGCTGCATGATGGAGTTGGGAAAGGGGCAGGCATCGCCTTGTACTGGGACGAGTCTGTTGAAATAAAAAAGCTCTCTGTTGGCCCGCGCTATTTAGATGTGTTGATTTGCAGTAATCCCAATGAACAGTGGTGGAGGGGCACCTTTGTGTATGGTGAACCTAAAGCACATGATAGAGTACACATGTGGAACTTGCTCAAGAGACTTAAGCATAACTCTGGTTCGCCATGGATGATGATCGGAGACTTCAATGAAATGGCATGGCAAAGTGAACACTTCTCGAGTTCTAGAAGGTCAGAGCGGCATATGGCTGATTTCAGAGAGGCGCTTGACTGGTGTGATCTCCATGACCTTGGATATCGCGGACCAGATTGGACATATGATAATAAGCAGGTGGGAAGAGGCAATGTGAAGGCAAGATTGGACAGAGGGGTAGCCACACCGGAATGGACTATGAGATTTCAGAATGCCCAAGTTGAGCACATCTGCTCTACCAGGTATGATCACCTGCCCTTACTGCTGCAATTTGGTAGAAGGATGGAATACAGAAGAAAAAAAGACTTCCGATATGAAGCCTTGTGGGAAAGGGAGCCGACACTACAAACCACGGTGGAAGGATGCTGGAATAGCATGGGAGCGGCCACAACCCTACAGGAGATCCAAAAGAAGATCAATATCATGCAGAAAGAGTTGGGCAAATGGAGTGCAGCAAAAATTGGTTCGATCAATCGACAGACTAGTAGTCTTCGTCAGAGGCTACATACACTAATGCACAACCCAGTGTCGGTGGAAAATGACAGCGAGATTAGGAGGATATCAATGGAACTCGATGAGATGCTACTTAGAGAGGAAATCATGTGGCGACAGAGATCAAGAGCAACGTATATTCGAGAGGGAGACAGGAATACCGACTGGTTCCATCGTCAGGCCACATGGAGGAGAAAGCAAAACCAAATAATGAAGCTGAAGGACGGGAGGGGTCAATGGTAGAAGGGAAAGAAGATCTCCAGAGGATGTCCACGGATTTCTTCAAGGAACTATTCATAGAGGATAAGAATGTTATGCCGCATGAACTATTGGGCCTGTTTTCCCAAATGGTCAGCCAAGAGACAAACGAGAAGCTTGAAATGGATTTTACGGAGAAAGAAATCAGCGATGCCCTATTCCAAATTGGCCCTCTCAAAGCTCCGGGGCCGGATGGCTTTCATGCTCGCTTTTTCCAGAGAAACTGGGGTGTAGTAAAATCAGATGTGGTGAAAGCAGTTCAGGAATTCTTTAAAGATGGTGTGATGCCAGAGGGGTTGAATGACACAGTCATTGTGTTAATACCAAAAGGAAATGACCCAAAGTGCCTCAAAGATTTTAGACCCATAAGCCTCTGTAATGTGATATACAAGGTTATATCTAAGTGTTTGGTCAACCGGCTAAGACCTCTCCTGGACAACATTATTTCAGAGACTCAAAGTGCATTCATCCCAGGCCGATTGATAACTGATAACGCCTTGATCGCCTTCGAGTGTTTCCACAAAATTCAGCATAGCAAAGATGCCCATAATAACCATTGCGCTTACAAGCTGGACCTGGCAAAAGCCTATGACAGAGTAGATTGGAAATTCCTTGAAGGGGTCCTGTAGAAGTATGGTTTTAGCAGTAAATGGAGGTCCTGGATCATGATTTGTGTGAGGTCTGTCAGATACACAGTAAAACTGAATGGGGATCTGTTGGAGAGGTTTAAGCCTACGAGGGGACTAAGACAGGGTGATCCGCTTAGCCCGTATCTGTTCCTGTTCGTAGCCGAGGCCCTAACCCGTACTCTTAATAAGGAGTGTATCGAAGGAAGGATCACCCCTATAAAGGTAGCTCGTGGAAGTCCTGGTATATCTAATCTACTCTTCGCGGATGATAGTCTCCTCTTTTTTAAGGCTACGGTTGAGCAAGCTGAAGTAATCAAACAGGCACTAAACAGGTTCCAACGAGGCACACGGCAACTACTAAGTCCGAGCAAATGTTCATTGATGTTCAGTGAGAAATGCCCAAATGCAGTGCAAGTCGGCATCCGCAAGGCCTTAGAGGTGGAAAGCTCAACTTTTGAAAGTAAATATCTGGGACTTCCCACACCAGAAGGCAGAATGAAGGACGGGCAGTTTGAACCTATAATGGATAGGTTTTTGAAAAGATGTAGTAACTAGACAGGGAGGCACATATCTTTTGCTGCGAAGGATGTGCATGTGAAATCAGAGCTTCAAGCACTTCCCACCTTTACCATGGGTGTGTTCAAAATGTCATTGAGTTTCTGTGAAAGGTAGGAAAGACTAATCCGTGAGTTCTGGTGGGGGCAAGAAGATGGCCATCATAAAGTGCATTGGATGGCATGGGACAAGTTGACGAAACCAAAACGAGGAGGGGGGATTGGGTTCAGAGACATGCACTTGTTTAATCAGGCCCTTCTAGCTTGACAGGGGTGGAGATTACTTCAGAAGCCCGACAGTTTATGTGCGAAGGTCCTGAAATCAAAGTATTACCCCAATGGTGAACTTCTGGACATGGTGTTCGCATCGGATGCGTCACAGTCATGGAGGGGGATTGAATTTGGTCTTGAGCTACTAAAAAAGGGGCTAATTTGGCGAGTTGGTAATGGTAAGAGCATCCAAATCCAAAGAGATCAATGGATCCCGAGGCAGTCGGGTCTTAAAACAGCAAGCTTTATTCATAGAACTAGATTACGTTGGGTCAACCAACTCTTCGAACCCAACCTGAGGATCTGGAACGGAATGTTGGTAAACCAGATATTCAACCCGTGTGACGCAGAAGAGATTCTGAACATTAGGATCCCCGCTAGAGAGACCGAGGACTGTATTGCGTGGCATCCTGAAAAATCCGGCATGTTCACAGTCAAGAGTGCATACCAGCTGGCAATGGCCTTAAAAGGACCGGGCCCACAAACATCCAGTTCCTCGGCAGGCATCGATGACAGAAGCTTATGGGACCTAATCTGGAAAGCAAAGATACCTGAGAAAATAAAAATCTTTGCATGGAGGATAGCGACTAACACCCTGGCTACAAAGGTGAACAAATGTAGACGGACAATTGTGCCAGACAAGACCTGTGTGATCTGTGGTAATGCGGATGAGAATGAATACCATGCGGTAGTGGAATGCACAAAAAGCAAAGCTCCGAGGCATATGATGAGAGACTACTGGAAGCTACCAAATGAACAAGCTTTTTGGTACACAGGGGAGGATTGGCTACAGGTCCTGCTCAATAGATGCGACGTCAAAATGCGCAACAGGATCCTGCTGATTTTATGGCGTGCATGGTTTCTCCATGATGATATAGTGCATGGGAATGGCAAAGAATCCATCTCGGGATCGGTGGGTTTTTTACTTAAATACGAACAAGAAGTCAGAGAAGCACAATTGAGAACTGACAGTGTGAAAACGACATGCAACATGAATCAGTATGGGGATCAGCGCCTCACACCACCAGTTCAGAACGCAATGAGATGGGAGGCCCCGCCTGTTGGAACAATTAAACTAAACACTGATGCAGCGTTTGAGGAAGCCACGGGGCGCAGCGCGGGCGGCGCAGTTGCAAGAGACCACCAGGGTCGGGTTCTTTTCTCCATGGGTTGCAACATTGACCGCTGCTCGTCAGTTGAGGAAGCAGAAGGAATAGCAGGGCTCATGGGGCTCCGGGAACTGGCAAAACACTTTAATGGCCCTGTTGAGGTTGAGATGGACTGCCTCATGCTGTCAAGGGCAGTTGCACCCGGAGTATCCAATCTATCGCCCCTGTACCCAATAGTTGCAGACATGCAGGCGACCCTGGCTGGCTACCCCTCATGCAAAACTAGATGGATCAGGAGAGAACAAAATGGCCTCGCTCATGGCCTAGCACACCTTGCAAAACTGGTAGGAGACTTCTTCCAGCTGTCATCTGTGCCCGATGAGCTAAGTGACATCTGGTCAAAAGAGTGTAGGCTAGTTTTGTAATCTCTGCCTTGTGTTTCTCAAAAAAAAATCTCTAGAAAGACAAATATTTAAGAACGGAGGGAGTACAATGCATGCAACAGGAGAGAGCCACGAGGACCAGTAGGATTAAGGAGGATAACCTTGTTTACGGCTCTGAAGAGGGTTACCTGTTTTTATTACATGTTGCAATCTGTCAAAGCACAAAGGCAGCAACGCAAGGCCGCCATCATGATGGTTTGACCATGGGTTGGGAATTTAGCTTTTCTTGTGTACAACTCTTGTCCATCTCATCAACCGTGTTCAGTCGCCTTTGCATCTCACCCTAATCACCACCGGATGGATAGGGTTTTTAGGTAAGAATAAGTTCCCCGGCCGGGTCCCCATGATTGGCACCCCTCATCATCTACCATTTCGTCGACGCACAATATTTACACGTACTAGCCATGTCCAGTTCACAACACAGGAATTTCAGCAAAGCTATGCAAAAAATGCGTTGCTTTTGTAGCACAAATTTTCCAAGTGGACGCCGGATGAGGCGTAGGCGACAAACCGGCGATGGGAGGCGGGGCTGGCAAATTCTTTCTCACTTCGACCGCAAGACACGGCGTGCAGCCAGCCGCTCCCGTCCGTTGCAGCTCCGCGGCAAGACACAACGGCAGGCAGGCGCGTCACGTATAGGCGGAGACGACAGGTGATCATTGCACGGAAGCATTCCGCCGCGAGGCAAAACCTTGCCGTCGCCGCGGTCGCATCGGAGGTCTTGTCACGGCAAAGGGACGGCGCCCGGGGCCGCGGGGAATCCTCTCAGAGTAACTCTAGCAGAAACGTGGTATTGGACCGATCCTCATAATACTCCCTCTATACCAAAATGTAAAACTTTTTATTTTTATTTTGCATAGGGCATAGAAAATGTTATGCATCTCCGACGCACTCTCAAACAACCGGCAACTGTCCGGATTGGAGCAGGAGCAGCAGCGATACAACCTGATCCTCCTCGAGCAACACCGGTTGGCGGAGTCCCAGAGCTACGACGAGCGAGCGAGCGAGGAAGCTGTGGCGGCCATGGCCGGGGCGAACCTCAACTTCGTCGCCGAGCAGCAGGCGCTATAGGAGTCCGTCCACCCTCAAGCCGCCGCTCGCAATGCACAGGCGACGCTGGCTGCGCAAGCAATCGCGAACCAGAGCACCGCCAGTTGCGTGTCCAATGCACCGCCAAACACTGTTTGGCCGCGCCGGTAGGACGACGACAGTGTCGGTCTCTCCATTTCCCAAGTGGATAGGTCGCAGGCTCCTCCGATGAGTAGAGCATGGGAGACGGCAGGGCCTTGTGTCCCAAGTGGGTCGGTCCGTCTTTCGTGTTCTACTTGTTCTCATTGAAGACCGCACCTTCACTTTCAATGGTCTTGTCCCTGCCCCTTACGGAGACGGCGAATGGAGAACGTGGTCGCCGGAAGGGAAGAATAAGGACTTGGACGACAAATGCCGCCGAAGTCTAGGTTTAGCCCCCCCCCCCCCCAACTGAAAACTTTTTGAAATATAATGAATGTGCTCCAGTTTGTATGGATACCATCTCGTTTGCGTGAATTTCATTTAATTTGTTTAAACTTGTTTTTTAAATGTATGCAGATAGTATTGGATGACCGCTTCCCGCATTTGTGTCCACGGACTGGTATGCGGTGTTCGGTTTGCAGGTGAGATGCCCTGAATGCCAATATGATCCTGAGATGCCCTGACTGTCACTTGCGCTTGAGGCGACAGATGATCATTGCACGGACGCGTCGCGCGTCGCGGGGCAAACCTTGTCCTGGCCGCCGTCATATCGTAGGTCGTGTCACGGCAAAAGGACGACGGCCGGGGCCACGGACTACTCTCGCCCACGACCTCCCAACCGACCGTCGGTCGAGATCACGACGCCAAATTAGCAATCAATCAAGGAGGAGGTAGTACGGAGTTAGAGCCGCAGCAATTCGATGCGTTCCGAGGACGAACTCGTGTGATTAGTACCGGTAATTACTGCGCGATGAAGATACAGTTACGTGCGGTTATCTTGGACCGGCGACTTGGTTCGGATTGAGTCCAGTTTTGTAATGACAGGTTGACACTTTCAAGTCACGGCTCTCCCAAACAGTCACGGACTGCTGATTGACAGGCACGGCAGCATTTCGAGTCAGGTTAAGCAGCCGTCGTGGCATGGGTGGGTACATTTCAAGAAGAATGCTTTCTTGTTTAGAACCCTTAACCATCTCATCAACCGTGTTCGCCTTTGCATCTCTCCCTAATTAATCACCACCGGATAGGGTTCTTATCTTAGGTGCGTGAGAATAAATTTCCCGGCCGGGTCCCTGATTAGCACCCTTCGTATGGGCGTCTGGCCCTGGACAACAAACTCCCAAATAATGTACAAAATACTAAAGACAAACCGGCGATCGCTGGGAAATATGATTCTCTGTTTGAGAGCTACATACGACACGACATGTGCGAAGAAATGCCAAGAGGCAGGCGCATCACGTTGAGACGATCATTGCACGGAAGCCTTTCGCGAAAGCGGAAGGGCCACGAGAACCTTGTCCTCGCCGCCGTCATATCGAAGATCGTGTCACTGCAAAGGGACGACAACGGCCGGGGCCGGGCAGGCATCCTCGCACGCCCTCCATCTGTTGAGATCGCGACAGCAAAGCAATCAGGGAGGACGCAGTCTTAGAGCTGCAGGCTGCAGCAATTCCCTAAAAAACGAACTCGCGTGACAGTGATTATCCAAACGATAGTGATGCGTGCAGCTAACATTCCAAGTCACAGCTCGTGACAATCACGGACTGCAACTTAACAAACAATGTGCAATTTCGACCGAAACAGTTTGCGTAGCGTAACCAGCCGCCCTGCCATGGATTACAAGTTTACAACTCGCAAGAAAAAATGGTCGCCGAACCTGTTCTCGCAATTTGTCAGTCACTTCTGCTTCGGTACACCCCCCTTAAATACATCAAGGGCTGAGATTCACCCATACCCTTTCGCTGCCAGGGGCACGATCGTCATAAGTAAAAAAAATTGCCCCCGCGCGTCGGCGGCGATACCCCGCGCGCCCGTGTATACGCGGCTGCGGGACGAGCCAAGCCGCTTGGCAATCGTGAGGGCGCGAGCCGAGCCGAGCAGTTGGCAGCCGTGAGGGCGTGTTTTTTTAAAAAAAAGTCGGCACGGACGGCCGTGCCGTCGTGCATTAACTGCTTTGCAGTTTTGGCGGTGCGCATGCAGGCGCCGACTGCTCGCGGCAGATCTCGTGCCGCCCGCGCCCTCCACTGCCGCGCGTGCGGGCGACCGGGCGCCTGCCGCCAGCATGGTAGCATCGTAGTCCGCGCCGTCCACTGCCGCGCGTGCGGCGACGGGGCGCGTGCCGCCAGCCTTCCGCCTCGGGCCGGCAGTTGACGCGACCGGTCGGCTGCCGACGCTGCAGCGACCGCCCGCACGGCACCGCCGCTTCCACTGCCGCGTGCCGTCCTCGCGCCTTCCCACGCCACCGATCCCTCGACTGCCGCGCCGCGCCTTCACACGCCACCGCTACCTCGCTTTCACACGCCACCGCGATGGCGCGTGCCGCCAACCGCCCGCCTCTCCCTCGGGGCGCACGCCACCAACAGCTCGCCCGCCCACCTCCCTGCCCCCGCCGTCTATAAAAGGCCGCGGCAGCCCTCACCACGCTGTGCCATCTTCCTCGCCCCGCCCATCTCCCTTCCTCTCCTCGCCCGCCTGTCTCCCTCTCCTCGCCGGCAATGTCTTCCAGCGACTCCGACAAGGGCGCGTGGCCGACCGGCGTTTGGCCGCTGAGCCTCACCGTCGGCGACATGGAGGATCTGGCCCGGTTCGGCGTGATGGTGCCACCGGCAGCCAAAGTGCCGCGGCCGTGGCGGATCGGGGCGGACGGCATCCCCACCATGGGACCGCCGCCGACGAGGCAGCAGCTCCACGCGTTCCCTGGCGGCCGTTACAACCGGAGGGCCCGGCGCAGGTGGTGGCGCGGGAAGAACTTCGACATCGTCCTCGGCGCGTTCAGGGATGCGGCGGCCGGCCGCACCGTCGGAGACATTACCGGCGAGGCCGACACTTCCCGTGGTCGCCGCCGCCACGGCCCACCTCCAGCCGCCCCCACTGCCCCGGCACAGCAGGCGCCCCCTGACCCGGCGCTGGTCGAGATCCCACCGGCGCAGGCTGCCCTCGCGCAAGACGGAGACCCCGACGACACGCCAGGTCTACTTGCGGTGCTGGCCCAGTCGGCAGAGGAGGCGGCGGCGGCGGCCACTCGTGAGGAACGAGAGCGGCTGGCGGTCATAGCGGCGATGCAGGAGCAGCAGGCGCGGGAAGACAACTGGTGGGATTTCAGCGACGACGACGACGACGACGATGGCGACGACGACGACTGGTGGGATTTCAGCGACGACGGCGACGATGGCGACGACGATTTGGGATGCAGTGGGCATGCCCATCGTAGGGCCCCACGCAAAAGTTGAACGAATTCGGACACCAAACGCACGTTGCGTCACGCCCGGTCAGTGTTTTCGATGCGTTTCACGGAGAAAATCATAGGAAATTCATAGGGTGCCGGAAAAATACGAAAACTTGCAGGCATGATGGCCCTGCCGATGAGTGCATGTGGAAAAAGTTAGGGGTCCACCGGCTCAGTAAGAAAAGAGAACGCAGTTCGGGGCTGACATCGTTCATATCCGATCAGTGCGGGTTGCATGGGAGGCACAAGGTGGCACCCACGAAAAGTCACCCAAATTTGGGATGCAGTGGGCATGCCCATCGTAGGGCCCCACGCAAAAGTTGAACGAATTCGGACACCAAACGCACATTGTGTCACGCCCGGTCAGTGTTTTCGATGCGTTTCACGGAGAAAATCATAGGAAATTCATAGGGTGCTGGAAAAATATGAAAACTTGCAGGCATGATGGCCCTGCCGATGAGTGCGTGTGGAAAAAGTTAGGGGTCCACCGGCTCAGTAAGAAAAGAGAACGCAGTTCGGGGCTGACATCGTTCATATCCGATCAGTGCGGGTTGCATGGGAGGCACGAGGTGGCACCCACGAAAAGTCACCCAAATTTGGGATGCAGTGGGCATGCCCATCGTAGGGCCCCACGCAAAAGTTGAACGAATTCGGACACCAAACGCACGTTGCCTCACGCCCGGTCAGTGTTTTCGATGCGTTTCACGGAGAAAATCATAGGAAATTCATAGGGTGCCGGAAAAATATGAAAACTTGCAGGCATGATGGCCCTGCCGATGAGTGCGTGTGGAAAAAGTTAGGGGTCCACCGTCTCAGTAAGAAAAGAGAACGCAGTTCGGGGCTGACATCGTTCATATCCGATCAGTGCGGGTTGCATGGGAGGCACGAGGTGGCACCCACGAAAAGTCACCCAAATTTGGGATGCAGTGGGCATGCCCATCTTAGGGCCCCACGCAAAAGTTGAACGAATTCGGACACCAAACGCACGTTGCGTCACGCCCGGTCAGTGTTTTTTGCGATTTTCGACCTGGAAAACCCTAGAAAATGCGCCGAGCGCCAGAAAAATACGCGAATTGGCGTGGGTGTTGTGGATGGTGATGGCAACGTGTGGAAAAAATGTCGTGGCGTTTGACGGAGAAGAAAAAGATTTTGGTGCAATTGGCGTGGGGGCCTACGTTCGTGTTGTTTATGGTGATGGCAACGTGTGGAAGAAAAAGTGTCGTGACGTTTGACGGAGTAAAAAAAATCATAGTTCGGAACCATATTTACAAAAAATTGTTTTCCATTTGAAATTAAAAAAATAAACAAAATTACAAAATAAACATATTTAATACTGTGATATGGCTCTACATAACTGCCCGGCAGTACACTGTCTGACAATGAACTGCCCGGGCAGTTAGGTAAAGTCATATCACAATATAAGATATGACCATGCAATGACTACCGGAGGCGGCTATATAAACTGGTGTGGACACCATCCGGCTGCCGAGGTGGGACTAAATTAGAATGGCTGCTGCATTGGCCGGCAGAGTGACAGTGCGCGACGCCGCGCGTGGGCCGGCCCATTGACTCTACGCGCGGTGCGGGGGCAGGGCCGGCGGGGGTGAGGACTAAAGTTTAGTCCCACCTCGCCCGCCGAACGACGCCGCGGCCGCCTTATATACCTGCCTCCCACCGGCCTTTCAAACTCTTCTGATTCCCGCCCCGTCCCGCCACTGCCCAGTTGACTGTGCTGCAGGCTGTAGCCGGGCCGAAAGGCCGGCCCTTTCGCCGCCCGGCTTGATCGGGCCGGACCGATTACGCGCAGTTGCGGCCTGCAACCGGTTGGGCTGCTTTTTTTAATCACTATTTTTTTTTGCCTTCTCGCGCGCTGAGGGACGCCACGACCGGCTTATATAGCCGCGTTCGTGCTCTTTGTTAGATTTAAAATAGCTAATACTAAAGAGATTTGACGTTACATACGTTCGTGATCTGAGGTTAAAAAAACATCGAAGATAATGGCTCTCTTTTTGAAGAATATGCATGATCCATGTGAACCTTCACAAGCTCTGAGCAGGTGAAGACTCACATCGATCCTGCATATCCTCCAAATAGAGTCCCACGAACTGAGATGTTTGTGCATTGACCGAAAGAAAACTATATAAAGGAGTCAACGGCGCGCCGGCTTAGCGATGTGGTATTAAACTACAATGCATGTTTTTAATAAATGCATCATGGGCCAGCCGGCGGTAGTTTGACGGGACGGGCCAAGTGGCCCACTATGGCGTGACCACGTCGATGACACCGTACGTGCGTGCATGGCATGGAAACCAAGCCGCCATTACCTCGCCCCAAGACCGCCTAGCCCCCGCCGCCTCCACGCGCATCCTCACCCGTCCCCGGTCCGACGGTCGCACCGCCGTGGCCGTCCAAACTCCCTTCCATGCCGGCCTGACGGCGGCCATCTACGCGCGCGACTTGGATCTCAGGCCCGGCCGTGCCGTCTAGGCAAATTCGCCGGCACCCTAAACCCTAGGACGGGCCGTCGGCCAGCGCGCTCGTGTGGGTAGAGGGCGTGCGGCTGCCACGACTAACCCACACCAGGTGGGGTTTGGCAACGGGGGCTGCCGGTGCTCGTCTAGACGCCAGAAGGTATGGTATTAAACCATATGTAATCTTTTTTGAATCTCGTAACTAGTTAGATAACTGGCATCTTATTTAGAATGCAAGAATTGGGAGATGTGTACTGCTCGGTTGAGAAGTGGTGTGAATTGGTGGAAAAATTCACACCCAGACAGCGCATGATGCTACGTGGCACAAGTTTGGACTGTATGTTGAGAATTCCTTCCGTGAAAATGAGGAAAAATTTATTGGAATTTATGATTACAACATATGATAGTACTAGAAAGCGATTTATTATTCGACCAAATACAGACGACATCAGTGTGCTTAATGAAGATGTTTATGACATATTCGGGCTACGTAACGAGGGTGATGATGTCAGTAGCATGATAGCAACAGTACAACTAGATGCCAAAAAATGGTTCCGAATCGGTTTCTAGACAAAAGAACAGGCCTAATCCTCATCGATGAGTTGATAAAAAATATTGTTGATACTCAGTCATATGATGATGATTTTGTGAGAAGGGCCGTATTGGTTCTTATGGGTACAGTCTTAGCACCACAATCCACCAAGTTTGTTCCTTATCGTTATTACAAAATGGTGGAGGACGTAAATTTTTGTTGAGACTCTCGCATCGTCAAAATGGTGGAAACGTGTTAAAAAAAGTAAGTCAAGTACTACTTTATAATTCATTCATGCGTTACGTAAATTTTTTATTATTTTTAACAACTGTAGCTGCATTGTTTTAGATCTGTTTGCATCGTCACCATATTCAATTCTGGCAAGTACTCTTAATATGACTCCGGATCACATAGAGGCAGCCAGAGTTTTTGTTGAGACTCTCGCATCGACAAAGAAGCATGCACACCGAACCGTGGTCGATATGCCGCCACCAGATGGGGACATATGCACGCCAGCTATGCTTCACGATGTCCTGAAGTTTAAATGGTTGAATGGCGCTGTAAGTATGACTTTGGTTTTAACAAGACTCTCATTTCAACTTCACAAGTTGATAGAAATTTTTTGTTTATGTATGCAGATAATCAATGCATATTGTAAACACCTACAACACCGTGATTTCTCTGACCGTTTCATATCAACAACGTGGTTCCCAAAATTTATGTTGGGTAGGGCTAGGGGAAAGACCAAGTCAATTAATGATTTAGAATCAGAACAAGTTACAAAGAAAGCAAAAGTCGTCGCAAGAGTAATGGATGAGTATTTCAGACGGGACAAGGTATTTCTTTCATATTTATTTGTTTTTGTTATTCATTACTATTTAATTGCGCTAACATCATTTGATTACTATATAGGCGTATTTTCCTATGCACGTTAATGATAATCATTGGATAACCATAGTGATGCACACCGTCAAGGAGGAGTTTCAAGTTCTTGACTCAAATTTTAAAGGCGCAATTAGCCAAAGAATTCGCAATATGATTGGCACCCTGGTACGCTAAAATTTTCACTCTCGCATTCAGAAAATTATTGAGTCATACATTAAATTCTGGTTTGTTAATTTCTTTCAGAGAGCTGAAATATCTAAAGATGTTATGGAGGCCAACTCTATTCTTGAATCAAAAAAATTTCCAGATGTCTCATCGTGGCCAATTAATGAGTATAAAATGCCGGCACAACATGATGGGTAAGTTAAATGAGTACAAGAAAGTGGATGCTATATCCTATGCTGATCACACATGTTTATTGCAGAGTGTCTTGTGGACTTTTTGTGATGTGGTGCATAAAATACTGGGACGGAGATCGCTGGACACATGAATTTGACCAGCAAGAGATTAATGAGTCAAGGCCACGTATTGTCGCGGAAATCATTTTTTCTGAGGTCAACAGATTAGAGAAAGTGAAGATGAAAATTGTTAAAATCATGGAGAAGGAGTAGGTATTAGCATTGGTAGGATTTTTGTCCCGTAGAAGGTTTCCCTACCATTGTTGGATACTTTGATCGATTGTAATGCGACATGGCACTGGGATAGATTTCGACAATTTTCCACGTTTTATTTATTTCTTTCGTAAGACACTACACATTTAAATGTGTGTGGGCAAATAATATTTTTCTGTCCTAAAATGTATCAGTTTGCCTCTGCGATATTACGGGCATGTTTGGTTCATGACTTAGCTAGCCACGCCAAAGGTGTGCTGTGCCACATCTTTCTATGTACACGTTTGGTTTTTTACTAAGGTTGGGCTTGCCACAGCTGGAAGAGGCTTTTGCTGTAGAAATTTGTGCCTAAGGTGTGGCGCTTGTTTTAGCCGCCACACTTTGCTGTAGAAATTTGCCCCTAAATGTAGTGTTGTTGTTGTTCCTACTCGCGGCGGTCATTTTTTATTAAAAAATATGCTCGCCGTCCTGAGTTGGTGCGGTGTGGATAAAACCTGCACAATATCCCACGTCGATTCTGGTGGCAGCAGCGGCGCTGGATCCGACGAATATTCCAGGCCGTGCGGTGGCCGCCCGCCGAGGCAGTTGCGGGCCCGCGCACTCCAGCTAGTGCGGGCTGGCGCCATTGGCAGTGCGCCACGCGCGGGTCTGCTGGCGCAGCACCCGGCCGACCGACAGGCGCGCACGTCTCGTCCCGCCCCAGCCAGCGGGCACATGCAACGATCCCGAGGGGGAATATGGCGATCTGTCGGCCCATAAACGACGCGCGTTGGGCGCGTCGGGCCGATCCTATTCGTGCGCGTTCTGCCGAGTAGGTTTAGTCCCACCTCGCCCGCGGAGAGACGCGCCGACCGGTTAACATACCCGCGTCTTCGCCTTCTCACAAGCTCGCTACAGAATATTAATGAATGCCCTGCTGTGCGCCGTGGCCTCCAGGCCCTCCACGCTCGCGGCCAGAAGGCGTTGTAGTTTACTGTCCGTGCGCGCAGCCGGCCACGGCTGGGTTTTTTTTTATAAAAAATTGTCACATACATTAAATTTTAAAAATGTTCATAACTTGACTAAGCCATGACAGCAGTAACACATTCATACAAATATAATAAGTTTCACACATAAAAATATAAATCGCATGTCCTCATATAAATCGCATGTCTCATAACATTGAACAAGGTGGCATAAAAATTAACTCAAAGTGCCATGTCTATTATTCTTAAACAAATAAACTGAAAGTGGTAATGACTTTCATCGAACAAGGTGGTTTAAAGAATAAACTCAAAGTGCCATGTCTCTTATTCTTAAACAAATAAATTAAAATTGCCACTGCCTTCAATTGATTATGAATACTTCATCTTTATGCCCGGTTCTCTTTATGCCCGGTTCCTACATAACAAATTGTAAAGAACTCATCAGACAATTGTGAAGAGAGAACCAAAAAATAATTAAAATTATGGAAAACTTACTTTTCATTCTCAGGGCACGTTTGCCGTCTATGGCCCTCTCTCTTACAAATGCCACAAAGAGGACCGGGTTTTTTCTCAGAAAATGATATTGGTCTTCCATTTTTTGTAACATTTGGATCTTTCTTTGCCCGCCCTGTCCTGCTCTGTTTAGGGGCGCCCTTCGTGGAAACTTTCACGGGATCACCTATGACATCAACATGTTGTTCCGGCTGACGTGGCTCCTCATGCACATTTCTTGTACTACCAACGGCATCATCATCAGGGACCTTTTTCTTCGCTATTATATTCTGCAGACACTGCATCAACTCATCATAGACAAATGGATCATTTGAAGCAACATGAAAAGCTTCAGCTCCTGTCATACTGAGTTGACTATAGCGAGCACGCTGCTCTGCCCCTGTCCAACCACAGCCAAACAAGTCACTCTTTCGCTGTGCAGGCAGCCCACCTCTCGCAACTTTCGACATCCTCTTAAGGATGCAACACTTAGGTATTTTAGATATTTTGAGATGAACCAACACATACAAAATGTGCTTGCAAGGCAATCCTTTCCGAAGCATTCGTCCACAACTGCAGTCTATCGTATTTTCAGAGTTTTCAGCTCGATAATTCACGCTGAACTGAAATTTCCGGTTATTCCTCCATGTCACGATGAAGGTGTGGCAGTCAACTCCCACTAGCGTCTCAAAAATCTCAAGCTCTCCCATCTTCTTCAGATCTTGTTGAAGAATATAAAAATTAGAATGAGTGAATACTTTGGCGGCATGCTTCTCAATATCCTTATATTCTGTGACTGATGGTGGCAATGACTGATTTGAAACACAGTCATCATGCGCCTCGTTCTCACGTAGTCGGACTATGCAATTCTCATAATGCACAACTAGGTCAACAATAGTCATACCGCCGTCCAAGTGCAGGTGAAGACAAGAGTTAAGACTTTCACTCCTCTGATTACTGCGCATACCCAGAAAAAAACCATCTGACAGATATGATGCTGCCCACAGAGTCCTCTTCCTGTACATCCTACTCAACCACTCTTCTGTTTTATCAGTCTTCCATTTACAAACGAAAGCGTGTCATCTCGCCTCAAAGTTGGCTGGAGAGGTGGAGTAGTACAAGAGTGCCCTGAACTCACTTAGCGATTTGTAATTAAGGTGCTTCTGCATGTTTTTTTCCACGTGCCATGAGCAGAGACGGTGCAACACATCAACCAAAACCAACCGAATAGCTCGTATCATTGCAGCATCTCCATCTGTGATGATTGACCTTGGCTTTTTCTGACAATTGGCCTTCAGGAATGTCTGGAGCAGCCACACATATGTCGCTTCGGTCTCATCGGACACAATGGCACAACCAAAAACTGTGGTGCAACGGTGATTGTTTACACCAACAAAGGGGATGAATGGCATACCGTATCTGTTCATCTTATATGTGTTGTCGAACACCGTGACATCTCCATACAGTTGATAGTCCCGCCGCGACTGTGCATCGCACCAGAACATGCTCTTCAAACGACCCTTCTTATCAAGCACGTACTCAAAGAAAAACTCTGGATCCTTCTCTTTTCTGCTCCTCATAATCCCAATTGCCGTGTTAGCATCACCCTTCGCAATCAACTTCATTTTTTCTCGGCAACATAGGTTGTACACGTCTCATCTCAGAAACCCACACTTATCATATGAGCCATACCTGCTAATGAAGTTGTCAACGATGATATGCTTTCTGATCCCAGCTCCTTCCATCGCCAAGATCTCAGCTATCTGGTGATCTCCCATCACTCGATGTGACCGCAGAAATATCACCTCATCTGGTCTAGCCAACAAATGGTTGTGATCATCCATAAAAGTTGCCACGAACCAAACTCCACGTCCTTTGTCCAACTTCACGACTAAATGTGCGCCACACTCGCAACGAGTCTCTGGTCTTAGCCTGCGGGTACGGCCCTCCGGGTTTAAAAATTTACTGCGACGCTTTCCTGCCCTCGAGCAAACGTATCTCCTATACCGAACAGTGGTTGAAAGTCCTTTTCCTCGTTTCACCTTATCTTTTCTGATACTAAATCCACGGTATTTGGCATAGTTATTATAGAACATGTGAGCCTCCCATTGTGATGCAAATGTCATACCCATAACCTTCAACTGTGTCTCCAGCGCACGTTGCTGGATTTCAGCTTCCTCAATGTCCATATTAGCTCCATCCTCATGCTCATCTCCATCTTCACCACTCCAACCATCAAAGTTAGCCTACAATATTCCACATAAGCAAGTGTAAGTTGTCATTACCAACTATTTATTATTCAATGACATCTTAAATTTTGGACCGAACCTGGCTTATGTTATCCCCGAAAGATTCAACACCATGATTTTCCTCGTTGTGAACGTCAATATCCTCCTGCACATAAAAAAATCATATACACGTGTAAGTACAATATGGTTCTTCATCCGACAAAAAGAATGTACAAGACACTTACGTTTTCACTACAAGCACCCTCCTCCTTCTTTTCAAAATCCTCCTCAGGTAAATTATTGTACGACGACCAGGATTCATTGTCGCTGCCATCATCATCATCTTTACTATCATTACCATTCGTATGATCAACACTATCGCTACCATCCCACTCACTCGTGTCCAAAAGCAGATCCGTAAATCCAGTTTCTTTATCCATTAAATGATCTCTCAACCTACACTGCAATATTATAATAAAAATTGATCTATCAATTTTAAATCAAATTAAATGTACTACGATCATACAGATGAGAAATTCTTATCTAACAAGAGATTGCACATAATTATTTACAGATTCAATTTTTTTGACGAACTAGAAGGCTTACATGGCATGCACGTGCACTTCGGCCCGCCTGGCGTGGCTGCGGACGGCGAGGACGTTGCCGGAGAGGTTGATCACGGAGTTGCGGGCGGCGACGGCGTCCACGTAGGCCACGTCACCGCGACGACCTGCACGGAGGCGACATCACGTACGGCGGGCGACTCGAAGATCTGTCCGCGCCGGCCAGATCCCGGGTGAAGACGGGGAGAAGGCGGCGATCGGCCGAACGGGAAGACGTTGGAATTGGCAGCGTGATCACGTCTAGATCGGCGGGGAAAGGCGGCTATCGGCGGGTAAGGGCGGCGATCGGCGGGGCGGGGCGACGTTGGAATGGGCCGCGTGATCAGCGCAGGTCGTGGGTTTTTTTTTCGCTCGACGGCGAAAGGGTAGTTGCGAGCCAGCCGTATCGGCTCGAGCCGTGCGCTCGGCTCTACCTGTATGGGTACGCCGCATACGGCGCGGGATACGTTAAGCACCGTATGCCCAAAATGCCCTTATACGTTAAGCGCGGGGGGTGTACCGAAGCAGACCTCTTTGTCAGTACATTTCTTTCTTGTACCCTTGTCTTCTCATGGTACAACGCGCCGCCGAGGACCCGTGATCTGGAGGTGTTTGCAGGCCAAGCAGGGCTACTTCTTGATCTTCTTATCGTTCCGACCCCTCTTCCTCTCCTCCCGCCTCTCCTCCGAGTAGTTCTTCTTCACCAGCATCTTGTCCATCGAGACTCTGAGGGCGGTGAGCACCGCGGCCAGCACCTCCTCCTTCTTTGATGCGTCAAGGCTTCTCTGCAGCGCCAGCAGAAGTTTCTCTCCATGTGGTACTTCGCTGTCCTCCAGGATTGCGGGTCGGCTGAGGCTGATAGATCCTTCTGGAACCGGGGGATGATTCTGACACGGGTTAATAAGTGGGATGATGCCTGGTTTGGCATGTTTGATGCGCCCATGACGGAGGCCCTCCGTGGGGGTGGTGCTGGCGCTGATCTGGCAGTGCGGCGACGGCCGAAAAAACGAAACAGCCTCGTGGTTGTGCGCCCCCTTGCGGCCGGTGCTCCACCACACCATGGCTGCCGGCGGCCGGCGAGCTCGAGGAAGGGAGGGGAGAAGTAGGGTTTGCGGTCGAGTTTCGATGAGGCAGCAGGACTGGAGTGGGAGCGTGGACTATGACCGGTCCACGACTTCCCATTTAAAAAGAACAGCGAGCACTCGCCTGAACGGATGACAGGTGGGGCCGATCATGTGTGCACAGTTAATTTAGGTGGTGGGAGGTAGGTGGCCATCTGCCACGCGGCACCGATGCGGACGAGAGGCGTGTCCATTCGCTGTCCGCCTGGACCCAAACCGGGCGCATATTTGCGCTGGAAATGGGTCGGGCCGGACACAAAACAGACAAGATGGGTTTAGGCCGTCGCGCGCTGGGCCGTGGGGTTTGTTCTTTTTGCCCCAAACGGACATGGCCGAACGGGATGAGGCCGTGCTCTGTAGTTGGCCTTGGAGTAAATTTAGTAGTGACCAATTGTCATAACAACTGCCAATACGATCTTTGTCACGTACGTTGAGGCGACAGATGATCATTGCACGAAACGTTTCACGTCGCGAGGTGAACCTTGTTCTCGCCGCCATCATATCGGTGGGCATGTCACGATATAGGGACGACGTTACGGGACACAGGGAATCCTCCAGGGCAACTCTAACAGAATCATCATATTGAACAAATCATCGTAATAACTTCTAATACGATCGTTGTCACTAGACCTGGCCATTGGCAGGCCGGCCCAGCCCGACCTTGTCCACAGGCCGGGCTCGGGCCTAGATTTCAAGCCCGATGGCCGGGCTGGGCCTAGGCCCGTCGTATTCACACGTTAACGAAGAGGCCCGGCGGGTTTTTAGCGTGATGGGCTAGGCTCGGGCCTGATTTTTGAGCCCGACGGTGTGGTCGGACTTGGGCCTGGGTTTTTTTCATCGGGTTTTGATAGGCTCGGCCCGACAGATGGCCAGGTATAGTTGTCACATACGCCGAGGGGATACATGATCATTGCACGGAAGCGCTTCGGGTCACGAGGCGAGCCTTGTCCTCGCCGCCGTCGTATCGGAGGTCATATCACGGCAAATGGACGATGGTGGGGGGAGATGGAGCGCTCTCGCTCACGACCTCCCAACCGGCCGTCAGTCGAGATCACGACGACAAATTAGCAGTCAGGGAGGGAGCGCAGTTCGTTCAGGCTCCCGGCAATTCGATGCGTTCCCAGGACGAACTCGTTTGATTACAGAGGGAGTATACAGTAATTATTGCACGATGATGATGATGATACTTGCGGTTTTCTTGGACCGGCGACTTGGATCGGATTGAATCCAATCCAGTTTTGTAATGACAAGCTGACATTTTCAAGTCGCGGCTCTCACAAGTCACGACAGTTAGGAACTGCAGATTGACAGACATCATGAAGCGCGCAGTCAGCAGCCGTCATGAGGTCACTAGAAAATGGTTGCCAAACCTACCCGTACAGTTTTGTCAATGCATTTCTGCCGCCGGTGCTTACGGGCCAGCCACTACGAGTACTGGAGAGAGGGACCAGCCCAGCCGGCGATATAAATCAGACGCAACACTCAAGATGTCGATTAAATAAAAGGCGCAACCATGCGCTTTGGGTTCATGATTGCAAGAACTGTTGCAATGAAATGAAGAATAAATTCCCGGGGTCCCTGATTACTACCTCCGTTTTAGTTTACAAGTCCTACGCGTATACCTAGGTTACCAATTTTATCACCCTAATATAAACTATATAATACAAAAATTATACCTTTTGAAAGTAGAAACTCCGAAGTTTATGTTGGTATATTTTTTGTAATATATGACTTGTATTAGGTTGGTCAAATTGACGACCTAGGGGTACGCGCACGCCCTCTAAACTGAGAGAGAGGTAGTAGCACCTTTCGTCTGGTCCTGGGCAACAAGTTCTGAACCCCCAATTTTTTTTTCTGAACTCCCTGAACCCTGATGTACTTGATGAAGACAAACAGGCGATCACCGGAAAATATTCTTCTCTGTTTGAGAGCAAGACACGGCATGTGCGGCAGCCCGCTCGCTCGTCCCAGCTCTTCGCAGAAACGCCAACAGGCAGGCGCGTCACGTTGAGAAGATCATTGAACGGAAGCTCTTGCGAAAGCGAAAAGGGCCACGAAGAACGTTGTCATCACCGCCATCATGTCGGAGATCATGTCACGGCAAAGGGACGACGGCCAGGGCCGGGCGTCCTCCCATGCCATCAGTCGACTAGATGGCGACGGCGATGCAATCAGTGAGGACGCAGTTATTAGAGTTGCAGCATTTCTCCAAGAACGAACTCTTCTGACACTTGGTAATTATCACACGATTGCTATCTTGGAGCAGCGATAGATTAAACCCAATTCACACCACTTGGTGTAGGACCAACTCCAATTTCGTGTAAGACAGAATTATCATTCGAAGCCACAGCTCACAAATCACAAAAAAAGAAACAAAAAAAAATTGTGGCATTTCGACTGAAGCCGCTATAGCATAAGCAGTCTCCATGCCATGGGTCACAAGAAAATGGTTGCTGAACCTACTTGTGCATTCCTTCCTTGTGCTCTGAGCTTTTCATGGTACAACATAGAGGACCTCTAATTTGACGGTGTTTTGCAGGCCGAGCAGAGCTACTTCTTGATCTTCTTATCATTCCGGCCCCTCTTCCGCTGCTCCCGCCTCTCCTCCGAGTAGTTCTTCTTCACCAGCATCTTGTGCATCGACACTCTGAGGGCGGCGAGCACCGCGGCCAGCACCTCCTCCTGCTTTGAGGCGTCAAGGCTTCCCTGCAGCGCCAACAGAAGCTTCTCGCCATGTGGTACTTCGCTGTCCTCCAGGACCGCAGGGTCGTGGTCAGCCGAGGCTGATAGATCTTTTTGGAACCGGGGGATGATTCTGACACGGGTTAATAACTGGGAGGCGGCCTGGTTAGGCATGTTTGATGCGCCCATGACGGTCCACAGGAGATCATCGGATGAGCTGTAGGCTAAGCTAGTGGGGATGTAGCTCTTTTCCGTTGTAATCACCTGCAAAGGGGCATGAGGCATAAGCTTGCTAACACCGCATAGAATAGGTAGATGATTTGTAAACAACTCTGGAAACAAGAGATTATTAGGTTGCGAGTCAACTAGAAAACGGGCAATGCACACTACCAAAACACAGCTGGCCTTTGCAATAGCATGATGATGTCAAGAGCTTGTTGACGCATGGAGGATGCACACACCCAAAATTACCAGTAAGCAGACCGAGGATGCATCGAGATGACAAGAGATATGTATTAACCATCAAATCTTCCAATTTATCTGACTAGTTACTAATTAGCAGGCCTGGTAAAACTGCTCCAGATCATTCTTAACTAGATTCAGTAACAAACTCTATTTTTTGTGAAAAAACTGCAACATACAGTCTCATGGTCGGGTACGGCAGAGGAACTAGCAATAGCCATAGCAACCAGCCCAACTGATGGATTGTTAGCCATATCACGTAACCCTTTTAGTTAAAAGTGTTATACAAGATTGTTAGGCCTGAGGATACAGTCTATTTAAGGGATTTGACTGAATGTTTCACTGGCAGGCAACACCAAAGACAAAAGTACATCCCTCTGTTGTCACGTCCTGGCCCTCAGTACAGTAGTTAACAAAACGAGCTCAGGCTTATCACACACTTGTATCAGTTATTTTAACTGCTAAGGCATGTGCTAGGCTTTGTAGCTAGTGAAATAAGTACTGTATGATATAACTAGCTACAGGCTAATACCTCTCCAAGACACTAAAGCCTTGTTCGGTTAATCCTCCTCCCAAGGGGATTGGAGAGGATTGAAGGGGATTTTAGGGGATTTAATCCCCCTAAATCCCTGCCAATCCCCTTCAAATCCACCAACCGAACAAGGCCTAAACAGGTATGAAAACCTTTTCTGGAACCAAGGTCTGGCAAGTGAATAGCGTAGGCATTTAGCCTTCAAGAAATCAACACCGAGCTATTGATCAGCATAAGACTAACTACTAGAAATATCATTTTAAAACAAGATTCTGTTGATGCTCTTGTATCTGAATCAGTTGCCTTGAAAAACATTATCAATAAAGTTGCTCTGAAAAACATGAAAATTGCTTGCCAAAGAGATGTACCTTTTAAATCAAAAAAGAAAAAGAGAGATGTACCTTTAGAAAAGATAACTTCTTTGCTACGAGATCGCATGCTAAGAGCATTATGCCATTCAAACTGCAGTGCTTAAAAAGAACCCTAAGTTACTGACGAAATAAACTTCATTACATGTTGAACAGACAACCGTCACTCAATCTTACCTTTGAATAGCTACAGCAACCAGTGAGTCATCATTTGTCACACACAAGTCTGCAATGGCTAGATTGCTATCTTCAGTTTCATCTGGCTGTTCTCCCACCTGCAAGTAGTTTTAAGAACTAATTAGCTACAGAAAAACTTGAAATTTTGTGAACAGACATAAAGCTTGAGACAATATTATCCAGCTTTTACCTTGTCTTTGACTTCATATGTATCAAGGAGGCAGCCATTTATGTAGTCCCATAACCGAACCTTAAACAGATAAAAGGGAACAACATCATGAGAAGTTTTGGCTAAGTTTATAGCGACAACATGCCAGATTCTAAACTGAATATGTACACACAGTTGAATCACCGCCTCCAGATAATAGAAAGCTTGATCCTCCTGAAAGGCTTGTGAAGGCAATGGAAGAAACGAATCTGCATGGGTAGTCACCTCAATTATCAAATACATTAACCACTATGTTGCAACATTTAGCTGTGAAACTACAGCAATTGGGATCATGATCAACAAAATTCAAAGTTATGTAGACATGGTAGGAACATTAACTGTAAAAAATGAACAAAAAGATGACAAAGTGAACTGAACATACTCTGTATGTCCAAGGCAAAAGCTCTGTATTTGGGGAGCCCCTTTTACAGGATCCTTTGGGAATGATGTAACCTACAAAAATAATTACATGAGTAAGATAAATAACTCAGAATTATGCCCCACCAAGGCGATTACTGCGAAGTACAGAAGTTCCATACTCGAATTTTGAAGTCCCGATCAGCAGTGGCAATGAACCGTCCATCTGGTGAGAATTTCTACATTCACAAATAAATGATATAAGTAAGCATGGTTATATTCGACATGAACAGAAAAAAACACTGAACTATGACAGTGACAGTCAGACATACAGGCTTACTGATCAATATATAGGAGGCACAAATAAATCCACATGGTGCATAAGGTGAAAATTTGTCCATACCATGCTAGTAATAATACTGCAGTAGTGACCATAAATTGAGACAGGTTTGTTATCATCAGATGACACCTGCCCTCCGCCATGTTCCCCCACAGTAACTAACCAAATGACACCAAACTTATCTGCAAATGTTACATACAGGCCATCTTTGCTAATAGCAACTGCGCTAACCCTCTTTTCAGAAGTTCTGCAGAAGCAAAAATATTGCAAAATAAATCATATGTATGCTCAGCAAATTTAGTAGTGCTAACAACAACACAACAATAAACATACTCACTATTCAATCACCAATTTCATTGCAACTATTGACCTAATACAAGTAAAATAAAAGGCTACTACTGAAAGGTAAGGAGAGGGTTCTCATACACCATATAACACAGCGACACTTATAGACTGAACAAATGCAAAATAACAGGTCCACTGTTTGGTGTCTTCATCGTGTTAGCAAGATTGAGTGAGAAAAAAAGCAGCACTCACATAGTCTGGATGCAGCGCCACGAGTCAGTCTTCCAGATCTTAACAAGCTTATCATCGCCCGCAGATGCGAACAAGGCACCATCAACACTGAACGAAATTGCTCTAATAGCATCTGAATGAGAACAACCGCCAGAATCATCTGACAACGAAACTGCACAACCACCCCTGGATGCACACAAAAAATAAATCATCATTTGCATTGCTCGTCAAGCAAACTGCATTAAAATAAAACTTTACACCTGAGAAATAAGCATATGTATTAGACAGTACAAAACTAAGCACCTGAGCTTTTACAAAATAGACAGCAGGAACGTTTTAGACATCTAAAATTCAGTAGTCATTCTTCCACACATAAGACATATGAAACCAAACTACTGTCTGTACAAGATAAGCACCTGACTCGGCTCAAAAGCGCATTTACCCCCAATCTCCACAAAAATCTAGCGATACTGCAGTCGAAACACGAACTTCGCTACACACAGGGCCCGACCGAGGTTATGCAGGAAGCCGCACCGCAGGCGAAGAGAGCAATCCTTACTTGAGATCGAACACGCGGAGCTCGGGCCCGACGGCGACGGCGACGGAGTGGCCGAGCGGGTGGGCGGCGACGAGCGCCGGCGCGAACTCGCCCGCGCCGCTCACCTCCGCCTCCTCGACCGCTGCGTCCTCCATGGCGGCAAAGCAGCGGCGAGCGTGGATTCGCTGTCGGGTTCGAATCCAGCGCGAGGCGCGGGAGGCGGGGGAGGGAGGTCGGGAGTGGGGAAATTGCTAGGGTTTATGGCTGGCTCTTCGTGGGACCCAGCGACCAGTCTCACCTAGGAGATTTTTAGGGGAATGTCAAGAGTGTTTGGAATTGGAACCTGGGGACGTAGATGGAGCCCAAACCCATAGTCTACTGGGCCTCAGCAATGACTGAGATGCTTGGTTTGGGGCTAAAAGGGCGGATCCTACCTATATGGCGCGCAGGATGGGGCGTGAGGTCCCTCAGTTTTTTTTCTTTTTTCTTTTATTTATGTTATTTTCTGTTTTATTCTCTTATTTTTTATTTCTTCTTTCAGCTCCGTTTTTTCTTCTTTGTCTTTATTTTTTTTTATCATTTTTGATGTTTTCAAATACTGAACAATTGTTGTCACTGAATTCAAAAAATGTTCATCTAATTCAAAAAATGTTCATGAAATTCAAAATTGGTTCATCGTAATTTAAAAAAATGTTCATCAAATACAAAAAATGTTCATTCAGTTTCCAAAAATTTCATCCGATTTTCAAAAAAGTGTTTTTAATTGAGAATCTGTTCATCAAGTTCAAAAAAAATGTTCATCATATTCAAATTTTGGTCACGTAATGTTTGAAAATGTTCATCCATTTTTTAAAAAAATCATCCTATTTTTTCGGAAATGTTCTTGAATTGAGAATTTGTTAATCAAGTTCAAAAAGTTCATCAAATTCAAAAAACATTCATCAGATAAAACAGGTTCATCAATATCCAAATTCACGAACATTTTTAAAATCATGAACATTTTTTCAAATTTGCGAACACTATTCAAATTCAGGAAGTTTTTTGGCTCCACAAACCTTTTTTGGAATTCGCATTTTTAAAAATTTAGAAAAGAAAAAAGGAAAAAAGAAAACAAGGAAATAGGGGGCTCCCCGCTGCCGCTCATGGGCCGGCTCCAAAATGGGCGCAAGCGTCCGCTCCCCGGCACGTGTTGCGCCATATAGGAGCACCCGGCTAAAAGGTTGCTACCCAAGCAAAAACAAAACTGGCCAATATTTGTCACTTTTCCTTGATGGCGTAAAAGAATGGTAGGCAGCCAATTAGTAGCTAAAGTTTGCTTTAGATAAAGCAGCCACTTTTAACCCACTCATTGTTCTCAAATAGATTAATATTTTATAAACACACGCATTCTTTGGTTAGTCATATTTAAAAAAATGAGTATTTTAATTAGTTATTAGTACAACAAGCAGGTTAATATTGCACAAAATAGTTTTTTTATTTTACTGAAACTATTCCTAAAACTAGACTAGATCTTTTTTACATGTATGGATTCTCTTAGCTTACATGCATATTTTTTTTAGTTTGTGAAACATATTTCAAAAAATAAACTCGATGTGTTGTTTAGATACTCTATCATAGACTTTTTTTGTCATCAGTGAAAAATTAAAAATCATTCTTGTTTAGTTTATATAGTATAAACATAGATAAATATATGTTAAATAAAATGAATTTGAAACATGTAACTCCCCCGCTCTCCTGTCAAAATCAGTGAATGAAGGAAGCTTGAGAGGAGTGACCATCTGCCGTGGTGCACCGGTGATATCTCACCTTTTATTTGCGGATGATACTTTGCTGTTTTTTGAAGCTTCTGGCCAGCAAGCGGACATTGTTAAAGGTTTGTTGAACACTTATTCCTCGGCGACGGGTAGCCCGAGAAGTGTTCCATCCTTTTCTCTGGAAACTGTAATGCGTCAGTGGTGGAGGAAATCAATATATCTTGGAGGTGCAGCAACAAGTGTTCGAACCAAAATACCTCGGTTTGTCGGTACCTGAAGGTAGAGCGCATAAGGGCCAGTTTGAGACCCTTCAGGACAGGCTAAGAAAAAGGCTAATTGATTGGAGTGAACAATATGTTTCTGTTGGGAACAAGGAGATCCTCATCAAGGCCGTGGCACAAACAATCCCAACATACGTTATGAGTGTGTTCCGACTTCCTGCTTCGGTGTGTGATGATCTTACAAAGATGATGAGGCAGTATTGGTGGGGGATGGAGAACGGGAAGATGAAGATGGCATGGCTTAGCTGGGAGAAGATGATGCTTCTGAAGGCTATGGGAGGTATGGGATTTCGTGATATAAGGGCCTTTAATCAAACTTTGTTGGCCAAGCAGGCTTGGCGTCTCCTGGACAGCCCGGATAGCTTGTGTGCTCGCTTGTTGAAGGCTAAATACTACCCAAGGGGGGATTTATTGGACACAGTATTCTCAGCTAGTTCTTCGGCGGTGTGGAAAGGTATTGTTCACGGACTTGATCTTGTGAAGAAAGGCATTATATGGCGAGTAGGTAATGGTACTCTCATTAAAACATGGAGAGATGCTTGGATCCTTAGAGGACATAATTTCCGGCCAGTAACTCCGAAGGGGAATTGTCGATACAATTGGGTGGCTGACTTCTTGGATGAGCATGGTGCATGGAATGTGCAACGGCTCAGGGAACACTTTTGGGACTTGGATGTGCGGGAGATTCTTAAGATTCGCACATCTCCTAGGAATGAGCAGGACTTCATCGCGTGGTTCCCTGAAAAAAGTGGACATATTACTGTCCGAAGTGCTTACCATCTCGCAACGGAAGTTCAGCATTCGGTACACTTGAGTTCCTCCAGTGGCAACCCCTCCGGACGGAGGCCTATCTGGCAGCGTATTTGGAGTTCCCAAGTTCCGTTGAAAATGAAGATTATTGCTTGGAAGGCTGTTTTCGGGTGCCCTTGCTACAAATGAGTGCAAGAAATATAGACACATCTCAATTTAGAGATGGATGTCCGTTATGTGGGAGAGAGAAGGAGACGAGCTTCCATGCTCTTGTCTCATGTGATCATGCGAGCATAATTTGGACACACATGAGGCTGGTATGGCGTCTTCCTAGCAATGCTGTCTTACAAGACACATGACATGACTGGCTGTTAAATGTTCTTGCGAACTGCGACGATCAAATGAGGGATTGCACGATCATGATGATATGGCGAATTTGGTCTTTGCGCTCAGACCTCACTCATGGCAAGGAGGCTCCCCCGTTGTCGGCGACGTCAGACTACCTCCAGAGTTACATGAACTCCCTCAACCTATGTGGCAGATTTTCAACGGAAGAAATTCTTAAGGGGAAGATGCCGATGGTGCAGGAGGCTCCACCCTTTGGCTTGGCCGCGGCCGCCGGCTGAATTCGTTGCCCTCTCGGTGGACGGTGCTTTCATGCAAGAGGACGGGTCTGCTGCGGCGGGTATGATCCTTCGGCGTCAGGATGGCAGTGTAATCTTTGCAGCATACAGGTGTATATTCAATTGCAACGATGCGTTGGACGCGGAACTGCATGCGATCATGCAAGGCATGGCACTGGCCGTGCAACATTGTTCCATGCCAATTGTTGTGCAGTCAGACTCAGCATCGGCGTTGGCAGCATTGACTGGGGAGAGCTTAACCAGGTCAGCTTATGGACACTTGGTGACGGAGATCAAGCATCATATGAAGACTCGGGAGTTTGTTCCATCAAAAATCAAGCGTGAGCAAAATAGGGTAGCACATCAGTTGGCATTGTATAGTCGTACGAAGTTCGCTACTGCTGTATGGCTAGGGAGAAGCCCTCCTCGTATCGAGGATTTGGTGCCTCTTGATTGTAGCCCTATGCATATGGAATAAAACTCTCTTTCTATCGCAAAAAAAAAAAAAAAAACTCCCACGCAAAAAAAAAATCCATGTAACTTTGAACTCACGAGTTATGTCTTACAACAGTGTGTGCCCGTACGTGGCCGCGGATCCTCATCTATTCTTTTCTCAGTGAACTTTTTCGCTTTAAAACTATCTAGTTGCATCATTGATGCAGTGCCATCTTATCTAATCAACACTTTAGCTGTAGATAAGTTCCACGTACGCAGGAAGAAAAGATAGATATCCACGAGAGGACGTGAGAGCCGGCCAGCGTTCCCGAATGGAGGTAGACGCCTGCTCGAGCTCGACCATACGAACCGTGCGAGAGGCGATAAGAGGCGACAGGGGCGTGCGTCCCCTCCGTGGGCGGCCAATGGCGCGCCGGAGACACGCACGCATGGGAGCGGCGTCCACACGGCCATGCCCCCGTGACACGGACGCGCTCTCCCACTCCCGGGTGCCTGCCGAGGAGGTGAGGAGAGGAGCGGAACATGTCGCTCCACGCCGCTCCCGGCGTGCCCCGCGCATGTCGATCACATGATCGAAAGGCTAGCCCGGACACGACACGACATCGTATGCGTCGACGTATCGATCCATATCCAACCCCCCAGACGCCCAGACACGATGCATGCATGCACTCGGGACAGCACCCAAAGCCCGGCCGACGTCCGGTCGATGGCTCGGCTCGGCTGATACGTACTACATACCTGATGAAAGCGGCACGACCGGAAAAAGTGAGTGGGACGACCGATCATCGATCGAGATGGGTGGCGGGATAGAAGTAGAACCGATCGACCGACACTGCAACCGCATCCACAACGATCGACGCGCCGCGTCTTGCCACTTTGCCTCACGGCATCTACGCGAACTGTTGTTCGGTGAAGATGCCGGGCACGGACGTGGCTAGACATACCGACGGTCTTTGCACGCACCTGCAGGCGACTGCACAAGTACGTGGCTGTTCTGCAAAGAAAACGAAATGGTGGCACGTAGCGGGGCCTGTGGAACATACCATGTCGCCATGGAGGAGTGCAGGTCGTGAGGATTATGCTGGAATTTTGTCTATTTTTAGCCTAGCCCAATAGCAGTTTTAGAAATTCCTAATAAATTCTAGAAGCCCACGCAGCCCATTAGTGCAAGGCAAGAGGTGGAAGTAAAGTTTAGTCCCACATTGCTAGTTTAGAGGGAGTTGGACCTCTTTATAAGGGAGGCTATTTCCCCACTTGTATGAGCATGAGAACAAGAGGGACATCTACGCGCGCTCCTCTGCCGCCCTTATGGCAAGAGGTGGAAGTAAACCTGTGGAAGGAAGTAGTTCGTAGCGAGATGGATTCCATCTTGGCGAATGAAACTTGGGAGATAACTGATCGTCCTCTCGGCTCGTGGCAAAGGGTTATACCCAAAAGGAAGGTGAAGACTTCTTTGATACTTACTCACCTGTGGCTCGACTGACCACTATTCGAGTTCTACTTTCACTAGCTGCCTCACATGGTCTTCTCGTTCATCAAATGGACGTTAAGACTGCTTTCCTAAATGGAGAGTTGGACGAGAAAATTTATATGGAACAATCAGATGGGTTTGTAATAGATGGTCGGAAAGGGAAAGTGTGCAAGTTGCTGAAGTCTTTGTATGGACTCAAGCAAGCACCCAAACAGTGGCATGAGAAGTTCGAAAGAACTTTAACAGTTGCAGGTTTGTTGTGAACGAAGCTGACAAATGTGTGTACTATCGCCATGGTGGGGGCGAGGGAGTTATGCTTTGCTTGTATGTTGATGACATACTAATTTTTGGAACAAATCTGAATGTTATTAAGGAGGTCAAGGATTTCCTATCTCGCTGTTTTGAGATGAAGGATTTAGGAGTGGCTGATGTCATTCTGAACATCAAGTTGTTGAGAGACGATGATGGTGGGATTACATTGCTTCAATCTCACTATGTGGAAAAGATCTCGAGTCGCTTTGGCTACAGTGACTGCAACCCCTCTCCAACACCATATGATGTTAGTGTATTGCTTCGAAAGAATCGAAGAATTGCTAGAGACCAATTGAAATATTCTCAGATTATTGGCTCGCTTATGTACTTAGCCAGTGCTACAAGACCTGACATCTCTTTTGTTGTTAGCAAACTGAGCCGGTTTGTCTCAAAACCAGGAGATGTGCATTGGAAAGCTCTAGAGAGAGTTTTGCGTTACTTGAAAGGCACTGCAAATTATGGAATTCACTACACTGGGCATCCAAAGGTGCTTGAAGGGTGTAGTGGCTCAAACTGGATCTCAGATGCTGATGAGATAAAGGCCACGAGCGGATATGTATTCACTCATGGAGGTGGCGCTGTTTCTTGGAAGTCTTGCAAGCAGACCATCTTAATGAGGTCAACAATGGAAGCAGAACTCACAACACTAGATACAGCTACGGTCGAAGCAGATTGCCTTCATCGGCTCTTGAATGACTTGCCGGTTGTTGAGAAACATGTACCGGGTATCCTTATGAACTGCGATAATCAAACTGTGATCACGAAAGTGAACGGTTCAAAGGATAACATGAAGTCATCAAGACACGTTCAGAGAAGGTTAAAGTCTGTCAGAAAAATGAAAAACTCCGGAGTTATTGCATTGGATTATATCCAAACGTCTAAAAATCTGGCAGATCCTTTTACTAAGGGTCTATCACGTAATATGATAGATAATGCATCAAGGGAGATGGGTATGAGACCCACAATATGAGTTGTTCACAGTGGTAACCTATTCTTTGTGATTGGAGATCCCGTGAATTAGATGTGGAAGACAAGCTGTTGGTCAACTGGGAGGAGAGTACCTTTACTATTAAAAACACCACTCCATGAAGATGCAATACTCTCCTAAATCTGCATGGCAGGTTGATGTATATCTTAATGTGTTCTAAGAGGCTCTTTGAAGCAGAGATGTTGTCCTGCATAACATCTTTTGAAGAACGCACCTATATGAGTTTGATTGTTAAACGTTGCAATCTATGAGAGTTGGGTTCTCTCTAGTAAACTCATGAAAGGTTTCGGAGTATGACGCATAAGCTCCACCCGCGGGGAAGACCCACGGTAGCCACGTATCGGTCAAGGCTTTGTGTGAAGCTAGATTCGCAGAAAACTTGCAGTTCAAGGCCCAGTCCACTGTTCAAGTTTCTTACTAGTGTAGCATAGAGTTCTAGGTGGAAGTTCAACTTAACAGTCTCCACTGCAGTACCGGTATATAAAACCGTGTTTTGGAACCAAAGGCAAATTTTGTGTGCCTCTAGGATTTGGTGGGGGATTGCTGGAATTTTGTCTACTTTTGGCCTAGCCTAATAGCAGTTTCAGAAGTTCCTAATAAATCCTAGAGGCCCACGCAGCCCATTAGTGCAAGGCAAGAGGTGGAACTAAAGTTTAGTCCCACATTGCTAGTTTAGAGGGAGTTGGACCTCTTTATAAGGGAGGCTCTTTCCCCACTTGTATGAGCATGAGAACAAGAGGGACATCCACGCGCGCTCCTCCTCCGCCACCCGCCTCGCCACGCCACGCCACGCCTCGTCACGACGCGCCGCGGGTTGAGGGAATGAGCCGAGCCGATGTCTAAATTTTTGCCACGCACTACAGGTATACGAAAGGTCACTCGGAAGCTGAAACATTTTTCTGTAGCGGACACTGAATCGGAACGACGCGCCTCTTCGGCTGCTGCCTGTTCGTTTCGTCTCCCGCGTTCCCTTCAGCTCCCGGTGCAGTCTCTCGCCTCCTTCTCTTGCGCCTATAAAAGGGAGGTCGCTCCTCTCAGAGAGACGCACCAGAACTACTTCCTCCTCTCGCCACCGGTTCCTGAGCACTGCGCTGCTACGATCTTCCCCATCCCGGCTTGCGGCGTGCACCGTAGGTCGGGACAGTAGGCCTCCGAAACCACACCTCTTTGAGTCCTGTACGGGAGAAGGGTGATAAGGTTTTGGGGGAGCGCTCTGCGCGACTACTGACTCCTTTGTCACAGACGCCCCGGACTCCGACGACTACTTCCCCAATGACGACTACTTCCCCGACGTCGACAACCTCCTCGACGACATGGAGGACACCGACCCCAAGTCCAGTGCCTCTGCTTCGGCTGCTGTCTCGTACGTGTTCTTGTCTTTCCTGTTAGAGGTCCTGTCACAGTTGCTTCTTCTAGTGTTTGCCCTAGACATATTAGGATCTACCTCATATATGCATCTTCATCTACTGTCTGCTCTAGAGATAATCGGTTCTACCTCATATATGCAGATATTATTTACCTTCTCTTTGTCAAATCGCATGACTTGTTTTATCACTGCTATACTAGTCATGCTTTATCTAGTATTTCTGTTAATAAAATCATTCGGTAAATTGCTCATATTTCCAACAGATTATAATCAGAATTACCTCATAATCAGATAGGAGAGGATAATGCTTCATGAGAAAGGCACGGGCGACCTAACCCTAGACGCCACCCCGTGATCCGACCCCTCTCGCTGCCGTCAGGGTTAGCCGTTGGGCAAAGCCCGTGTGGCGCCGACGACGACAGAAAGGCTTCTGGTCATTGGGTTCTCGGTATGGAGGAGTTGGTGGGCTGCTGCGGGACGGCGACGGTGATGTGTGATCGGGCCGCGGTTGTTGGCATGCGATGCCGACGACACCGTTGGTGATCTAGTGTGGCATCGACGATCTTCAATGGCGACACTACCGGGCTAGGTCACTAGAGAAGAGGGAATCGACGCATGGTCCTGGACGACGGCGAAGTTGATGTCAGACCCCGGATCTGTCGTGCAATAGCATCAATGTTTTTTTCCCGACTTTCTATAAGGAGTCTTCTAGTTTGGTTTGGAACGGCGAGGCGGCGGCGCTGCCCCCGTGTAAGAATAATGTTCTCCCCGCTCTTTCCCCGTCGTGTTGGTGTGTTTATCACCGGTGAAGGGTGTGTGGAGCTGTGTCTCCGATAGGTGTTCCAGGATCCAGTTATCAAGTGGATCTACCTAGATACGACCGACGTTCGTGGTATTCGGAGTTTACGGGACCTTATCGGCGTTTTCTTCTCTAGCGCGGTGATTTGCTTTGCAGATCAGGGTCACCGGCGTCTCCTGGTCAAATCGACGACTTCCTACCCGCTGCTTCTACAAACTTCTGGGTTTAAAAAAGTTTGCTACGTCGAGGTGGAGGCCTAGGCGCCATCGAGCTATGCTCATGGCGCACCGGCCGTGGATGCAGGAGGAAGAAGAGTTCGTGCCCCGCCCGCCCTAGAAATTTGACTGTAATTTTATCTTTCTATATGGGTGCGTTTGTAAGAACTTGTGATACTTAATAGTGCATGACATTAAGCCCCTTCACAAAAGAAAAGGTTAGAAGAGGTTAATTACCAATATAAGAAAATAAACTCTCCTTGCCGGAGGAGCATCCCTCCAAATCTAGAAAGCAAGGGCTTTTCTTAACCACTGCCTGAGGAAACAAAAGAGTGCAGTGACAAAATAATCGCTATTGCTGGGATACTCCGCAGATCACATGGGCACATACAGACTGTCACCTCCAAATGATTGCACACTCCAGAAAATCGTGGCCTCACCCCTTGTTTATGGAGGTTTTCCTAGTGTCAACTTGGAGCATTTGAAAAGAAAGGAACAACAACATTTTCAGAAGAATCCCGCCGACTGAAGCATCGCGGAGACATAGATTCAAATCAGATCTCTCGCTGCTCTCCCACAGGGTGAAAGAGGCCCATAAAGGCTTCATTGTCTCTTTGCTTAATGCTCCCTCCATTCCTTTATATAAGCTGTATTATTTTTGACACAGTGACATAATTATAGACATGTTATGACAAAATTACCCTTAGAAAATTTGTTGGTTAGTGGCAAGTAAATCTGTTAGTCCAGGAAAATAGGAGATACATGCAATCGACAAAGATATACTTTTCTTCTTTTACTACAAGGAGAGATACACACAATTGGGAGAGAGATACTTTCCCTTTTTCTGGATGGCTAACAAGGGAATTACGAGAAATTAGAAGAAATGCACCTCACACTCTGGAATTTTATCAAAAAACAAATACACCTTATATAAAAGAACGGAGGGAGTACTATGTAGTCCATAGCTTGGAGACACTACCTTCTAAGTTTTATTTTGCCTTCACCCTCTGTCGTGTTCTCTGGGCCACATATCTCAGGGATGTGAATTTGTATAAACTTTGTTGGATTAATTTAAAATTATATAGTAGGAGCCTCTCCTACTGTTTACAGGTTCAAAAAAAAAAGAATAAGCTGTTTGACTAAGTAAGGGTATCCCCAACGTCGACTCTCAAATCTCCCGCAACCGTCCGGACCGCGCTGTCCAAACCGCGGAAGTCATCCAACGCGGGCATGTATCTGTCCACGGGGTGGTCCGGACGCGATTTATCTCGCAAACCGGAGACAAACCGATCCTACTCCCTCCGCCCTGGCCCACCAAAACACCCATCCCCTCCCGCGCGTTTTCGGTCAACGCCCACATTCATGCCCAGCCAGAGCGAACGCGACTGCTCACTGGCTTCAGTTCTTGAAGCGGCGCGCCGACCGAGAGAGCGTTGGCCGTGTCGCTTCCCGGTGCAAGCGACTGTCGCCCGTTCAAACGACACGACAATCGCCCATCCGTCAGTCTGCCGCCTACATTGATGGCACACGGTTGCTAAGGCGTCTCCTCCCCTGCAACCCGCCTGTCCCTCTACCGCCTACCATTGTTATATAAACCACTGCGCCGACGATAGCCGCAATCATCCACCTCCAATCCCTCTCCGCACCACTCCCACCATGGATCCCTCCCCCGCCAAAGCTCTCTGGGATGGGCTGAGATCGGACCAGAAGAAGGAGATGGCCGCCATTGCTGCCGGCTGGCTGACAGGCAGGCAATCAGAGGACGACGACGAATCGGCGCCACCCTCCTCCTCCTCCATGCAACCCTCACCGGTGCATTGCACCATGACCATCGGCGAGGCCCGCGGCCATTACATGGACATGGTGCGGGAGAAGCGGGAGGAGCAGTTCTGGGAGGCGCAGGCCGACGCCGCCTACAAAAACCACCTCCCGCAAGCGGAGTTTACAGAGACGGAGCTAGAGAGCGCCGATGTGGAAGTGGAGACGGTGAAGTTTCACTTCTCGGGGTTCATGGCTGGACACAGGGAACGGGCGCCGGCGACCATTTAGATTAGGTATTATTATACCTCTAGAGCCAGACTAGCACTGCTTTGATGTAAATGTAATGAAATCTGCCATGAGAGCATCTCCAACAGCCGCGCCGCAAAAGTGGGCATTTTAGCGCGCGTGCAACCGATGTAGTTGCTCCAGCGGGTGCGCAAAAACAGCGCGCGTGGCATATGCAGTTCAGCGCGCTGGCCGAAACGCAATCGCGCGCCGCTTATTTGCTGCGCCCGCTCCCGCGCGCCGGACTCTCGCGCGCTTGCTCTCTCACTTCCACCCCCATCCGGCCGTGCCACCGCCGCCGCCCGCGCCCCCGGCGACCGTTCCGGCGCTTCCCCCGCCTATCCCCGCGCCGCCGCGCTTCCGCCCCCCTCCTAGTCCCGTCGGCCCTCACGCGCGCCCGTTGTCTGAGGAACAACACCCGAGCGCTCGCTGCCGCGCCGCGCCCGCAAGGTGTTCGACAAAACGCCTACAAGGTATGTATTGCTCTCAAACTTCATGAATTTGGTGCATGTTTTTAATTGTAGTTTTTATAGTATAGTATTGAACATTGTAGATGAGTTCGTCGTATGATTCTTCCGAAGAAGAATTTGATATGGAAGAGGAGGAGGATCTTGCAATGATCCTAGCTATGCATATCAATAAAAAACTGAAGCACGGTGGTTCGGTTATGGGTCGGCAGAAAATTTGGAGAGATAGGATTGATGCCCATAACAGATTGATGAGGAACTATTTTGTGGAGAATCCCACATACCCGGTGAGGGAGTCCTGAATTAGGGGGTGTCCAGATGGCCGGACTATGACCTTTGGCCGGACTCCCGGACTATGAAGATACAAGATTGAATACTTCGTCCCGTGTCCGGATAAGACTTTCCTTGGCGTGGAAGGCAAGCTTGGCGATTCGATATGAAGATCTCCTCCCATTGTAACCGACTCTATGTAACCCTAGCCCTCTCCGGTGTCTGTATAAACCGGAGAGTTTTAGTCCGTAGGACGAACAACAATCATACCATAGGCTAGCTTCTAGGGTTTAGCCTCTCTGATCTCGTGGTAGATCAACTCTTGTACTACCCATATCATCAATATTAATCAAGCAGGATTAGGGTTTTACCTCCATCGAGAGGGCCCGAACCTGGGTAAAAACATCGTGTCCCTTGTCTCCTGTTACCATCCGCCTAGACGCACAGTTCGGGACCCCCTACCCGAGATCCGCCGGTTTTGACACCGACATTGGTGCTTTCATTGAGAGTTCCTCTGTGTCGTCACCGTCAGGAAGGATGCCGCACCCCGTCTTTAAAGACGGCGCTGTTGCTAAAGGAGCTTTGGCTGTCGGCCAAACTCTCCGGCTAGGCAGTTTTTTGATGACCGCCTGTTCGGCCGCCGCGCCGACGATGACCTCTCGGGCCATCGAAAGCAATCTCCACATCAGCTCGGAACTTGCCAAGCAGTTAGATCCGATGGAGCTCTCTTCCCTAAACGAGCTCTTGGATCGCATCACCGCCCTGGGAGTCGCTACAGATTACGGCCAGGTTGGGCTTAAACCCGATCAGAGAGAGATTGACTCTCCCCAGGTCACCCACCATGTTGAAGTGGTAGAAGAACAATGCAGCAAATCTTCGCCCATCCTAAGGACCAGATGTGTCCAGATTCCTGATCCCTCCAAGCTAGACATCCGCGGAGGGGAGGACGTCGCCCAAGCCCCGAACCTAAAGTCAGGCAGCGGGCCTGATTCATTGAATATCATCCAAGAAAACAAGATTCCGAATTCGGAAATTTCTTGGCCCCTGAGTCTTAGATCGGGCGAGGTTCCGGATTTAAATCCACCCGCCCACCCAAATACTCCGGCGCACCGAACACTTCGAGTGGACGGATGCCGCCACGGCCGGACTCGAAGAAATAAAAGCCATACTGGCAACAAACCCTGTCCTGGCCGCGCCAAACATCAGCGAACCAATGTTGTTATACATCGCGGCAAATCACCAAGTTGTAAGCGCAGTCCTCGTCGTCGAACGAGAAACGGACGGACACAAATTCCTTGCCCAGAAACCAGTGTACTACGTGTCCACTATCCTCACTCCATGCAAGTCCCGGTACCTGCATTACCAAAAAATAGCATACGCAGTGTTCATGGGATCTCGGAAGCTACGACACTACTTTCAAGAGTGTTCGATAACAGTAGCCTCCGAAGTACCTCTTAACGATATCATAAACAACCGCGACGCAACAGGCCGGATTGCCAAATGGGCCATTGAGCTCCTCCCATTCGACATAACATATAAGCCACGGCGAGCCATCAAGTCGCAAGCCTTGCCTTACTTTGTCGCGGAATGGACTGAAGCCGAACTCCCTAAAGAGTACGGCACATATTCCAACTGGACCATGCACTTTGATGGCTCCAAAATGCTGGCAGGTCTGGGGGCTGGCGTCGTCCTGACGTCCCCAACAGGAGATACGGTCCAATATGTACTCGAGATAATGTATACGGACTCCAACAATGCAGCCGAATACGAGGCCCTTCTACATGGCCTCCGGATGGCAGTCTCCATGGGCATTCAACGCCTAGAGGTGCGTGGGGATTCGAACCTCGCGATATCCCAAATAAATGGAGACTTTGACGCCAAAGATCTGAAAATGACAGCTTACCGCAACGCCGTCCTAAATATGTCAGCTCGGTTCGAAGGGCTGGAATTCCACCATATAGCCCGAGAAAATAACCAGGCAACAGACGTCCTAGCACGCATCGGCGCAAAGCGACGCAGTCCCCCCCAACATTTTCCTAGAAAGGTTATTCAAGCCATCCGTACAGTGGGAAGGGGAATCCGGAATTAACAAACCGGACCAGGCTACATCACCTGACCCAGAACACCATGACACAACGGAAGACTCCGTCAATGAAGTCACACCCTCAGCCCACATAATGGCAGTAATTGCCCCGTGGACAGAACCATTCTTAGCCTACTCAACTAGGCAGGAACTCCCCGAGGACCAAAATGAGGCACGCTGCATAGTGCGGCGATCTAAAGCCTATAAAGTCCACGAAGGAGAGCTTTATAAGAAAAGCACCACCGGAGTCCTTCAAAGGTGTATATCTGAAGAGGAAGGGCAGAACCTTCTGGCGGAAATTCACTCCGGACTCGGCGGGCACCACGCCGCGGCCCGAGCCCTTGTAAACAAGGCCTTCCATACCGGATTTTATTGGCCGACGGCCTGGGCAGACGCTCAGGACTTAGTCCAGCGATGCGTCCGTTGCCAATTATTCGCTAATCAAAGCCACATGCCGCCTACCGCCCTACAAACCATACCCATAATCTGGCCTTTTGTGGTCTGGGGGCTTGACATGGTTGGACCCCCTAAAGGAGGAACCCACAAGCAAAAATACCTACTGGTCATGGTGGATAAATTCACCAAATGGATAGAGGCCAAGCCTGTAAATACGACAGAATCCGGACCGGTGATAGACTTCATATTCGGGGTTGTACACCATTACGGCGTCCCCCACAACATCATCACTGACAACGGCACAAACTTTACGGCCGACGAAGTTAAACTCTGGTGCAAAAACATGGGCATTAAACTCGACTACGCTTCAGTCTATCACCCACAAACTAACGGTCAAGTCGAGCGAGCCAACGGTCTCATCATGAGCGGCATCAAACCCAGACTAGTGCGACCCCTCAAGGAATCTAACATGCACTGGGTAGAGGAGCTTGACTCCGTACTCTGGGGGCTGCGGACCACGCCGAATCGCACTACCGGATTCACACCGTTTTTTATGGTATACGGTGCAGAGGCAGTCCTGCCCCGCAACATAATTCATGACTCACCTCGCGTGCGCATGTACGAAGAAAGAGAAGCCGAGCTCGATCGGAAGGACAACTTGGACGCATTAGAGGAGGAGCGCGACGCGGCAAAAGCCCGTTCCGCATTCTATCAACAGCAGGCTCGAAGATATCAAAGCAGAGAAGTACGGGCCAAAACTTATAACGTTGGCGAACAAGTTCTATGCTTGCCGGACAAGAAAAAGGACAAACTAAAGCCCAAATGGGAGGGTCCCTTCATAATCGACCAAGTCCTGACTAGTGGAGCATACCGTCTGCGAAACGCATCGGACAACCGACTCGAGCCGAACCCATGGAACGCAGCACGCCTACAAAGATTCTACGCCTAGCGCCGGACTCCATGTTCGTTTCCTTCCTCTGTCCCCTTTTTATTATTTTCTTTTTTCAAATTAGCTGCCTGGTATTTCTCTCCTTCTCCCTCCCTTTTTTCTCCCAAGCCTTTAGGGGCTTGCCTGCGCGTTGTTCGCACATACTTGACGCGCCACCCGCGCTTATTATACCTGGGGGCTTCTTTATCAGAAGTTTATATAAACGGGCCTCATGCCCAAAACATGTGTGACACTTCCGCATGAACCTTTTATACACCATTATATGCATCGATATGGCTTAAGTTTTGGCCAAGCTGGGTTGCCTGGCTCCTGTGCTTACCCCTACGTTCCCGTTTGTTCGGCTAGGTGGTAAAGGGAGCACCTCTACGATTGTTACTGCCGGGTCAGCCGGATGTGTACCTCGGACTGGGTGAAGCCGAAAGCTAGCGTTCTTAAGGGAATATTCGGTCGGTGAACTAAAAGATGATTTTTCTTGTTTTATTTATCTGCCCCCAGATGCTTTTCTGCCTTTTTCTCATAGTCCGGACATGCACTTTAGGGCATGCCTCCCAGGGAAAGGAACCCCTAACGGAACTATTCTCCCTGGAAGATGTTTCTTACTAACCATGTAATATAACATAACTAGTTGGGCCCTGTTCTCCTAAAGCACTTATGACCCCTACGCCTGGTCTCCATGCATGCCCCGGTTCTTACATAACCGAGAGGGTATTCGGACACACTCCGGACTATTGGGTCCAGAGGTCGAAGCGAAAAGGTCTGCAATGACAAACGATCTACAATCCGGCTAGAAGGCATTTTACATGTCATTTTAAATTACATAGTCAATTTGACTCGATATATTCTTCTTCAATACCATCCAACAGGCTGTCTAATTTGCAGTCCTGTTGAGAATACTTGGCAGCCAGCTCTACCTGGCCATACACCAAACTGACAGGGATCTCCTTTCCGTCAGGCCCCACAGGGCCGACCTCGGCCATGTGGTTCGGGTCAGCCTTCGTGTACCGAGTCTTCACCATGGCCCAGGCCTCCCTGGCACCTTGACGGCAGGCCGATATCTTCCATAACCGGAAGCGCTGCCGCACTCCCTCCAGCTTCTCTGCAAGCTCTCCAAGGCCTTCGGGCATGGAGAGGGATGGCCACATAGCCTGGACGACGCCTTGCATCGCCTGCCGAACTCGTTCGTGCAGTTGCAACAGCTCGGGAAGAAGGTCCCCCGCTGAACCGGGCAGCTCCTCCGCAGGACGACCTGTCAGCATATCTGCAGACATAACTCTGTCAATCGACTTCCTCGCCGAACTTTTTTTCGAAGATTCGTTCAAGCACTTACTAAAATGCTGCGTCGAAGTCGCCGATTCTCCTTTACGGAATCAGACAGCTGAGCACGAACATCCTTTAGTTCCTCGCCCAGCTGGGTATTGGCGTCTTGAAGCATGCTCTCGCCGGCCTTTAACTGGCGCAAGAGTTGCTGCTTGTCTGGATTCACTCCGGCCCCATCTGCACTGTTATTGTCAGAATTGCACACATGCCGCACTTCACAACAGAATTATCTTTCGGAGCATATATTACCTAAGGGGGTCCCCTTGGAATTCTCTGAAGCGGCCAGTGCGGCCTCGAGTTGGGCCTTGCACTCCTCCAGCTCCTGGGACAGTTGCGTGTTCTTCTTTGTAAGATCCTGCATAACATATGATCCTTAAATCAGTTATCTTAACTGTTTCAAGTCTCGGGGGCTACTGACTATAACCATCAGATTTACTCACCCATATGTCTTTAACATACTGCTCTGTGGCTTTGGCTAGACCATTTTGAGCGGCACGGAGATAAGCATCTCTCGTATTAAAGGCGTCCAACGCCTCTTGGGAAAAACATGCGTCACGAAGAACAGCCCGGCGACGCCTGTGGTTCACGGCACTCTCCACCTCTGAATTAGTGGCAGATAGCCCGTCCGCGTGCTCTGTCGGAGGAGCGTCCAGTGCGCGCCCCGTGTTTGCCTCCGCTTTCGGACCTGGCCTTGAAGCCTGGCCGGTGGATATAGTCCGGCGGGCGCTCTTCTTCCTAAGGAGAGCATGGGCGTTAGTGTGACTTGAGGGCATAAACCCTAGGCGTTAAAATTGCACGCCGTACCGTTGCGCCGGAATCTCGACCCGTCCCGCACTTCTTTTTAGCCCGCTTGGCTTCAATGGCCCTTGTTGGCTACCCACCGCGGGCTCGGCCCTCCGCCTCAAGGATTTCCCCTGCAAAGCGAAACACTATTGGTTTACAGCAATCAAAATAAAGCATGGATGGATCCTCTTGAAAGTACTGGGACTTCGGTCTCGGTTACCTTTGAGGCCGGAAGTAGTCCGGGATAGTCGGTCGTAATGGCCACTAAGGTGTTATCCTTACTCAATTGATGAAACACCCCATCAATTAACTCCACACGTAAGTCCGGGTCCTCTTGGGAGTCTGGATCGAGGGACCGTTCTGGGTCCTCGGGTTGTGGAGGAGGACTGTTTATCTCCTTCACAGTCTGGCGCAGCTCCTGCAATAACATTGCTAGACTAATTACTCAATTATGGGAATTTCGAAAGCGGGTAGGCAAGTGAAAGTGTTCGCTCACCCAGCTTGGAGGACTGTACATAGAGAATCCGCCACATGGGTTGACACGGAGGAATTCCTCTTCTTCTCCCTTGTACAAAGCGGATAAGATCTTCGTTAGAGTGGCGGCCGAATCCGGCCCCTGGCGATCGCACCGGGTGGCGTCGTCCTCCCCGTTAAAATCCCACATGGGGTGGCCTCTGTACTGAAGCGGCTGCACCCCCCGCGTAATGCATGTGGCCATGACTTCGATCATGGTCAATCCGGAATGAGCCAACAATCTTATCCGGCTCATCAGGTAAAGGACGTCCCTATCAGTTTCCCTCTGAGGGTTTCGTGGGCGCCAGCTCAGGCGTTTCTTCAATGGAGCGTTATTAAACTCTGGAAGGCCGATCCGTACAGGGTCCGGCAGGGGGACGTCATCCATATAAAACCATTCCGAAGGCCAGTCCTCGGACGCCTTCTTTGGGGTACCAGATAGATATCCGGTCCCGACGATGCGCCATAGTTCGGCTCCGCCCACTTGATAAATTGACCCCTCCTAAGAGCGGGGCACAAGGCAGAACAACCTCTTCCACAGCGTGAAATGGGCCTCGATGCCCAAAAACAGCTCGCAGAGGGCCACGAAGCCCGTAACATGCAGAATGGAGGCAGGCGTGAGGTTGTGTAGCTGGAGGCCGTAGAACTCCAGTAGCCCTCGGAGAAAGGGATGAATTGGAAATCCGAGTCCTCTTATTAAATAAGGGACTAGGCATACCCTCTCCCCTTGAGAGGGATTGGGGATGCTCTCCGCCTGCTCTCCGCCGCTATACGTGGCAATCCCGGCTCGAACTGGGACCATATATGCTGGGGGGAGGAGCCCTTTGGATTGAAGCATTACTAGCTTGCTATGCGGGACGGAACACCGCTCCCAATCTCCGGGCCAAGGGCTGGAGAGACAAGAGGAGGAGCTGCTTCGACCGGCCATGGTGGAATGGATCTCTGGCGAAAGCGCTCTGATGAGTACTCGCGGAGGGAAGGTGGTGTGAATTGGATCTAAATCCCCGTCTCTTTTATGGGTGGCTCATTAACGCGACTGGGGGGGGGGGTAAATGAAAAAAAAACCTGGCTTTTCGCATTTGTTTGACACGTGGAAGATGGTCATTATTGGGCACAGAAGCTGAGGAGAGCAACACGCACCAGGAGCCGGACACTATTCGACAGGTACATGGAATTTGGAGAAGAACCCGCCTTGCAATGCCGAAGACAAACTTGCGCGCCGGACTTATCGTCATTGAAGCCTAGTTCGGGGGCTACTGAGGGAGTCCTGGATTAGGGGGTGTCTGGATGGCCGGACTATGACCTTTGGCCGGACTCCCGGACTATGAAGATACAAGATTGAAGACTTCGTCCCGTGTCCGGATAGGACTTTCCTTGGCGTGGAAGGCAAGCTTGGCGATTCGATATGAAGATCTCCTCCCATTGTAACCGACTCTATGTAACCCTAGCCCTCTCTGGTGTCTATATAAACCGGAGAGTTTTAGTCCGTAGGACGAACAACAATCATACCATAGGCTAGCTTCTAGGGTTTAGCCTCTCTGATCTCGTGGTAGATCAACTCTTGTACTACCCATATCATCAATATTAATCAAGCAGGAGTAGGGTTTTACCTCCATCGAGAGGGCCCGAACCTGGGTAAAAACATCGTGTCCCTTGTCTCCTGTTACCATCCGCCTAGACGCACAGTTCGGGACCCCCTACCCGAGATCCGCCGGTTTTGACACCGACACCCAGAGTCGTATTTTCGTCGCCAGTTTAGGATGAGCACCGACTTGTTCAGGCGCATTGCAGAGAAACTAGCGAGCCATGACCGATTTTTTCAGCAAAGGAGGAATGCCGCCGGAGAGCTCGGACATAGCACCTTTCAGAAGGTGACAGCCGCTTTGCGTATGTTGGCATACGATATCCCGGCTGATCTAGTTGATGATCACTTGGCTATGGTGAGAGCCAAGCCATCATGTGTGTCAAGCGCTTTGCAGTGGGAATTGTGCAAGTGTTTGGCGAGGAGTATTTGAGATCTCCCAATGCTGAAGACGTCGCAAGGCTATTGGCGATGAACAAAGCTCGCGGCTTTCCTGGCATGCTTGGCTCAATAGATTGCATGCATTGGAGTTGGAAGAATTGTCCAAAGGCATGGCATGGGCAATTCCACGGCCAAAAAAGGGTTCCACTATAATCCTTGAAGCGGTGGCCGATCAGGAGACTTGGATTTGGCATGCATTCTTTGGAATGCCTGGATCTTTGAATGACATCAATGTTGTCAACCGGTCACCACCGTTGAATAAGATTGCAAATGGTGAGTTGCCACCGGTGCAGTTTGTAGCAAATGGCCATACGTACAACTATGGCTATTATCTATCGGATGGCATCTATCCAAAGTGGCAAACCTTCGTGAAGCCGTTGAAAAAGCCGGAAGGTAAGAAAAATCTTGATTTCCACAATGTTCAGGCGGCGGCTAGAAAAGATGTGGAGAGAGCATTTGGGATTTTGCAAGCCCAATTTGCTATTGTGAGAGGACCCGCTAGATTTTGGGATCAAAAAATGCATTGGTACATCATGCATGCTTGTGTGATCATGCACAACATGATCATCGAGAATGAGCGTGGCCAAGATTTAGACTACTCACAGTATGAGCTCTTGGGACATCCCGTGCGAGGGCGACGGAGGGCTGAAAGGGTAGCCCATTTTGTTGCCTCCTATCATGCCATTCGGCGTCCCACAACGCACAATGAACTTCAGAAGGATCTGATTGAAGAGTGGTGGGCATGGCATGGACGACAAAGAGCATGATTTTTGCATTCGACATTGTATTGTTCATGAACTATTTGTTGTGTTTATTGTAGTATTTGTTGTACTGAACGATAAACTATTTGTTTGGGTTGTAATGATAACGAAATTGAACTATTTATTGTTGATTTATTTTGTTTGTTTGATCATTTTTGCTTCTATTTGAAATGTATATGTGGTTTGTGCGTGCCTCGCGTGCTGTATTTTTGCACGCTGCATTATAGCGCGGCTGTTGGAGCCAGCGCTGGCGGTCGCGCTAAACCAGCCGAAGTGCGTGCGACATACTAGTTTTTAGCGCGCGGCGCGAAGCGCGGCTGTTGGAGATGCTCTGGTTATAAGGAATCCAAACGTGTTTATATGAAATCCGTCATGTTTATATGAAATCTGGCCTTCTTTGCATGAATTTCATCTGGTTTGTTGAAAAGAGTTTGAAATGTATGCGGCTACTGTTGGATGGCGGCCTCCCGCATCCATGTCCGTGAACTGGTCCCCCCATCCGTGGACGGATGCGAGACGAACTTGCGGGTTGCCGTTGAAGATGCCCTAATAGCACAACATATGATATTATAGTTCCAAAATATATGGCCTATAAACTTTGTCCTAAGTTAGTTTCTTGACCAAATTTATGACAAAAAGTTATACACTTTCAATATCAAATAAATACCGGGCAGTCATCCTCAAAGTCCGAGGTAAATAGTTCTCTCTGGTGCCTCGACCATAAACCCTTAGTCTTGGCCAAGGTTATCAGAATGACAATTCTAAACCGGATCGGAACCCTTATGATAGGATTACAAATACGACCATAGGTAACATGATCTTAATCGTTGGTTCTATTTGCATGCTCTAGCAATGTAACCAAAAGATCAATCTGATGGAAAAGACTAGGCAATACATTTATACATCAACGATGTCCCTCATGTGTGCCTCCCTCAGGCCTAAAGGTGGACGAAAAGTGGGCTGCAATTTAATTGCGCCAGCCAGGTTTTGAACTCAAGACTTCTTGGCTCCGATACCACGTAGAAGTGTATGCTCTACCCAATGCAAGCAAAAGACCGATAGAAAAGACTAGGCAATACATTTATACGTCAACACTATCAACTACTCCCTCCGTTCCTAAATATTTGTCTTTCTAGACATTTCAAATGACTACTATATACGAATGTATGTAGACATATTTTAGAGTGTAGATTCACTCATTTTGCTCCGTATGTAGTCACTTATTGAAATGCCTAGAAAGACAAGTATTTAGGAACGGAGGGAGTAGAAACTTAGGATCAATCCAACAAAATACGGAAAATTTGTAGAATCACATGAAAATTGGCGAATATGAGAACCTTGTTCTCTGCTAAGCTCCTCCTCATCTCCGCCACCATCGGCATGGGAAAAAAATTCAACAGAGAGTGCATACACAAAATAATCACCTGATGAAGCACATCAATGTTTAGTTGACTACGTAATAGCAAAACGTGCTTATCTGTACTTTCCATTAGGTAGGTTCCACTTGCACATTGGCAGAAGCCAGGAAAGGACGGGCCAGCATGGTGGGATATTAAGCTAGGTGTACTTAGGGAACCAGCTGGGTGCCGATGTTTGCCTGTGATCTAGGGCAGAGATGAATTCCTCCGCGCAGCAGCTCTGACTTGGAAGTGATCAAGGTCAATCTATGTATCATGTATCAAAGTCATGAAATAGCAATCAAATATGTCCTATTCGAAGACTAAAGCGCGCGGATATTTGATCATAGTCCTCGACAAATCAAATTGGACAACACAAAGAGCTGGACGAAATGTTCTTCTCGATCATGTTCCCTTCTTGTCAGGGCAAATTAAACCAGGAGAGGAACAAGTAGTGCACAAGCATACGTAGAACCTGACAGAAATAGGAGTAACAGCCAACGCGCCCAGCATGCCACACCTGGCCGGCCGGTGAGCAGGGGTACGTGAGTCCACGTGGCAATACACAAATTGTCCCGGTCGCCACTCGCCACACAGCGAGAGCCAAGGTGCCCCGGGCCTCCCAAACGATGTATAAATGGACCTACCGTTGCACACACAACACAAAGCATAGCACGAAAAGCACAAGCGAACCTGATTCTTCTTCTTCCAGATCAACCAGTCCAAGAAAAAGAGCCCGCCGTGGTTTTCTAGCTAATAATTCAACTTCCTAAGCTAGACATGGAGGCGGTGGAGTCGTCGGCGGTGGTGAGCTGCGAGTGCTGCGGCCTGGGGGAGGAGTGCACCGGCGAGTACATAGTCCGCGTGAGAGCCTACTTCGGGGGCCGGTGGCTGTGTGGGCTGTGCTCCGAGTCCGTCAAGTACGAGGCCGGCCGCAGCAAGCGCGCGGCGGCGATGGGCGTGGAGGAGGCCGTGCGGGCGCACATGGCCTTCTGCCGCATGCTAAGCAATATTTTAAATAGCGCGCTACAAAGTATAGTGAGGCCCTTCTCTAAATACTACACAAGTTATAACGCGCTAATAGGGTGCTATATTTCAAAATAGCGTTTGCAAAAAAAATTAAATATATCTAGAAATAAAGTATTTAAGCAACTAATCTTTTCATAGGAGCAAGCAATATATGCATAAGGGCCAAATCCAGCACATAAAAATAGTAAGTCTCAAACATCAACAACCATAGTTTTAAGAGTCTCTAACATCAACAGCCACCTGGGCCTGCTGGTTAGGTCTCGTGGGAGAATCTAACAAAAGGAGTGAGTAAGCTAGTGGTCGTGGATTGGTTTTGGCCTGCTGGGCCTGCTGGGCTGTGCTTATTTCAGTTTTGCAAGGTCTGCACGTTGTAACGTTACAACGTTACAACATTATAGCGTGTATAGCGCGCTAATTACGCGATTAGCATCGTAGCGTCCGATTTTGCCAAAACGTAACGTCTCCCTTCCAAATATGCTATAACCGCATTATAACGGCGAAATAGTGTGCTATTTAAAATATTGATGCTAAGGCGCGGCGGACCCGCGGAGCGCGTCGCCGAGGGCATATGCCAGATGCTTAGGCGGCGCACCGCGTTCGGGAACTGCCGGGTCGCCATCTCATCGTCCTTGTCGTGGCGGACGACGCCGGCGCCGGTGGCGTTAGCGTCTGGACCGCACAACCGCGCGTCTATGGAGCCGCTGTCGATAGGTCTCTGAATATCTGGTCGGTCCTCTGTCCAAGAGGACCGACGTACGGGCTGGCGGCGGCGACCGGCCGCCTGAGTTGATGCCTGGTTCTTTATTTTCATCAAGTGCATGCTTCGGATTCGGACGTACGTCATCCTCCTCGCCTCAGAGGTAGAGCACAAGCTAGCTAGCTACTTCCTCTATTCCACAATATAATGCGGCCGCATTTCCCGAGATTCAAATTTGACCATAAATTTAACTACCGAGACCGACTACGGTGGGGCAAAAATTATATCACTGAATTCGTATTTTCAATATAAATTAAGTGATATAATTTTTGTCCCCACCACCATAGGTCTTGTTAGTTTAATTTACGATCAAACTTGGATCTCGGAAACTCGGGCGCACTACATTGTGCATGGAGGGAGTATATAGTAATAATCTTGTTGAATAGATTCGGAAGCTAAGCACAAGTGTTGGAGTTCATTTCTAAGTGCAAGTTTTGGTGGATTGATCTGATGAAACTTAATTACGGTACGAGGTTTAATTGGTGTATCTGTATATACGAAGTTAAATCAAGTTCAATTAATCATTACCTGAGGATCTTGATGAAGAAACCTATAGGCCGGCTTCTGCCGAGCTGTTCTTGGCAATCGATGTGCTTTGAAATTCTTTCTTCCTCGTCGCGTTTCCCTATTGGTGAGAATGATCTTGCTCCTGTTCTTTTTTTTGTACCTCATCAGTTTTCTACCGCCAAAAAAAAAACCCATGGACCTGAAGACGTTGTCTGTATTGTTTTTCGGACAAGGCTAGCAAGCGCCTAGGTGCTCGTTCGTACCATCATTAGGCGCCGTACCATTTATATAAAGTCTAACTGATCCATCTTCATACACTTTTAAAAAGGAAGCACTTTTATCCTCTACCATCACCTTTTTCCGTGCCACGTGATCCTAAAACCTTATCAGCTTAAATCTTGTCTCGCGTGCATTTATTTAAGGTTCAAAATAATTAAAATCCCGTAACTTTCCATTCAAGCGTAGAAATCATGTTTCGTTTTCATCATTGGATTTCTTGCGATGAGTTCTTTAAAACCATATCCCATATTGGTAGGTTTAGTCAAACTTTTTTTAGACAACTTTGGGTGCGATGAAGGCAACTTTAGTGATATAGAGAAGCAACTTCATTTTTCCCCTAGTATGACTGCCTATTAGTTGGTTTTTGTAAAAATGAGAAAATCACACGAAAACATAAGGCACCTTGATCTCCCCCTAGCAACTCGATAACACACTGTGTGCAACTCCTATTCATCTTGTGTGTACGCAACTATACACGTCTGCATATAGCAATTGTTCTACCAAACCCTAAGCAACTGCCCCCCCTACCCCTGCAGAAATCCACACAACTGTTCTAGAAGATCCAAAGCAACTATTCCTTGTAAACAATCCAAGCAATTATCCTAGCAAATCCAAGCAACTGTATTATCAAAACACAATGCAAAATTGTTTCTAGCAAAACTAAGCAAATATATTATCAAACCACAATGGAAAACTATTCTAGCAAAACTGAGCAACTATCCTACAAAACCAAGCAACTGTACTATCCAATCCAAGCAACTAAACAACTACTAAAAAATTATCCTAGCAAAACCAAGCAACTGTCCCTAGCATTACTAATTAGATCGTCTAAGGCAGAAAAAAACGTATGACCAACTTGAATAGTCTTTGTAGGCAACTATCTGATCTCCCTCCCCATGCAGCTTGTATATTCTAGCAAAAATCCAAAACAATATATTACAAAGAAAACACAAAATGAAAAATTGTTCAAATCCAAACATCTGTCTAGCAAAACCAGCAACTGCATTACAAAAAACACAAATGCAAAAACCTGTTCAAAACGAATTCGAACAATTGCCCCAACAAATCACAAGAACTTAACAATGGCAATTAGTTGCCTAACAATGATGCCCGGTTTCATGTCATCTCTAATTAGTTGCTACGGTAATATGAGAAGTTGTCTGTTAGTGTAGCTCATGTTACCTATACTCTGAAACATAGTGTTAGCATACTCGATAGTGGGATAGACAATTTATATGTGAATTTAATAGACATGATAGTCATGGGAGGCAACTTATAAGGACTTCTTGTTGATAGACAGTCATAGTAGGCAAACTAAGAAGAAGTTGCTTTTCTATAGCACTAAAGTTGCCTCTGCAGCACCCAAAGTTGCTCTAAAAAATAGTTCATCGAAACATACTCATATGAGATCTAATTTTGAATAACTCGTCGCGAGTAACCGAACAGTGAAAACGGATCTAAATTTCGATACTCGACTAAAAAGTTATGACTTTCTAAATTTTATAAAACCCAAATAGATGCACATACATTTCCTTTGTTGACTTGTGCAAAATAAGGAGCGTTTGAAGGGACGAGGACCGAATACTTTCCATTTCTGTGGTGTAATGATGACAAAGGATGCTAATTACCCTTTATGGCTGGTCTACTCGATGCGTCCAGGCCATGCCGGCCATGCCGTGTGAATTTTTTGTCGCGTAGCACGTGCGCTCGAGTAGCCCAATAAGTGCAGCTGCACTAATGAGTATTTGAGTTGTTTTCCGTATCCACGCTCTCACCACACGTGCAGAAACATGGTGATAGTGGCGCTCACCAGTGGAAAATTTTGCTCCGATAATAATGGAAGAAAGCTTCTCCCGTGGAGAACGTGTGAGTCACCCGAAGATTTGTGTCCACTGCAAGTTTTTCTCATAGACGCACGTCCTAAATACAAAAGCTATGATGAACCAACTTGTGGTTGGGATGGTTAGGTGGACAGTGGTATCCCCAACCCATCAGGGTTCAAATCCCGGAGCTCGCATTTATCTTGGATTTATTTCAGGATTTCCGGCGATATGCTTTCAGTGCGAGGAGACGTTCCTGTCGACTACGAGACGCCTATGATGACTTCGTAAAATCTCAAGATGATATGTCGGCTCAGTCTCTCAGAGGTGCTCATAGAGGTAGGGTATGTGTGTGTGCGTTCATAGGGTGAGTGTATGCGCATTTATATGAGCGCTCGCGTCTGTACCATGTTAAAAAAATACAAAAGCTATGGCAATGCATCTCAGCCTGACACTTGTTGGCAACCAAGCTAACTACTTTTCTGAGAGATGCCAATCTAAGGGCATCTCCAACGGCTGACCCTCAAACTTCTTGCAATTGTCCGGACAGCGGAAGTCATCCAACGCCGGCTTGTATCGGTCTGCGGCGCGGTCCGGACGCGTTTTCTCCCGCAAACCAAAGACAAAAATGGGGGAGCTTTGCTGAAGTCTAGACTGGTTCCAAGCCCGCTTCTGACCATTTTAGCCCACCAAAAACCCCTTCCCCCTCCTGATGGGGTCACCTACTAAGGGTCGGGTCATGGCATCTAAGGCCCACCTAGGGCCCCACACCATCATTGGAAGGTCACATGACTACATGCGCATTCGGATGTGTACCTCGGAAATCCACTCGGATCTACCAGCGGAATTTAGATGTCCTCCTTCCAGTCGGCCTCATCAGCACCACTCAGACTAAGGAGGCGTAGAGGCGACATGGGAACTGCAACGGTCGAGTTGCTCAATGGTGGACTTTAAGTGTAGTTATAGTAGCCGTTACCGGTAACACCTGTAGTTATGCTCATTCATCTCCCTTGTAACGTGACATTTATGGGCCGAGACGCACTCTATGTAAGCCTCCGTATGCCATCGTAGCAAGGGCTCAGCACACATTGTAATCTTACACCCCAAGAAAAAACACAAGTCTCCGGGCACGAGACGTAGGGCTATTACCTTTTCGAGAGGTGCCTGAACTCGCTAAATCTATGTGATACATATGTGCCGTAGCTAGGCTCTGCCCCTTGTTCGTACCCCTAGTACTCATTGTCAAGTTCATTGCCTCGACAGTTGACGCCCACTGTGGGGATGCACATCTAGCAAATATCCGGCACATGTGGAACTTTTCATCATCATCATCATGATCCTTGGTGGCGAGATCCGATTCGGGACTCTTAGCTTCATCGCTGATGATTCAACTTGGCTTTAGGAAGCCCCGCTGGACGTGGATTCGCTGCCCATCCGTGGCGCGGTGCACTTCCGCGCATCACCCTACAGAGTCCTTCTTCGGCAGCCATTGGTTCCGTACCGAGCACCCCCTTCATCCAGCTGGTCTCCGTCACAAGCGCTCCGGGCGCTCACAACTCCAATGTTGCCTCAAGCACACCGCTCCAGGCCGCAGCCATACAAGTGGCGGCTCTCAAGCCCGACGAGCCCGCCTGTTGGGGATATAACCCCATGGTCTGACCCGCCCAGGAGGGGTCGGATCATATTCTTGGAGACTTATAATTGAAGGCCCAATAAGGCTTAAGAAGATAAGATAAGAAGACCAAAGGCGGCTTACAAGCAGGCTATTGAAGGCCCACGACCCGAAGGTGACTCTAGATCCAAAGGTGTGAGCCGTTTGATGGTAGCTTACCTAACAAGGCAAGATAAATTAGGGACAAGGTCAGTAACATTGTGTAATCTGACCTGGACTCTTGTAAGCCGCCGGACCTCTACCTATGTATACAAAGGCGAGACCCGGCGGCGGGTTAACTCAGGAAACAATTGATCGATAGCTAGGTCAAGCGTATTCGCTCCCTTGTAATCGAAACTCAAGCAATACAACTAGAAGCAGGGTGTAGGCTTTTAACTCGTTGTGAGGGGCCGAACCTGGGTAAATCCTTTAGTGTCCTTCGTCCCGTCCAACCCCTTTGAGCTAACCTATGTTGCGATGGCTCCACACCTAAGTCCTTTCACAAGGGCATCTGTCGTGACAAATCCACGACAGTTGGCGCCCACCATGGGGCCAGAGCATGGTGGTTTCGAGTTCTTGAAGGGCAATTTCTCGGGGATCGAAGGATATGCCGTCGGCCAGATGACCAAGAGTCACCGCGGCAAGATCTACATCAATCACGTTGGCTGGGGTCCTGAGGCCGGCTCAATCGAGTACGGGTACCGGGTCCCCTTTGGCGGAATTCACGTCTTCATCGGCAAGATCGGCGAGTCAGAGCCTGAGCCGGACACTAGCACTGACTTCATTGAGACGGCTAGGCGCGCACGACTCGCCAAGGTTCAACCCAGCCGGAAGCGCGTGTTTGTTGGTTTTGTTCTTGAGACAGATCTCGAGGAAGGATCTATGTGTGGTGGAGAGACGACCATCTATTCAGGTGACGAGTCCTCAACCGGAGAAACAAAGTCAATTTGTCAGCTTCAGGACATCGGGTTTGGGGGCTATTCCAATGGTGACAGTATTCTGCACCCCTATGAGCCACCAAGCAGGGCAACTATCTTTATGGCTGGCATGCAACCGATGCAAAATTCCTCAATTGCCACGGCTATGACTTCCGGCTCAACTGCCGCAGCAACGGCTAGGGCAAGCGGCCCTACGCAGCCGCCGACTCAGGTTTTGTCTGAATTCCTGGGGGCCCTGGCGACTCTGTTGGCCACGGAGGTGACTTCGGTGAATCAAGCGCAACACAATGCAGAGATAGAGAAGGTGCGAGATGAGGTGGCCAAAGCCAAGAGGATCTTAACACAGAGAACGCCAGGATGGCAACGAAATGAGCCGCGATGGAGGCCGAGTCACAGCGGATACGGGCATAATCTTTTCATTTAAATCTGGATCAGAATGCATCAAACGATGTCCTTCGAAGGAGGCACCAGAGCCTCTTACCTCCATAGTTTGAAGGGTGGAATCTCTTTAATACACTCGGAGCAAGACCGAGTAACCCGCCCGGTGTGACCCGTGCTGCTGAAGCGCCTATGACCGGGATGACAATTTAGCCTCATGTGCCAGACCCGCCCCGTATGGATCAGCCCCTGCCTTGGCAGTTTTCGGCACCGTCTGGCCATTACTCAAATTCGCTGGACAACATGTTAGCGGCAGCCAGTCGATTGGCAGCAATTCCTATTGAGGGGGAATCGCCGGCGACTATGGAGACCCATAATGCGGTCGAGCTCCTTCAGACAATGGTGAGGTAGCAGGCAGCTTATTCGTACAGTTGCGATCGCGTTCATTCAACGACCCATCAAAGTCGTAGCTATAGCCGGCGTATTGAATCACCAACAGTTTCCAGCAGCAAGCGGCGCCATAACCCACCCCGTAATAATGACCAGCCATGCAGACATGACCCGCCCCGTGATCATAATGTCGCTCAGGCCCTTATAGATCAAGCTAGAGCGCATCGTGAGGCGGAGTTAGCGCTCAACTGGGGGCTCAATAGCAGTTTCAGTTAACCCTTCTACATCTATGGAGGCTGGGATGACCTCTAGGACAATTGGTGTACCGTTTCTCGTGCCGGCTTTGTGCAATGAACGTTTGCCTAAGGATTTTAAGGGCCCCCGTAAGGTGCGTAACTATACAACTTATCTTCCGACTGAGGCTTGGATGTTAACGATGTTGTATGTGCAAAATACTTCACCATGATTTTGGATGGGCCAGCTCGAACCTGGTTGAAAGGGCTATCTGCCAATTCCATTAACTCACGGGCTGAGTTGAGGGCACGCTTCATTCAGTATTTTAAAGGAACATGTAATCAGCCTCTGTCAATCATTGATCTGGACAACTATGTGCAGCAAGAGGATGAATCGACTCACCATTGGGTCCGCCGAGTTTTGGCTATTATCCACTCATCGGATAGCATTGCGGCAGGCTCCACTGTGCTTATTCTGGAGAAGAATTGTCACTTTGCACCCCTCAAGTAGAAGCTAGGGCGGCTTAAATGTCACTGCAATGACATGGGAGAGCTTATGGCGGCTCTCATCAAATATGCTGATTCAGACAACACCAAGGACCCCAGATCTGATGATGAAACATCCAATAAGGGAAGAAAGGTGGCAATGGTAAAGGTCAGGAGCAGAATGTGACAAGTCATAATAGTTATAATCAGGGCAACGGTGGTAAGCGCAAACCAATCGATGGCGGGTCAAATTTTGTGGCTAACACCAATGCTCAGCATAAAAATCAGCGCCCTAAGGGTAAGTTTGGAGGACCAAAATTTAACCTAAAGCCTTGCTTAATGATCCTTGCCCAAAGCACAGTCTGCCTGGTCAACCTTCGACTCATGCTTGGAAGGATTGTTTCATCATGAAAGATTACAAGAATTCTGGATTCAATCAGAATCATGATGGTAACAATGGCCCGCCTGGCGGGTCAGGGTCCAGCTCACAGGGGCCCGGCTTTGGCGGCGGCGGATCAAATTCTGGGTACCAGGGACAAGGTAACCAGGGTGGTTATAACAAACAGTCTGGTTAGGGTAACCAGCAGGAGTAGCAGTCAGGATATCAGAGTAATCCAAAGCAGCTTAACAACTGTCAATATCATGTCTTCACTACGAGTCTCTAGAAGCGAGAGTAGAAAGTTCATAAATGTGCAGTCAGCACAGTTGAGCCGGCGGTACCTCAATATCTGCGGTGGTTAGTGCATCCAATCACATGGAGTAGAGAGGATCACCCACCGCTGGTTGACAATCTGGGTCAACTAGCGTTGCTGGTAGCCCCTTAGTTTGGGGGTTACAAGTTTACAAAGGTACTCATGGACGGTGGGAGTAGTATCAACATCCTTTATTATGATACTTTTCGCTAGATGAACTTGACTGATAAGAAGCTTAAGCCGTCCTCTACGGTCTTCCATGGCATGGTACCTGGTAAGTTGGCATATCCAGTTGGTAAAATTGCTTTGGAAGTGGCTTTTGGTGATGATTATGACTACATGGCAGAGACGTTATGGTTTGAGGTGGTTAAGATAAAGAGCCCTTAGCATGCCTTGTTTGGGCGGCCGGCTTACGCCAAGTTTATGGCGCAGCCTTGTTACGTTTATCTGCAGCTTAAAATGCCAGGGCGTAAGGGCACAATAACAGTCCATGGTGATAGGAGAATTGCATTGGAATGTGAGGAAGGAGATGTTGCATATGTTGAGTCGGCTTGTGCCTCGGAGGAGCTCAAGTGTTATAAGGATAACATTGACCCCACTGATATGACTCCTTTGAAGAAGGCAACGACTGAGCAAGACCACTTGTTGAAATTTAAGTCAACTTATGACACTAAGTAGGTTGATTTTGTTCCTGGCGACTCATCTCAGCAGTTCACCATCAGTGCTAACATGGATCCGAAATAGGAAAGCGCGCTCATTGAGTTCATCCATGAGAATCAAGACATCTTTGCATGGAAGCCTTCAGACATGCCGGGTGTACTGAGAGAACTCGCTGAGTACACTCTCAATATTGATCCTAAATTTAAGACGGTGAAGCAGTTCCTTCGCCGTTTTAATGAAGAGCGGCGTAAGGCCATTGAAGAGGAGGTGGCCCGGATCTTGGCGGCTGGGTTCATCGTTGAAGTTTTTCACCCTGAGTGGTTGGCTAACCCAGTGCTGGTAGTGAAGAAAAATGGCACCTGGCGTATGTGTGTTAATTATACTGATCTCGACAAGGCCTGTCCGGCTGATCCTTTCGCTCTCTCTCGCATTGATCAGATCATAGATGCCACATCGGGTTGTGAGTGATTGTGTTTTTTGGTTGCTTATTCTGGTTATCATCCGATCAAGATGGCAGTTAAATACCAAGAGAAGACAACTTTTATCACACCTTTTGGAGCTTTCTGCTATGTGTCTATGCCTTTTGGGCTCAAGAGTGCCCAGGCGACTTATCAACATTGTGTCCAGAATTGTTTCCACAATCAGATTGGATGCAATGTTCATGCCTATGTGGATGATATTGTTGTCAAATCCAGAAAGAAGGAGACTCTGTTGAATGATTTGAAAGAGACCTTTGATAATATCCGGGTCTACAAGTTGATGCTTAACCCGACAAAATGTGTTTTTGGTGTGCCTGCAGGCAAGCTCTTGGGTTTTTTAGTCTCCGAGACAGGTATTGAAGCTAACTCAGAGAAGATTAAGGCTATTACTTCATTGGCTAAGCCGGCATGTGTCAATGACGTCCAGCGCCTAGCGGGTCGTATTACAGCTTTAAGCCAGTTCATAAACCGTCTGGGAGAGAAGGCAATTCCTCTGTACGAGATGATGAAGAAAACATATCACTTTGTCTGGAGTGATGCTGCTAATGAGGCGTTTGAGGCTCTCAAAAAACAATTAGCTGAGCTGCCTGTCCTTGCCGCTCCTGTTGAGAAAGAGCCTTTGCTTTTATACGTGGCGGCTAATAAGAGAGCTGTCAGTGTGGCAATTGTAGTAGAGCGTAAGGAGGCGGGTAAGGAGTACCCAGTCCAGAGGCTGATTTATTATGTTAGCGAAGTGTTAATTGAGTCTAAGCAGCAATACCCACATTGGCAGAAATTGGTCTATGGGGTGTTCATGGCGAGTCGTAGGCTACTTTCTCGGCCATTCTATTACTGCGGTCAGTTTTGCTCCCTTAGGAGATATTATTCAAAATAGAGAGGCTGCTGGCCGGGTTGCCAAGTGGGTAATAGAGCTTGGACCTCATGGCTTGAAGTATGTGCCAATCCCATCCATTAAATCTCAGGCTCTTGTGGATTTCATCAATGATTGGACAGAGTTGCAAACGCCTGAGGAGAAGCCTGATAACACATATTGGACTATTCATTTCGATGGGTCCAGGCAATTAGAGGGCTCGGGGGCTAGAGTTATTTTGAATTCCCCACGAGGTGAATTTTTTTGTTATGTTTTAAGGTTGATGTTCCCTTGTACTAACAATGCAGCTGAATATGAGGTCTTGCTCCATGGCCTTAGTGTTGGGGAACGTAGTAATTTCAAAAATTTTCCTACGCACACGCAAGATCATGGTGATGCACAATAACGAGAGGGGAGTAATGTCCACGTACCCTCGTAGACCATAAGCGGAAGCATTATGACAACACGGTTGATGTAGTTGTACGTCTTCACGATCCGACCGATCCAGGTACCAAACGTACGGCACCTCCGAGTTCAGCACACGTTCAGCTCGATGACGATCCCCAGACTCCGATCCAGCAAAGTGTCGGGGATGAGTTCCGTCAGCACGACGACGTGGTGACGATGATGATGTTCTACCGGCGCAGGGCTTCGCCTAAACTCCGCGACAATATGACTAAGGTGGAATATGGTGGAGGGGGGCACCGCACACGGCTAAGGAACGATCACGAAGATCAACTTGTGTGTCATGGGGTGCCCCCCTGCCCCCGTATATAAAGGAGGGAGGGGGGAGGTTCGGCCGGCCAAGGAGGGCACACCAAGGGGGAGTCCTACTCCCACCGGGAGTAGGACTCCTTCTTTCCTAGTCCAACTAGGAGAAAGGGGGGAAAGGAGGGGAGTGGAGAAGGAAGGGAGAGGGGGGCCGTGCCCCAAACCCCTTGTCCAATTCGGACTGGGCTTGGGAGGGGCGCGCGCCACCTCCTGGCTCCTTCCCACTAAGGCTCATTAAGGCCCAATACTCTTTCCCGTATTCCCGTAACTCCCCGGTACTCCGAAAAATACCCGAATCACTCGGAACCTTTCCGAAGTCCGAATATAGTCGTCCAATATATCGATCTTTATGTCTCGACCATTTCGAGACTCCTCGTCATGTCCCCGATCTCATCCGGGACTCCGAACTCCTTTGGTACATCAAAACTCATAAACTCATAATAAAACTGTCATCGAAACCTTAAGCGTGCGGACCCTACGGGTTCGAGAACTATGTAGACATGACCGAGACACGTTTCCGGTCAATAACCAATAGCGGAACCTGGATGCTCATATTGGCTCCCACATATTCTACGAAGATCTTTATCGGTCAAACCGCATAACAACATACGTTGTTCCCTTTGTCATCGGTATGTTACTTGCCCGAGATTCGATCGTCGGTATCCAATACCTAGTTCAATCTCGTTACTGGCAAGTCTCTTTACTCGTTACGTAATGCATCATTTCGTAACTAACTCATTAGCTACATTGCTTGCAAGGCTTATAGTGATGTGCATTACCGAGAGGGCCCAGAGATACCTCTCCGATAATCGGAGTGACAAAACCTAATCTCGAAATACGCCAACCCAACATGTACCTTTGGAGACACCTGTAGTACTCCTTTATAATCACCCAGTTACGTTGTGACGTTTGGTAGCACCCAAAGTGTTCCTTCAGTAAACGGGAGTTGCATAATCTCATAGTTACAGGAACATGTATAAGTCATGAAGAAAGCAATAGCAATATACTAAACGATCAAGTGCTAGGCTAACGGAATGGGTCATGTCAATCACATCATTCTCCTAATGATGTGATCCCGTTAATCAAATGACAACACATGTCTATGGTTAGGAAACATAACCATCTTTGATTAATGAGCTAGTCAAGTAGAGGCATACTAGTGACTATATGTTTGTCTATGTATTCACACATGTATCATGTTTCCGGTTAATACAATTCTAGCATGAATAATAAACATTTATCATGATATAGAGGAAATAAATAATAACTTTATTATTGCCTCTAGGGCATATTTCCTTTAGTCTCCCACTTGCACTAGAGTCAATAATCTAGTTCACATCATCATGTGATTTAACACCAATATTCATATCTGTATATGATTAACACCCATAGTTCACATCGTCATGTGATCAACACCCAAAGGGTTTACTAGAGTCAATAATCTAGTTCACATCGCTATGTGATTAACACCCAAAGAGTACTAAGGTATGATCATGTTTTGATCATGAGAGAAGTTTAGTCTACGGGTCTGTCACATTCAGAGCCGTATGTATTTTGCAAATATTCTATGTCTACAATGCTCTGCATGGAGCTACTCTAGCTAATTGCTCCCACTTTCAATATGTATCCAGATTGAGACTTAGAGTCATCTGGATCGGTGTAAAAGCTTGCACCGATGTAACTTTTTACGACGGGCTCTTTTATCACCTCCATAATCGAGAAGTATTTCCTTGGTCCTCACTAAGGATATTCTTGACCGCTATCCAGTGATCTACTATTAGATCAAAATTGTATTCCTTTGACAAACACAAAGCAAGGTATACAATAGGTCTGGTTCACAACATAGCATACTTTATAGAACCTATGAATGAGGCATAGGGAATGACTTTTCATTCTCTTTCTATTTTCTGCCATAGTCGGGTTTTGAGTCTTACTCAACTTCACACCTTGCAACACAGGCAAGAACTCTTTCTTTGACTGTTCCATTTTTAACTACTTCAAAAATTTTATCAAGGTATGTACTCATTGAAAAACTTATCAAGCGTCTTGATCTATCTATATAGATCTTGATGCTCAATGTGTAAGTAGCTTCACCGAGGTCTTTCTTTGAAAAACTTCTTTCAAACACTCCTTTATGCTTTCCAGAAAATTCTACATCATTTCCAATTAATGATATGTCATTCACATATACTTATCAGAAATGCTGTAGTGCTCCCACTCACTTTCTTGTAAATACAGGTCTTTCCAAAAGTCCGTATAAAACCATATGCTTTCATCAACTCATCAAAGCGTATATTCCAACTCCGAGATGCTTGCACCAGTCCATTGATGGATCGCTGGAGCTTGCACACTTTGTTAGCATCTTTAGGATTGACAAGAACTTTCTAGTTGCATCATATACAACTCTTTTTTAATAAATCCATTAAGGAATGCAGTTTTGACATCCATTTGCCAGATTTCATAAAATGTGGCAATTGCTAACATGATTCAGACAGACTTAAGCTTTGATACGAGTGAGAAAATCTCATCGTATTCAATACCTTGAACTTGTTGAAAACCTTTCGCAACAAGTCAAGCTTAGTAGATAGTAACACTACTATCAGTGTCCGTCTTCCTCTGGAAGATCCATTTATTTAACATGGCTTGCTGATCATCGAGCAAGTCAATCAAAGTCCATACTTTGTTCTCATACATGGATCATATCTCAGATTTTATGGCCTCAAGCTATTTCGTGGAATCTGGGCTCATCATCGCTTCCTCATAGTTCGTAGGTTCATCATGGTCTAGTAACATGACTTCCAGAACATGATTACCGTACCACTCTGGTGCGGATCTTACTCTGGAAGACCTACGAGGTTTGGTAGCAACTTGATCTGAAGTTTCATGATCATCATCATTAACTTCCTCACTAATTGGTGTAGGAATCACTGGAACTGATTTCTGTGATTAACTACTTTCCAATAAGGGAGAAGGTACAATTACCTCATCAAGTTCTACTTTCCTCCCACTCACTTCTTTTGAGAGAAACTCCTTCTCTAGAAAGGATCCATCTTAGCAATGAACATCTTGCTTTCGGATCTATGATAGAAGGTGTACCCAATAGTTTCTTTTGGGTATTCTATGAAGACGCACTTCTCCGATTTGGGTTTGAGCTCATCATACTGAAACTTTTTCACATAAGCATCGCAACCCCAAACTTTAAGAAACGACGGCTTAGGTTTATTGCTAAACCATAGTTCATACGGTGTCGTCTCAACGGATTTAGATGGTGCCCTATTTAACGTGAATGCAGCTGTCTCTAATGCATAACCCCAAAATGATAGTGGTAAACCGATAAGAGACATCATAGATCGCACCATATCCAATAAAGTGTGGTTACGATGTGCGGACACACCATAACGTTGTGGTGTTCCAGGTGGCATGAGTTTTGTGAAACTATTCCACATTGTTTTAATTGAAGACCAAACTCGTAACTCAAATATTTGTCTCCATGATCAAATCACAGAAACTTTATTTTTCTTGTTACGATGATTCTCCACTTCACTCTGAAAATTCTTTGAACTTTTCAAATGTTTTAGACTTGTGCTTCATTAAGTAGATATACTCATATCTGCTCAAATCATCTTGTGAAGGTCAGAAAATAACGATACTTGCCACGAGCATCAACACTCATTGGATCTGCATACATCAATATGTATTATTTCCAACAAATCAGTTGCTCGCTCCATAGTTCCGTAGAACGGCATTTTAGTCATCTTGCCCATGAGGCATGGTTCGCAAGTACCAAGTGATTTATAATCAAGTGATTCCAAAAGCCCATCAGTATGGAGTTTCTTCATGCGCTTTACACCGATATGACCTAAACGGCAGTGCCACAAATAAGTTGCACTATCATTATCAACTCTGCAATTTTTGGTTTCAATACTATGAATATGTGTATCACTACTATCGAGATCCAACAAACTATTTTCATTGGGTGTATGACCATTTGAAGGTTTTATTCATGTAAATAGAACAACAATTATTCTCTGATTTTATATGAATAACCGTATTGCAATAAACATGATCAAATCATATTCATGCTCAACGCAAACGCCAAATAACATTTATTTAGGTTTAACACTAATCCCGAAAGTATAGGGAGTGTGCGATGATGATCATATCAATCTTGGAACTACTTCCAACACTCATCGTCACTTCCCCTTCAACTAGTCTCTGTTTATTCTGTAAATCCTGTTTCGAGTTACTAATCTTAGAAACCGAACAAGTATCAAATACTCAGGGGCTACTATAAACACTAGTAAGGCACACATCAATAACCTGTATATCAAATATACTCTTGTTCACTTTGCCATCCTTCTTATCCACCAAATATTCTGGGCATTTCCGCTTCTAGTGACCATTTCCTTTGCAGTATAATCACTCAGTTTCAGGCTTTGGTCCAGCTTTGGGCTTCTTCGCGGGAGTGACAACTTGCTTGCCATTCTGCTTGAAGTTTCCCTTTCTTTCCCTTTGCCCTTTTCTTGAAACTAGTGGTCTTGTCAATCATCAATACTTGATGCTCTTTCTTGATTTCTACCTTCATCGACTTCAACATTACGAAGAGCTCGGGAATCGTTTTCGTCATCCCTTGCATACTATAGTTCATCACAAAGTTCTAGTAACTTAGTGATGGTGACTAGAGAATTCTGTCAATCACTATCTTATCTGGAAGACTAACTCCCATTTGATTCAAGTGATTGTAGTACCCAGACAATCTCAGCACATGCTCACTAGTTGACCGATTCTCCTCCATCTTTTAGCCATAGAACTTGTTGGAGACTTCATATCTCTCAACTCAGGTATTTGCTTGAAATATTAACTTCAACTCCTGGAACATCTCATATGGTCCATGACGTTCAAAACGTCTTTGAAGTCCCGATTCTAAGCCGTAAAGCATGGTGCACAAAACTATCAAGTAGTCATCATATTGAGCTAGCCAAACGTTCATAACGTCTGCATCTGCTCCTACAATAGGTCTGTCACCTAGCGGTGCATCAAGGACATAATTCTTCTGTGCAGCAATGAGGATAAACCTCAGATCACGGACCAAGTCTGCATCATTGCTACTAACATTTTTAAACTTAGTTTTCTCTAGGAACACATATAAAAACATAGGGAAGCAAAAACATAGGGAAGCAACAACGTGAGCTATTGATCTACAACATAATTTGCAAAATACTACCAGGACTAAGTTCATGATAAATTAAAGTTCAATTAATCATATTACTTAAGAACTCTCACTTAGATAGACATCCCTCTAATCTTCTAAGTGATTACGTGATCCATATAAACTACACCATGTCCGATCGTCACGTGAGATGGAGTAGTTTCAACGGTGAACATCAATATGTTGATCATATCTACTATATGATTCACGCTCGACCTTTCGGTCTCCGTGTTCCGAGGCCATATCTGTTATATGATAGGCTCGTCAAGTTTAACCTGAGTATTCCGCGTGTGCAACTGTTTTGCACCCATTGTATTTGAACGTAGAGCCTATCACACCCGATCATCATGTGGTGTCTCAGCATGAAGAACTTTCGCAATGGTGCATACTCAGGGAGAACACTTCATGATAATTTAGTGAGAGATCATCTTAAAATGCTACCGTCAATCAAAGCAAGATAAGATGTATAAAGGATAAACATCACACGCAATCAATATAAGTGATATGATATGGCCATCATCATCTTGTGCTTGTGATCTCCATCTTCGAAGCACCGTCGTGATCATCATCGTCACCGGCGCGACACCTTGATCTCCATCGTAGCATCGTTGTCGTTACGCCATCTATTGCTTCTACGACTATCGCTACCGCTTAGTGATAAAGTAAAGCAATTACAGGGCGTTTGCATTTCATACAATAAAGCGACAACCATATGGCTCCTGCCAGTTGCCGATAACTTCAGTTACAAAACATGATCATCTCATACAATAAAATATAGCATCACGTCTTGACCATATCACATCACAACATGCCCTGCAAAAACAAGTTAGACGTCCTCTACTTTGTTGTTGCAAATTTTACGTGGCTGCTACGGGCTTAGCAAGAACCATTCTTACCTACGCATCAAAATTACAACGACAGTTCGTCAAGTTAATGCTGTTTTAACCTTCGCTAGGACCGGGCGTAGCCACACTCGATTCAGCTAAAGTGAGAGAGACATACACCCGCCAGTCACCTTTAAGCACGAGTGCTCGTAACAATGAAACCAGTCTCGCGTAAGCGTACGCGTAATGTCGGTCCGGGCCGCTTCATCTCACAATACCGCTGAGCCAAAGTATGACATGCTGGTAAGCAGTATGACTTGTACAAAACTCACTTGTGTTCTACTCGTGCATATGACATCTACGCATCAAATCTGGCTCGGATGCCACTGTTGGGGAACGTAGTAATTTCAAAAAATTTCCTACGCACACGCAAGATCATGGTGATGCACAACAACAAGAGGGGAGTAATGTCCATGTACCCTCGTACACCGTAAGTAGAAGCGTTATGACAACGCGGTTGATGTAGTCGTACGTCTTCACGATCCGACCGATCCAAGTACCGAACGTACGACACCTCCGAGTTCAGCACACGTTCAGCTCGATGACGATCCCCAGACTCCGATCCAGCAAAGTGTCGGGGATGAGTTCCGTCAGCACGACGGCGTGGTGACGATGATGATGTTCTACCGGCGCAGGGCTTCGCCTAAACTCCGCGACGATATGACCGAGGTGGAATATGGTGGAGGGGGGCACCGCACACGGCTAAGGAACGATCACGAAGATCAACTTGTGTGTCATGGGGTGCCCCCCTGCCCCCGTATATAAAGGAGGGAGGGGGGAGGTTCGGCCGGCCAAGGAGGGCGCGCCAAGGGGGAGTCCTACTCCCACCGGGAGTAGGACTCCTTCTTTCCTAGTCCAACTAGGAGAAAGGGGGGAAAGGAGGGGAGTGGAGAAGGAAGGGAGAGGGGGGCCGCGCCCCAAACCCCTTGTCCAATTCGGACTGGGCTTGGGAGGGGCGCGCGCCACCTCCTGGCTCCTTCCCACTAAGGCTCATTAAGGCCCAATACTCTTTCCCGTATTCCCGTAACTCCCCGGTACTCCGAAAAATACCCGAATCACTCGGAACCTTTCCGAAGTCCGAATATAGTCGTCCAATATATCGATCTTTACGTCTCGACCATTTCGAGACTCCTCGTCATGTCCCCGATCTCATCCGGGACTCCGAACTCCTTCGGTACATCAAAACTCATAAACTCATAATAAAACTGTCATCGAAACCTTAAGCGTGCGGACCCTACGGGTTCGAGAACTATGTAGACATGACCGAGACACGTTTCCGGTCAATAACCAATAGCGGAACCTGGATGCTCATATTGGCTCCCACATATTCTACGAAGATCTTTATCGGTCAAACCGCATAACAACATACGTTGTTCCCTTTGTCATCGGTATGTTACTTGCCTGAGATTCGATCGTCGGTATCCAATACCTAGTTCAATCTCGTTACTGGCAAGTCTCTTTACTCGTTACGTAATGCATCATTCCGTAACTAACTCATTAGCTACATTTCTTGCAAGGCTTATAGTGATGTGCATTACCGAGAGGGCCTAGAGATACCTCTCCGACAATCGGAGTGACAAAACCTAATCTCGAAATACGCCAACCCAACATGTACCTTTGGAGACACCTGTAGTACTCCTTTATAATCACCCAGTTACGTTGTGATGTTTGGTAGCACCCAAAGTGTTCCTGCGGTAAACGGGAGTTGCATAATCTCATAGTTACAGGAACATGTATAAGTCATGAAGAAAGCAATAGCAATATACTAAACGATAAAGTGCTAGGCTAACAGAATGGGTCATGTCAATCACATCATTCTCCTAATGATGTGATCCCGTTAATCAAATGACAACACATGTCTATGGTTAGGAAACATAACCATCTTTGATTAACGAGCTAGTCAAGTAGAGGCATACTAGTGACTATATGTTTGTCTATATATTCACACATGTATCATGTTTCCGGTTAATACAATTCTAGCATGAATAATAAACATTTATCATGATATAAGGAAATAAATAATAACTTTATTATTGCCTCTAGGGCATATTTCCTTCACTTAGGATGGCCAAAGAGATGACCTTAAGCCGGGTCAGGTGCTTTGGCGACTCGGATTTAGTGGCCCAACAAGTTTCCGGTACTTGTGATTCTAAAGACTCGCTCATGGCGGCTTATCACCGGGCAGTTGACAATATTGTTGGTCACTTCAAAGGTTATCAGGTGGAGCACCTTGCTCGACGGAAGAATGAGGTGGCTGACGCTTTCAGCCGGCTTGGGTCTCAACGTAAGCCGGTGCCCCTAATGTTTTTCTTGATGTATTGAATAATCCTTCAGTCAAGCTCCCGTCAGAAGAGGATCTTGCTCTTCCTGACCTGGAGGCACAATTGGTGGCGGCTCTCCATGCTATTCCTGATTGGACAATTCCTTACTTGGCTTATATGACCCGGGGCGAGTTACCCGAGGATGAAACTTTGGCCAGGCAGATAAACCAGCGGTCCAAGTCTATGACTATTATCAATGGCGAGTTACACTGATGTAGTGTCACAGGTGTGTTCCAGCATTGTGTTTCTCCGGAGGAGGGCCGTGAAATTCTAAGAGAAATCCATGAAGGTGATTGTGGTCATCATGCCGGCTCTAAATCCCTAGTGGCTAAAGCCTTTCATCATGGGTTTTATTAGTTGACAGCTCATGCTGATGCAGAGGATATCGTCAGTAAGTGTGATGGGTGTCAGAAATTTTCTCGACGCGCTCATGTGCCGGATCAAGAGTTGAGGATGATTCCAATTACATGGCCATTTGCAGTCTGGGGGCTTGATATGTTTGGACCCTTCAAAAGGTCTAAGGATAAGAAAATCCACCTCTTGGTGGCAATTGACAAATTTACCAAGTGGGTTGAAGAAGAGCCGGTTAGCAAGTGTGATGCGGCAACAACAGTTCAATTTGTTAAAAAGTTGATCTTCCATTTTGGTTACCCTCATAGTATCATCACTGATAATAACACTAATTTGTCTAAAGGTGCTATGAGAGGGTTTTATCAACAAGAGCATATTCGTCTTGACGTCTCTTCTGTGGCTCATCCACAGTTCAATGGTCAAGCTGAGAGGGCAAACTAAGAAATTTTGAGAGGCATCAAGCCCTGGCTTATGGTTCCTTTGCAGCGGAAGCCAGGTTGTTGGGTTGAGGAGTTACCCTTAGTACTTTGGAGTATCAATACCACTCCCAACAGGTCAACAGGCTATACGCCTTTCTTCATGGTCTACGGGGCTGAGGCGGTTCTTCCAAGCAATATCCATCATGACTCACCCCGTCTGGCGGCTTACGTTGAAGCTGATAATGAAATAGCATGTCAAAATGCACTTGATGCTTTAGACGAGGAGCGAGACCTGGTGGCGGCTCGTTCAACAATATATCAACAAGATCTACGTCGCTATCATAGCCGCAGAGTTAAGACCCGGACATTTCAAGAAGGCGACTTAGTGCTCCGGCTCATCCAAGATAAGACATATATGCACAAGTTATCCCCACCTTGGGAAGGGCCCTTTGTGGCAAAAACCTGAACAACAGGTCGTATTACCTCATTGATATACGTGGGCATAAGGATTTTCACACGTCAGAGGAGGAGACCCGGCGTCCATGGAACATCGCACATCTTCGGCTATACTATACTTGAGCCGCTAGTTCTTGCCTTTGTACATAATTTTGTCAAATGTATATACATTTTATGATTAGCATAATAAAGCTGGTATCCCTGAATTACGGGGCCTCTGCCGTTTCATTTCTGAATATATGAGTATTTATTGGCTGATCATAAGCTGACTTTTGCTGCGCTTTGAAAGCAATCATGTGGTCTAAGTACCAATTGGCTGTTGCTGCGCTTTGAAAGCAATCATGTGGTCTAAGTACCAATTGGCTGTTGCTGCCCTTTGAAAGAAATCATGTGGTCTAAGTACCAATTGGCTGTTGCTGCCCTTTGAAAGCAATCATGTGATCTAAGTACCAATTGGATGTTGCTGCCCTTTGAAAGCAATCATGTGGCCTAAGTGCCAAACGACCGTTGCTGCCTTTTGAAAGCAATCATGTGGCCTAAGTGCCAAATGGCTGTTGTTACCTTTTGAACGAAATCATGTGGCCTAAGTGCCAAACGACTGTTGCTTCCTTTTGAAAGCAATCATGTGGCCTAAGTGCCAAACGACTGTTGCTGCCTCTTGAAAGTAATCATGTGGCTTGAGTGCCAAACGGCTATTGCGGCCTTGACAACAAATACGCGGCTTTTAAGTTTCCCTTTTTGGAATTTGCTTATTTTTTGTTTGGATTTTTGAGATCCTTTGAGTCACCCGGTTTTCGAGATATGACAGTCATGTTTAAATTTTTCTGTTTATAACCCGCCTTGATTTGGACTTTAAGTTGCTAGCGGCTTGTGCCTCATTTTTGATTTTTGTCCAGGTTATAACCGTCCTGATTTTTAACGCTGAGTCACTAGTTAATTATAACCCACCCTGGTTTGTGACGATAAGTCACCAGGGTATGCCTGTAACTTCTTTTTGTCAGGTTATGTGGAATTTTGTACAAGGCTGCTATGGCTCGCTTGAACATTTAAATCAAGCATATCATACAAGATTCAGCTTAATATAAGTAAACTTGCATGATGGCATGGCAAGCAGATCATAAAATGTTAAATTGGTGGTTCAACAGTTAAAGGATGGCATGCATGATGGCATGGCAGATCATTGTTTTCAATCTAGACTATTACAAGGCCACCAGTGACCTACAAATTTGGAGCAAAGTGTTTTTTTGACACAGTATGTCCATAGCCCGATTTGAGAGCCACCTGGTATTAGTTGCCTTCATCTCAGCGAGTGGATGACTCCGGGTCATCCTGCGCCGGCTCTCCTTCTTCGTCCATGTGGATGTCAGGTGACGTCCAGTTGATGCCGGTTAAGGCCTCAAATATGGCTTCATCATTGATAATTGGGGACAGATCAACATCAGGGGCAAAAGTATATTTACGTGTTGGAGGAGTGAGATCCATGACGTTGTAAGTCGGTGCTTTGACCTTAGCATTTTCCATGTCGTACGTTGATGCCTGCTTGAACTATGTCGGTATTTCCCCAAAGAGGAAAGGATGATGCAACACAGCGATGGTAGGTATTTCCCTCAATGATGAGACCAAGGTTATCGAACCAGTAGGAGAACCAAGCAACACAGCATAAACAACCACTGCACACAAATAACAGATACTCGCAACCCGACGTGTTAAAGGGGTTGTCAATCCCTTTCGGGTAACGGCGCCTCGAATTGGCGAGAAGACATGATAAAGTTGTGATAGATAGGATAAATAGATCGCAAATAAAATGAAGTGCAACAAGGTGTTTTTGTATTTTTGGTTTAATATATCTGAAAATAAAAGCAAAGGAAAATAGATCACAAAGGAAAATATGATGAAAAGAGACCCGGGGCCGTATGTTTCACTAGTGGCTTCTCTCGAGAAAAATAGCAAACGGCGGGAAACAATTGTTGTCGGGCAATTGATAGAACTTCAAATAATCATGATGATATCCAGGCAATGATTATTATATAGGCATCACGTCCAAGTTTAGTAGACCGACTCCTGCCTGCATCTACTACTATTACTCCACACATCGACCGCTAGCCAACATGCATCTAGTGTATTAAGTTCATGAAAAAATGGAGTAATGCAATAAGAACGATGACATGATGTAGACAAGATCTATTTATGTAGAAATAGACCCCATCTTGTTATCGTTAATAGCAATGATACATACGTGTCGTTTCCCCTTCTGTCACTGGGATCAAGCACCATAAGATCGAACCCATCACAAAGCACCTCTTCCCATTGCAAGATAAATAGATCAAGTTGGCCAAACAAAACCCAAATATCGGATAAGAAATACGAGACTATAATAAATCATGTATATAAGAGATCAAAGAAGACTCAAATAACTTTCATGGATAAAAACATATATTTGATCATAAACTCAAAGTTCATCGGATCCCAACAAATACACCGTAAAAAGAATCAGGAGAGAGAGAGAGAGGAAGCCATCTAGCTACTAACTACAGACCCGTAGGTCTACATAGAACTACTCACGCATCATCGGAGAGGCACCAATGGACATGATGAACCCCTCCGTGATGGTGTCTAGATTGGATCTGGTGTTTCTGGAACTTGCGGCGGCTGGAATTGATTTATATCGACTCCCCTAGGGTTTCTGGAATATTGGGGTATTTATAGAGCAAAGAGGTGGTGCGGGAGGCCACCGAGGTGGGCACATCCCACTTGGGCGCGCCTGGGCCTCCAGGCGCGCCCTTGTGGGTTGTGCTCCCCTTAGAGATCCCCTCAGGTACTTTCTTGGCCCACTTGATGTCTTCTGGTGCAAAAAAAATCCACAAAAAGTTTCACTGCGTTTGGACTCCGTTTGGTATTGATTTCCTGCGATGTAAAAAACAAGTAGAAAACAACAACTGGCACTGGGCACTATGCCCATAGGTTAGTACCAAAAAATGATATAAAATGACTATAAAATGATTGTAAAACATCCAAGATTGATAATATAACAACATGGAAAATCAAAAATTATAGATATGTTTGAGACATATCAACATCCCCAAGCTTAATTGCTGCTCGTCCTCGAGTAGGTAAATGATAAAAACAGAACTTTTGATGTGGAATGCTGCCTAACATGTTCATCACATAATCTTTTCTTTGTCCCATGGACATTTGGACTTTTATATGGTTCAAAGCAATAGTCTAGTTTTGACATGAAGATTTTAATACTCAAGTATACCAACAAGCAACCATGTCTTTCAAAATATCAACACTAAAGCAAGTTATCCCTAGCCCATTATGCTCAACCATTGATCCATTCATGAAACACACTCGAATATTAGCTACACCCAATGCTCAAAAACGATAATAGTGCCCCTTAGTTGGTGCTTTATAAGACAAGATGGAGACTCAAATTCAAAATAAAAATTGCATAAAGTAAAAAAGAGGCCCTTCGCTGAGGGAAGTAGGGATTTTTAGAGGTGCCAGAGCTCAAAGCGAAAATTGAGAGATAAAAACATTTTGGGAGGCATACTTTTCCCACCAATGGAAACGACTTAGAGCTCCCAACACTTACCATGCTAGATACATCATAGGCGGTTCCCTATAGAAAATAAAGTTTATTCCTTTTTCCACCACACTTTCACTTTCCATGGCTAACCGTATCCACGGGTGCCCTCCATACCAACACTTTCCAAGGAATTTATTATTTGATAACATAAAGTAAATTCATTTTTTTCATTTCGGGACTAGGAATCCCTAATACCTTTGTCATACTCTCGTGCAATGACAAGTAAATGAACACTCATCATGAGAATAACACATCTAGCATGGAAAATATTGGCCACCCCTCACCGCCTCGCGAGCGGTACGAGCACACAAAAGAGAAATTTACTTTTTGAAAATTAGAGATGGCACATAAAAATTTGCTTAGAACGGCATGGAAATACCGCATATAGGTAGGTATAGTGGACTCATATGGAAAAACTAGTTTAAAGGGTTTTGGATGCACAAGTAGTGATCATACTTAGTGCAAAAATGAAGGCTAGCAAAAAGATTGAGAAGCGACCAACCAAGAAACGAAAAATCTCATACCCAAGCATTAAGCATAAGTAACTCCGAATAATGCACCACAAGTAGGATATAAATTTCATTGCATAACTATTGGCTTTCGTGCTTGCATAGGGAATCACAAACCTTAACACCAATATTCTTACTAAAGCACAATTACTCATCAACATGACTCACATATCACATCGTCATATCTCAAAACCATTACTAAGAACCAAGTTTATTTTGTCCAATGATCTTCATGAACGTTTTTATTATATCCTCCTTGTATATCTATCACTTTGGGACTATTTTCATATGTTGCTTTTAATAAGCTCAAACAAATATAAGTGAAGAACATGAGCAGAACATTTCTTTCTCTCAAAATAATCTAAGTGAAGCAAGAGAGAATTTCTTAATTTTTTTACTAACTCCCAAATAAATCTAAGTGAATCATGAGAGAATTTCTTTAAAAATAACAAAGCACACCATCCTCAAAAAGATATAAGTGAAGCACTAGAGTAATTCCATGGCTCTAAAAATTTAAGTGAAGTATAGGAGCAAGCATAGCATAATTTTTGGATATCTCAAAAAGGTGTGTCCAGCAAGGATTCAAGATTTAAAACACAAAGCAAAACAAGCAAAGACTCATATCACACAAGACGCTCCAAGCAAAATTCATAATATGTGACGAATAAAAATATAGTTTCAAGTAAAATACCGATGGTTGTTAGAAGAAAGAGGGGATGCCACTCAGGGGCATCCCCAAGCTTAATTAGTTGCTTGCTACTTCTTGAATATTATCTTGGTGTGCCTCGGGCATCTCCAATCTTAGCCTTTTGCTAATCCTTATTCCTTCATCCATCGTAAGATCACCCAAAACTTGAAAACTTCAATCACACAAAACTCAACAAAACCTTCGTGAGATCCGTTAGTATAAGAAAGCAAACCACTACTATAAGTATTCTTGCAAACCCATTCATAATTTATTTTTGCATTATATCTAATGTATTCCAACTTTCCTATGGCAAAAACTCATCAAAGAAAACCATAGAATCATCAAAACAAGCACACAACACAAGCAAAATAGAATTTGTTAAAAATAGAACAGTCTGTAGCAATCTGACTACTTTGAATACTTCTGTAACTCCACAAATTCTGAAAACACAGGACGACATGAATATTTTATTTATTAATCTTCTGCAAAAAGAATCAACTCAAAATCACTCTTCTGATAAAAATGAAAAATAATTTCGTTAGCGCAAACGTTTTTGTTTTCCAGCAAGATCAAATCAACTCCCAAATCATCCCAAAGGCCTTGCTTGGCACAAACACTAATTTAAACCACAAAAACATATCAATCAGAGGCATGATTGTGTATTTTATTGAAAACAACAAGAAAACCAAAAAGCAAAAAGGTACAAGTTGGGTTGCCTCCCAACGAGCGCCATCGTTTTATGCCCCTAGCTAGGCATAACGCGTAGGATATAAGTGTTGTCATTTATGATCTTTGCCACTTTAGTAAGGGTCTTTTCAAATCCGGGAGGCTCTTTGCGCTTCCCTAAATTTTCTGGGAAAGAAACCATCTTGAGATCTAAAATATCCAACCGTTTATTGCAAAGGGTAATCAAAGTGTTCATCCAGTTGATTCTACCGTTGAGTTGTTTAAGAGGTTCATTATATTTTTGCACCTCAACCATATGCTTATGCAAATCACCAAGTTTGTCTAAAATTTGAGCTCCACCTGGGGTGAAAGAAAACCCTTTCTTTTGTGGTGGAACCCCCAAAATTCATTCTAAGATTTCATATGCAGCATTGACATCAAGCTCAATAAAATTCCCTTTTGCGGCAAAATATAAAAGTTGTCTATGATGCAAAGCCAATCCCACATAGAAATTTCTAAGCAAATTTTTTGCATCTCCCTTTAAATTGCAAACATGATAGGACTCCATTAGCCTATACCAATCATCTTTCAAATTTTCTCCTTGTCTTGTTTGAAGTATAGAACTTCAAAATCTGGTAACAGAGGTGGAGCATTCAAACCAGCCACTGTGACAAGAAAGCAAGATTACGAATAGATCTGACGAGAAAATGACGAACGAAAAAAAGGGCAAATAAAATGGCAAATTTTTGTGAAGTGGGGGAGAGGAAAATGGCAAATAATGTAAATTGCAAGGAGATGAGATTTGTGATTAGGAACCTGATTGATGTTGAAGATCCTCCCCGGCAACGGCGCTAGAAATTCCTTTTGATGCCTGCTTGAACTACGTCGGTATTTCCCCAAAGAGGAAGGGATGATGCAGCACAACGATGGTAGGTATTTCCCTCAGTGATGATACCAAGGTTATCAAACCAGTAGGAGAACCAAGCAACACAACGTAAACAACCCCTGCATACAAATAACAATACTCGCAACCCGACTTGATAAAGGGGTTGTCTATCCCTTTCGGGTAACGGTGCCTCGAATTAGCGAGAATATGCGATAAAGTTGTGATAGATAGGATAAATAAATCGCGAACAAAATGAAGTGCATCAAGGTATTTTTGTATTTTTAATTTAATAGATCTAAAAATAAAAGCAAAGGAAAATAGAGCGCAAAGGCAAATATGATGAAAAGAGACCCGGGGGACGTATGTTTCACTAGTGGCCTCTCTCGAGAAAAATAGCAAATGGTGGGAAAACAATTACTGTTGGGCAATTGATAGAACTTCAAATAATCATGACAATATCCATGCAATGATTATTATATAGGCATCATGTCCAAGATTAGTAGACCGACTCCTACCTTCATCTACTACTATTACTCCACACATCGACCGCTATCCAGCATGCATCTAGTGTATTAAGTTCATGGAAAAATGGAGTAATGCAATAAGAATGACGACATGATGTAGACAAGATCTATTTATGTAGAAAAAGACCCCATCCTTTTATCCTTAATAGCAACGATACATACGTGTCATTCCCCCTTCTGTCATTGGGATCAAGCACCGTAAGATCGAACCCATCACAGAGCACCTCTTCCCATTGCAAGATAAATAGATCAAGAGAGAGAGAGAGAGAGAGGAAGCCATCTAGCTACTAACTACGGACCCGTAGGTCTACAAATAACTACTCATGCATCAATGGAGAGGCACCAATGGACAAGATGAACCCCTCCATGATGGTGTCTAGATTGGATCTGGTGTTTCTGGAACTTGCAGCGGCTAGAATTGATTTTCGTCGACTCCCTAGGGTTTTTGGAATATTGTGGTATTTGTAGAGCAAAAAGGCGGTGCGGGAGGCCATCGAGGTGGGTACAACCCACCTGGGCGTGCCTAGGCCTCCAGGCATGCCCTCCTGGGTTGTGCTCCCCTTGGAGCTCCCCTCAAGTACTTTATTGGCCCACTGAATGTCTTCTGGTCCAAAAAAATCCACAAAAAGTTTTGTTGTGTCTGGACTCCGTTTGGTATTGATTTCTTGCGATGTAAAAAACAAGCAGAAGACAACAACTGGCACTGGGCACTATGTCAATAGGTTAGTACCAAAAAATGGTATAAAATGACTATAAAATTATTGTAAATCATCCAAGATTGATAATATAACAACATGGAACAATAAAAAATTATAGATACATTGGAGACGTATCATACTCGGCTGGTACCTGGACAAATCAATCTCCTCAGCCAGATTGCATGCCAAGGGACGCATCTCCTTTACGCATTTTGCAAATTCTGTCTGATCAAAAGGAGACCCATCTTATTTAAAGCCTGGACAGCCAGTGGCCATTTCTTCCAGATCTAGTTCCGCCTCCCATGCTTTGGCTCGACTAAGAGCGCTGATGGCACCCGTGTGGGCATATGATAGTTTTATCTCTTCCGACTTCTGAGGCATTAGTGACAATTTGGATAGCACATCCTTGATGAGTGTGGGCGGCTCTTTCCCATTGGAGATATCCACAAGTGCCCATATATAATTGTTCAACCAGGGCATATTGAAAGGATCGAGAAGAGGTGTCTAGAGGGGGGGGGGGGTGATTAGACCCTCAACAAGTAAAGGTAGTAGTTTTTAAGTTCTTCAAGTTGAGGTTGGATATTAGCACAATTTTAAACATTCACAATACATTTCAAGCAAGCATGGCAAGAGTATATGAGCAGCGGAAAGTAAAGCATGCAATTTGCAAGAAAGTAAAGGGATGGGATTGGAGTGTACAAATGCAATTGGAGACATGGAGATTTTTGGCGTGGTTCTGATAGGTGGTGTTATCGTACATCCACATTGATGGAGACTTCAACCCACAAAGGATAACGGTTGCGCGAGTCCATGGGGGGCTCCAGCCATGAAGGGTCCATGAAGAAGCAACCTTGTCTATCCCACCATGGCCATCGCCCACGAAGGACTTGCCTCACTTGGGTAGATCTTCACGAAGTAGGCGATCTCCTTGCCCTTGAGTCTTGATGGCCCACAAGTATAGGGGATCTATCGTAGTCCTTTCATAAGTAAGAGTGTCGAACCCAACGAGTAGCAGAAGGAAATGACAAGCAGTTTTCAGTAAGGTATTCTCTGCAAGCACTAAAATTATCGGTAACAGATAGTTTTGTGATAAGATAATTCGTAACGAGTAACAAGTAACAATAGTAACTAAGGTGCAGGAAGGTGTCCAAATACTTTTTGTAGCAAAGGACAAGCCTAGACGAACTCTTATATAAAGCAAAGTGCTCCCGAGGACACATGAGAACTATTGTCAAGCTAGTTTTCATCATGCTCATATGATTCGCGTTTGTTACTTTGATAATTTGATATGTGGGTGGACCGGTGCTTGGGTGCTGTCCTTACTTGGACAAGCCTCCCACTTATGATTAACGCCTTTTGCAAGCATCCGTTACTACGAAAGAAGAATTAAGGTAAACCTAACCATAGCATGAAACATATGGATCCAACTCAACCCCTCACGAAGCAACGCATAAACTAGGGTTTAAGCTTCTGTCACTCTAGCAACCCATCATCTACTTATTAATTTCCAATGCCTTCCCCTAGGCCCAAATCATGGTTAAGTGTCATGTAGTCGACGATCACGTAACACCACCAGAGGAGAGACAACAGACATCTCATCAAAATATCGAACGAATACCAAATTCACATGATTACTTATAACAAGACTTCTCCCATGTCCTCAGGAACAAACGTATCTACTCACAAAGCATATTCATGTTCAAAATCAGAGGAGTATTAATAAACATTAAGGATCTGAACATATGATCTTCCATCGAATAAACCAACTAGCATCAACTACAAGGAGTAATCAACACTACTAGCAACCCTCAGGTACCAATCTGAGGTTTTGAGACAAAGATCGGATACAAGAGATGAACTAGGGTTTGAGAGGATATGGTGCTGGTGAAGATGTTGATGGACATTGACCCCCTCTCGATGAGAGGATCGACGGTGATGACGATGGTGATGATTTCCCCCTCCTGGAGGGATGTTTCCCGGCATAACAGCTCCACCAGAGCCGTAGATTGGTCTTGCCTAGGTTCCGCCTCGAGATGGCGGCGCTTCATCCCAAAAGCTTCTCTATGATTTTTTCTAGGGCAGAAGACACGATATAGCAGAAGACGGGAGTCGGGGGCCTGCCAGGGGGCCCATGAGGTAGGGGGCGCGCCCAGGGGGTAGGGCACGCCCTCCACCCTCGTGGTTGACTGGTGGCCCCCCTCTAGTGCTTTCTTCGCGTAATATTCTTTATATATTCCAAAACCGATCTTCGTGAAGTTTCAGGACTTTTGGAGTTGTGCAGAATAGGTCTCTAATATTTGCTCCTTTTCAAGTCCGGAATTCCATCTGCTGGCATTCTCCCTCTTCATGAAAACCTTATAAAATAAGAGAGAAAAGGCATAAGTATTGTGATATAACGTGTAATAACAGCCCATAATGCAATACATATTGATATAAAAGCATGATGCAAAATGGAGTTATCAGTTCAACTCCACAATCTTGACGGAGGCTCCCAAGTGACACCTAGCCAATCTAGGAGACACCACTCTCCAAAAGGTAATAGATGGTGTGTTGGTGATGAAATCCTTGCTCTTGTGCTTCAAATGATAGTCTCCCCAACACTCAACTCTCTCTCATAGATTTGGATATGGTGGAAAGATGATTTGAGTAAAAAGTAACTTGGGGAAGGCTAGAGATCAAGATTCTTGTGGTAGGATTGGAATGTCTTGGTCTCAACACATGAGTAGGTGGTTCTAACTCAGAAAATGAGTAGTAGAAGTGTAGGCATGTTCTGATGGCTCTCTCACAAATGGAGAAGGGGGTGGAGGGGTATATATAGCCTCCACACAAAATCTTGCCGTTACACACAATTTACCAAACTCGGTGAGACCGAATAATGAAACTCGCTAGGACCAACCTGGTTCAAAATATGAACGTTAGGGTTTTCGGTGGGACCGATATGATCAACTTGGTGGGACCGATGTGCTAGGGTTAGGGAAAAACCTCATGTCGGTGAGACCGATGGCATGAACTCGGTGAGACCGATTTCAGCAATAAGCTAACATAGACTTGGTCAAGCAAACTTGATGGGACCGACTGCACATCTTGGTGACACCGAAATAATTGCAATAGGTAACAGAGAGTTTGCAAGGCCATCTTGGTGGGACCGAGATCCTATCGATGAGATTTAACTGATTAGGGTTTCTGGCAGTGGCTATGTCAATGAACTCGGTGGCTCCGGATGAGTCAGATCGGTGGGGCCAAGTTTGCCTTTAGGTTTAGTACATATTTGGAAATGAGAAGGTGGTTGAGGGCTTTGGAGCATATCACTAAGAACTTTGAGCAAGTGGACCATTAGGCAACACCTCATCCGCTTTTAATAGTATTGGCTTTTCCTATGGACTCAATGTGATCTTGGATCAGTAAAATAGAAATGAAGAGTCTTGAGCTTCCGCCAATATTTGTCCTTAGCGTCTTTAAGGGGTTCCACGTCCTCTTGTCCAAGCCACTCCTTTGTTGAACTCATCTGAAATATACTAGATGAAAATGTTAGTCCAACAAGAGATATGTTGACATTAATTACCAAAATCACCCAGGGAGTACTTATGCTTTCCATATCCCCCTTTTTGGTAATTGATGACAACATACATCAAAGCTTTAGATAAAGATATGAAGAGTAACGAGTAAAGCTTTGGAAAGACATGTAACATGCATTGGATCCCCCTACATGTATGAAATAATCATGTGAAGATAAATTAGGAAACCATGTGAGTGCATAAGCATGTCAGAGCAAGCAATGAGTTACATGTATCTTGGCTATATGCATCAGAGCAAATGATGTAAATATAGAAGATGTACCTTCATGTTCATGAGTCCTTCTTGCAAACAATATGTACACCAGCAAGAGATCATCATGCACATGAGTGTGATGCATATACTTACCTTGTGGTCTTGAGCTAACTTTGGAAGAGATGAACCTGAGAAAACAAGGTTAGATAATACAAGAACAATCAGAGTAAGAACAGGGAACCACAAGAGTACTAAGATTGGGTTGACATGTAGTGAGTGAGCACTTAGTACTCTATTTAAGACATGTCCCCAAGGAATAAAGATGTGCAATGAATTCCAAAGATTTTCTTCCCTAAGATATGAGCTCTTTCTCCCCCTGAATCTGATATTGGATAATGGAAAAAGTTAGGGTAATAGAAAATCAGAGAAAAGACACAAAGAAACATTTACTAACATGTCTTTCCCCTCTTAAAGACATGTGGCTTCTCTCCTCTTTGGACACCAAGCATATGGGAAAGCTAAGATGTCTCTCTCTCTCTCCCATAGGGTCTCTTTTTCCCATAAGATAAGCTTTGATGTATTCTCTCTCTCCCCCCTTTGACATCCGTTTCCAAGAAGGGATCTTCTGGAGCATGAGTCAAACTGGTTTGGTCCTTGAGTCACATGACAAAGCAGCATGTAGATTGTGATGCGGTAGAGGATAACAATCGTCGAGTGGAGCTGGAAAAGAAATGACAATTGCAATGGAAAAATGTTTTCTCAGTAGTGAAATTGGTAACGCCGATTCTTTTACATCGGTGACACCGAGTTGGCAAGGTCACAGAGAATCCTGATCGATGCAACTGAGTTAGACCGTGTCGGTTTGACTGATGATCTATGCACAAGAGTTCCTTGTACCTCGATTAGACCAATAGGTTTGGATCGGAGAGATCGAGTTCAATGATGAGTAAAAATTTTGTCATCTCAGCTCACTAGGAAAATAAGATCTCACAAAGATTTGCAAGGAATTAACTAAAGGATTTGCAATGAGTTAGATGCAGGGAATGTAGAAAATAACAGAGAAAAGAAAAGAAATCTAGATGCAGTTTTTTAAAGGGGAACACACATGCGAGAGACAAATGCAAGTACACAAAGAAACACTAGAGAACTTCATCTAGAATTGGTCAGCGACAAAGTCACCTATGTTAGAGTATATTGACTTAGGAGTCAAGTGAAGTCACTTGATCATAGGTCATACACATCATTTAAGCTCAAAATGGGGTTGCCATTTTTCGTTTAAGCACTTTCATGTATTCACATCTTGTTGAGATGCTTTGACCCATGACTTGGGTTAAAGCTTTTCTAAGGTGGAATGACATACCTTGGGGGTGGTGTTGATCTTCATCATGTAGTTGAACTTGTGTAGGATGCTCAAGGTTGTTGTAGTTCATCAAGAGTTGGGAGCACCACTTGAAGTTTGAGTTCATCTACCTACATGGATTAATTTTGCAAGGAAGAGCACTTGTGTATCCAAAATTACAATCATGAAGTTTGATACCAAATGAGATTTGATATATAGAAATTGTCAAAGGATATGTTGAAAGGATTCATGCTTCCTTGTCTTCAACCACCGTATTGTAGAGACTTAGTGATGTAGAGATTGCCTAGGATGTGAGTGAGTTGCAATCTCATAGATTTGGGCTTATCCAAGTACCTACAAGGGTTAGATAACATGCAAGGGTACAAGTATATTCAAGACATATAATCATCATCATAAGAGAAATACCAAGGATTAGTCATAGATAGGCTCATGCCTTGCATGCATCCAAATGGGGTTTCTACTCCAAGTTTGAGGCATCAATGATGTTCAATTAACCTCTCAAATGGCAAAATACTTTCTCATCAAGCGGTTTGGTGAATATATCTCGCCAATTGCTTATCGGTATGAACATGCTTAAGATTGATGTCACCTTTAGAAACATGATCCCGAATGAAATTATGACGAACTTCAATATGCTTAGTTTGAGAATGTTGCACGGGATTATGAGAAATCTTAATAGCACTTTCATTGTCATAAAGCAATGGAACATGTTTCACATGTATCCCATAATCTTTAAGAGTTTGGGTCATCCAAAGTAATTGAGCACAACATGAACCAACGGCAATGTATTCCGCTTCGGTAGTGGATAAGGATACCGAGTTTTGTTTCTTGGAGGACCAAGACACAAGAGATCGACCAAGAAATTGACACATTCCTAAAGTGGAATTTCTATCAACCTTGTCTCTGGCATAGTCTGAATCATAGTAGCCAACAAGATCAAAAGAAGACCTCTTAGGGTACCACATGCCAAAGTTTGGTGTATGAATTAAGTATCTCACTATCCTTTTCACAGCCTTAAGATGACATTCTTTGGGGGCCACTTGATATCATGCACACATACACACACTCAACATAATATCGGGACGGGAGGCACATAGATATTACAATGAACCAATCATAGAGCGGTAAACCTTTTGGTCAACCGGTTTGCCATCCTTAGTCAAGTCAAGATGTCCACTAGTAGGCATGGGTGTATTCATATCTTTGCATTCTTGCATGTTGAACTTCCTGAATAAGTCCTTTGTATACTTTGTTTGGGAAACAAAGGTACCCTCCTTAGTTTTCTTGATTTGCAAACCAAGAAAGAACTTGAGTCCACTCATCATAGACATCTCAAACTTCTCCCACATTAGCCTTCCAACTTTTCACTAAAATGAGGGTTAGTCGAACCAAATATAATATCATCCACATTAATTTGGCACACAAATAATTCACCTTTAAAACTTTTAGTAAAAAGTGTAGAATCAAAATTTCCAATCTTAAAGCCTTTTTCAGTAAGGAACTTAGTCAAGAATTTATACCACGCTCTAGGAGCTTGTTTAAGACAATAAAGAGCATTGTGAAGTTTGTTTACATGATCGGGTTTCTTGGGATTAACAAAGCCAGGAGGTTGTTTAGCATAAACTTCCTCCTCAATTTCACCATTTAGAAAAGCACTTTTAATGTACATTTGATATAATGTGATATGGTGATTGGCATAAGCAAGTAAGATGCAAATGGATTCAAGTATAGCAACGGGGGCACATGTCTCACCATAGTCCATACCTTTGACTTGAGTGTAGCCTTGAGCAACGGGACGAGCTTTGTTGCGTACAACTTGTCCATCTTCATGTTGCTTATTCTGAAACACCCATTTGGTTCCAATGACATTGTGCTTCTCATCGGGATTTTCAACCAACGTCCACACTTGGTTCCTCTCAAAGTCGTGTAGCTCTTCATGCAAAGCATTCACCCAATCCGGATCATCAAGAGCATCTTCAACCTTCATAGGTTCAATACTACAAATGAATGAGTAATGTTCACAAAAGTTAGCCAAACGAGTTTTAGAGCGAGTAATCCTCCCGGTTTGAATATCATCGAAGATTTTTTTGACGGGATGATCTATTGAGACTCTTGCTCGAACTCGAGAGAGCTTTTGTTTGGGTCGAGGTGGAATATCCTCTTCATTGTCTTGTTCTTCCTATTGTCTCTCGTCATTGTCGTTGGTGTTGTTGTTCTCTTGTGGAGGTGGAGAAGGAGGTCGATGAGGTTCATCTTGTTGTACATCCTCGTTTCCATCATCTTGATGTGTTCCACTTGCGGATGCCTCCAAGTCAACTTGTGGTTCACCTTGGCGTGAAGTTGAGGCTTCCACTTGGACGGACGAGGTACTCTCCTTCACCTCCGTTGGGCGAATCTTGCCAATAGACAAGTCTTGTATTGCTTCCGAAAGATCTCTGTCACCTACATCAATTGGCAATTTCTCTACTTGTGAGCTGTTGGATTCATCAAACTTCACATCTACCATATCTTCAACCTTTCGGGTGAAATTGTTGTAGACACAGGAAGTGTGAGAGTTTGAGCCATAAATAAGTAGGAAACCTTCATGAGATTTAGGAGCAAATATCGAACGATGATGCTTATCAAGAATATAGCACTTTGAGCCAAATACTCGAAAGTATCCAACTTGGGGTTTTGTTACCGGTGAGAAGCTTGTACGCCATCTTGCCGAGTAGCTTGTGAAGATATAGACGATTTGTTGCATGACAAGCTGTCTCAACCGCTTCTGCCCAAGAGTGTTTTGGCGTCTTGTACTCATCAAGCATCGTTCTCGCCATCTCAATAAGAGTCCGGTTCTTCCTCTCAACAACTCCATTTTGTTGAGGTGTGTACGTAGCCGAGAACACATGTGAAATCCCTTATTCATCAAGAAAGGTGTCCACATTGGCGATCTTGAATTCCGTTCCGTTGTCGCTGCGAACCTTCCTGATCTTCACTTCAAATTGATTTTGGGCCTTCCTAGCGAAGTTCTTGAAGATCTTTTGGACCTGCGATTTATCATCAAGAAAGAACACCCACATAAATCTTGAAAAATCATCATCAATGACTAATCAGAATGAGTTACCACCGAGAGACTCTTGTAGGCCTTGATACGTCTCCAATGTATCTATAATGCATGAAGTATTCATGCTATTATATTATCTATTTTGGATGTTTAATGGGCTTTATTATACACTTTTATATTATTTGTGGGACTAGCCTATTAACCGGAGGCCCAGCCATATTGCTGTTTTTTCCCATTTCAGTGTTTCACATAAAAGGAATATCCAACGGAGTCCAAACGGATGAAACCTTCGGGAGAGTTATTTTTGGAACGGAAGCAATCTAGGAGACTTGGAGTAGACGTCAGGGAAGCTTCAAGGTGGCCACGAGGGTCAGGGGTGCGCCCTACCCCCTGGGCGCGCCCCCACCCTTGTGGGCCCCTCTTGGCTCCCCTGATAGACTTCTTTTGCCTATATATGTCCATATAACCCGAAAACATCCATGAACATAATAGATCGGGAGTTCCGCCGCTGCAAGCCTCTGTAGCCACCAAAAACCTCTCGGGAGCCTGTGACGCCCGGATGATTAGGCTACAATAATTCCACGCTAATGATGCCACATCACCTCGTTTACTGTTACTAATCTCGCGATGGTTCAGAAACGGTTCGAATTCAAATTTAAAATCGAGTCAAACAATTAAAGTTTTCAAAAGTCAAAACTAAAATGTGCTTAATGTGGCAAATAAATCATGGATATTATTGGTGGAGTGACAACATCTTTATAAAATATTTAAATACCCTAAAGTGATTAAAACAACATCAAAACAATTAGTTATACTCCTAATATATTTTACCAAATATTAACTATTTTTTTATTCTGAGGTAAAACTTCTTAGAATAGTGGATTAATTTGACACACTATTTTTAGAGCTATTTTCATATTTTACTAAACCAAAAATATAGTGCAACTAAAATAAAACAGAAAGAAAATGAGAAAACAACAACAAAAGGAAAATAAAAGCCCCACCCCTCGCTGGGCCTCGGCCCAGCTGGCCACGGGGCTAGCCAGGCCGCCCAGCCGGCCCACTTGGCCCGCCCCCCCACTCACTCCCTTATCCCCTCGCAACCGGAAACCCTAGCCCGATCCACCACCACTCCCCCTCGCCTCCTCCCCCGATTCCCCCTGGATCGGGATCGACCCCTCCACTCTCCCCTCACGCCTCGCTCCTCTCGCTCCCTCCCGATCCGGATCGGGGCGCAACGGCGCCCCCTCGCCGCCGCTCCGCTAAGGCCGCCGCCCCTCCCGGACTCCTCCGCGCCCCTCCTCTCACCTCCCTCGACTGGATCGGGGCAGCGCCCCGCTGCCCACCTCGGCGGGCGCCTCCCATCCCCGCCACCAGGCTGGCGCCCCTCGCCGAGTCCACCCCATCGCCGGACCATGCCGGCAGGGTCCCGCCGGCGCGCACTGAACCCGGCCGCAGCCGCTCCCAGCGAGTCGCCCCGCTCCGACGCCCTCCAACGCCGGCAGGCCGCCGGCCACGACCACCACGACCCGTTCCGGCCTCCCCAAGCTCCTCTACTGCTCGATGTGAGCACCTCGCATATCCCCCCCCATGATGCCGCTGCTGCTCTTACTTCCTGTTACTGCTGCTCATGCTTAGCTACTGCTGCTCCTGCCGTTGCGTTGCCGTTGTCGCTGCGTCGTCCCCTTGTTGCTGGTGCGCCACCGCGCCCCGGCTCCCCTGCCGCCCGCGGGCCTGCTCGTTGCGGCCCCGCACTCCGTTTCCCTCCCACGCCGGCCGGCCACTGGCCTCGCCACGCCCGTGGCTGGCCCCCCTGCCTGTCGATCTGGGCGCTCGCCCAGTCGGGCGCCGATGCCCAGCGCCCGCACCCGCGGCAACCGCACGCCCGTTAGCCCCCAGGGCCCTATGACAAAGGGGGCCCGCCCCCAGAACGTTAAAAAAAGTATATAAAAATAAATAAAACAATAATTAAAATAAAATAAATTTAATTAATTAATTAATTAATTAAATTAATTAAGTTAATTAACCTTAATTAATTAATCTAATTAACCTGTTAGCTTAATTAAACAGTGATTAGTTTAACTAAACCCTAATTAACCTAACAGAGTATGACAGGTGGGTCCCACTGGACCCACGCGTAAGTTTGACTTAGTCAACTCTGTTGACTGCTGACGTCAGCATGACATCATGCTGACGTCATAAATCCATTTTCGAATTAATTAAATAATTAATTAAATTTCAGAAATTAATAAAATCTTTAGAAAATCATATCTTTTAATCCGTAATTCGGATTAAAATATTTTCAACATGAAAGTTGCTCAGAACGACGAGACGATTCCGGATACGCAGTCCGTTCGTCCGCCACACCCCCCTAACCTATCGAACCCGCCACTTTCCCCCTCCGGCTCCTCTGCCCGAAAACACGAAACACCGGGAATACTTTCCCGGATGATTCCCCCCTTAACCAGTACCACCTTATCCCACGTTAGGGCACGCCTAGCATCGCTTGTCATGTCATGCATCGATATGCATCTGTTTATTTGGTATTCATTGTTTCTTCCCCCTCTTCTCCCCGGTAGACTACGGGACCGACGCTGCTACTGCCCAGTTCGACTACGGAGTTGACGACCCCTCCTTGCCAGAGCAACCAGGCAAGCCCCCCCCCCTTGATCACCAGATATCGCCTATTCTACTCTATACTACTTGCATTAGAGTAGTGTAGCATGTTACTGCTTTCGTTAATCCTATTCTGATGCATAGCTTGACATTGTCGCTACATCTGTTGATACCTTACCTGCAATCCTAAATGCTTAGTATAGGATGCTAGTTTATCATCATTGGCCCTACATTCTTGTCAGTCTGCCTTGCTATACTATCGGGCCGTGATCACTTGGGAGGTGATCACGGGTATATACTATACATACATACATACTATACAGATGGTGACTAAAGTCGGGTCAGCTCATTGAGTACCCGCAAGTGATTCTGACGAGGGGGCTGAAAGGACAGGTGGCTCCATCCCGGTAGAGGTGGGTCTGGGTTCCCGACGGCCCTCGACTGTTACTTTGTGGCGGAGCGACAGGGCAGGTTGAGACCACCTAGGAGACAGGTGGGCCTGGCCCTGTTCGGCGTTCGCGGATACTTAACACGCTTAACGAGATCTTGGTATTTGATCTGAGTCGGCTACGAGCCTATACGCACTAACCATCTACGTGGGAGTAGTTATGGGTATCCCGACGTCGTGGTATCAGCCGAAGCCCTTCAGACGTCAGCGACGGAGCGGCGCGCGCCGGATTGGAACGTAAGCCTGCTCTTGTATTAAGGGGGCTAGTTCTGCTTCCGGCCGCCGTACGCAACGTGCAGGTGTGCTATGGGCGATGGGCCCAGACCCCTGTGCGCTTAGGTTTAGACCGGCGTGCTGGCCTCTCTGTTTTGCCTAGGTGGGGCTGCGACGTGTTGATCTTCCGAGGCCGGGCATGACCCAGGAAAGTGTGTCCGGCCAAATGGGATCGAGCGTGTTGGGTTATGTGGTGCACCCCTGCAGGGAAGTTAATCTATTCGAATAGCCGTGATCTTCGGTAACAGGACGACTTGGAGTTGTACCTTGACCTTATGACAACTAGAACCGGATACTTAATAAAACACACCCTTCCAAGTGCCAGATACAACCGGTGGTCGCTCTACCTCAGGGATATGAGGAGGGGATCGCCGGGTAGGATTATGCTATGAGATGCTACTTGGAGGACTTCAATCTACTCTCTTCTACATGCTGCAAGACGGAGGCTGCCAGAAGCGTAGTCTTCGACAGGATTAGCTATCCCCCTCTTATTCTGGCATTCTGCAGTTCAGTCCACCGATATGGCCCTTTACACATATATCCATCCATATGTAGTGTAGCTCCTTGCTTGCGAGTACTTTGGATGAGTACTCACGGTTGCTTTCTCCCTCTTTTCCCTTTTCCCTTCTACCTGGTTGACGCAACCAGATGCTGGAGCCCTGGAGCCAGACGCCACCGTCGACGACGACCCCTACTACACCGGAGGTGCCTACTACTACGTGCAGCCCGCTGACGACGACCAGGAGTAGTTAGGAGGATCCCAGGCAGGAGGCCTGCGCCTCTTTCGATCTGTATCCCAGTTTGTGCTAGCCTTCTTAAGGCAAACTTGTTTAACTTATGTCTGTACTCAGATATTGTTGCTTCCGCTGACTCGTCTATGATCGAGCACTTGTATTCGAGCCCTCGAGGCCCCTGGCTTGTATTATGATGCTTGTATGACTTATTTTATTTGTAGAGTTGTGTTGTGATATCTTCCCGTGAGTCCCTGATCTTGATCGTACACATTTGCGTGCATGATTAGTGTACGATTGAATCGGGGGCGTCACAAGTTGGTATCAGAGCCGACTGCCTGTAGGAATCCCCCTTCCACACTCCTTGGCCGAAGTCGAGTCTAGACATTGCAAAACTTTTACTAACTTGGCTGTGTGCCTTACGGGCCCACGTCGCCATTGGGTGGTATTAGGATCTTTTACTCCTCGACATTTACTCTGGGACTCTGATCTCTCTTCTATTCGGGTTAAATGAATTTTGCTAAATCTAACATTAGGATCTCGTTATCACTTTCACCCGGAGAGCCCCTTATTACTGATGACCGTCTGCTGCACGTGAAGACCCTGAAGATACTTTCCGCTGTTAGGCCGAGAACTTGTGTTCATCGCGTTTGCAATTCCCCTGCCACCGTAAACCCTTATGGGTAACTACTTACAGTTGTTATTCTTATATCATCCCCAGTTGGTCTTGTTATTACAAGATACCCTGAAAAACTCGTCGTGGTTTCGATAATCCCTTGAGCTTACTGCCTTGCTGTTCTTGTCACTTGAATACCCCTACGGTTAATTCTCGCATTTATAGAATATCCGCTCATCCCCCCAGTTGTTTATGTGTTACACAAAAGTCTTCGAAATACCATTCGATATTCCGAAAATCCTCAGCAACCTATTGCTCTGGAATTTCTTGTTTGCTTTCATTATGATTAATCCCATAAGTATAGTATTCATATTGGCACCCTTCGTCACCATCATTTTTGAGTCCGTTGATTCAATATGTTGTGAATGTTCACAATCATCAGTCGAGTCCTAGGATTATCTTTCTGGCTCAGACGTCATTTTGAACATGAGCTGGTTCTCGACCAAACTATCTGTCGTCGATTGTTGCTCTGGTATATTCAATTGATCCATCCTTGATCAGAACGTCTGCTTCTGATCCCTTGTTTGGAAATCATAATTCCTTTGCATTTAAGCTTTGAATTATTCAGATGATTCCATAACCTGTTGCATTCGCATTCTTTCTTCCTCTGATTGGGTATCAATACTCACCTCAGCTCCACTGTGGATCGCCTTATCCACTGTTGGATTATTATATCCGACAGTGTCCTTCATAATTAATCACCTTGTGAGTCCTTCTCCGATACATAATGCCTTTGTTAAATTGTATCCTTTCCTTTTGTCATCCATGCTCTGCTTTCGAGCTGGTGATACTTACTCTTGAAGCTTGTGGTATATGTTCGCAAGGAGCCCCGATGGGATTGAACCAACGCCTTCCCTCATCGGTGTGAACCCGAAAGATTTCACGAGTCATACTTATCTGGTATTGCACCAGGTAAAACCTTCAACAACTAATGTCATCTTCGAAATACGAGAGGTGAATGGAAGATTATGCATTGAGGAAGTGGGAGTCGACCTTGAACTTTGTGTTCATGCCCATGGACGCGATGTATATCCTATCATGGAAGCTTCTTGTAATAATAACTATTTCCTTGATAACTAACATATGGTATCTGTGAATTGATCCCTTGCAACCGTGGTTCCGACCATGATTGTTCTTCTTTGATTCCATTTCTCGGACAAGTTAAAACAATTGTCTTCTATGGATCAATACACCAGTCCAACCTTTACTTGATCTTGTGTCGAGTATTACCCCCCTGGTATCTCGAGATTATCATGGATCTGCATAACTTCTTATGAGTTCTTCATCAAGTGCTACCTTCCCACTGATTCCAATTTTTCACGGGCTCTGAGTTATTAAACACTCAAAGACACCGATAACTGAACCAAGTCCGCACTACAGTTCAACAACTCTTCAGTGATCTTCGTTAAGTACGAGTTTGTACCCGATCATGTCATTCCTAGCCTGCTCTGCTATATCCATTCGTGTTGATTTTAACTGTGCTACCTGGTCCTTCTTCTCGGAGCACAATTTTTGACGATGAGCTAAGCTTACGTCAATTTTCCTCATCATGTCATTTTGCCTTGAACAACAAACTTGGTTTGGAGTTTATGACGTACCCGTGACTCCAATAACCTTTCGCTTCATCATTCCTTTGACTTGAGGTCATCGCCGATCGATTACACCTTCATGAAATCTCTAGACAGAGGTGTCGTGATCATCAACATTCTGGGGTCTTCCAAGATATCTATCGAATTCTTGATGAGAAACAACATCCTTTGCCCTCGATGGTTTGGGTTATCATCCACAACATTATTGCATTCCCTCCAACACAAAATTTGTTCCTGTTTTGTGTTGATCCTTGAGTTCCTTTCTATCCTACTTATGTTATGACTCTACCATGGAGTATTACCATCTTTGATGTCAAGAATGTTGTGAGGATTGCTCCACCTCTTCAGAATTCTTGCTATAATGATACTTCTCACCATCATCATTCTTTCTTGGTCCTCGTGTTGATTTCAACCGGGGTACCCACAAGTGAACGGTGTTGTTTGGATTCTGCCCTCCTAGCAACCCTCTTAATGGTCGACCGTTCATTCTTAGACTATTAATTATTGAATCACCATTCTGACATTGGTCGTGCAACCCAACCCATATTTCGGGTGCACCTTTCAACCAATGTTTAATTGTGTATGTTTTCCTCGAGCATACATCACTATACCATTTGATCTGACAAATGTCATCTTCTTGTTCACATTATTGTGGAAATCCATCTTTTTGGAAATCTCGAGGAATTGTCGCTGAGACCATCAGCCACCCCCTCATCCTCTCCTTGGTTTACTGATGAACTCTTGTTTCTGAACTTGCATCCATAGTTCAATTCTGGAGAATCTTAACATACAATCTCGACAATTTGTGTTACACCTTTTCTTCTCAGGCATCCTGGGTCTGAGGTATCATGACCCCAATCAGATCTGAATCTCGGTCAGATATGATGGTTGGAACATATTTTCAAGAGTTATAACATTGATCCTCATATGACCCGGTAAGGTGATGTCATGCACACCTGACCGGAGGACCAAGTGTTATAGTTTCCTTTTCAGCAAGGTTATCCATTCTTCAATGAGGAAATTGTAAGACTTATTTTATAAGTTGTTCCTGATGGATCCTGTTGTTTCCAAAGTCTGATCTTCACCTATAGACCATGTCAATGCTATCTCGAAGCATGTCGGTGGTGCTCCGATTTTCAACAAGATCATTTGAAGCCCAATGCTAAATGTTACTTGCTCAATTACCCCAAACACCGTTGCATCGGTAATGTCATGAAATTTCTCTCCCCTTTCCTAAGGAGTTTTCTACATTATATCCTGCCAAGGATATCATGCTCTGCTTGTCCTTGGGAAGGATATACCCCTGATATATGTGTTTAAACACGTTTTCCTTTCCATTATTTGGTTTAACCTTTCTTGTGATCTATATGATCTAAGCAGTAATATTCTCCTGCATATGTATATACCTCGGTGTACAATTCTGTCAGCAAAACCCTGTTTCTACTGTTGATAACTTCCGGTAACCGCCGATGGACGAGAACTTTGCCTATTTGTCCGCCTCGTTCAACGAGCAGGAAAATGGTTCTCTTCGTCCCTCGCCCTTGGTACCTATGTTGTTGCCGACATGACCCATAGACTCTCCTCTGACATGCCTTGCTTACATGATTGTGCAAGACGTCACCGCCTTTCCTACTTTTAACCCACATGGTGGGCCCATAACCCACAGTTCCACAGGATCGAAACCTGACTCTCCTGTACACCCTGTTGTCAGAGTTATTCCTCGTGCTTGACTATGTATGTAATTCACGGGCCACTTACCTGTTGATCTATTCTGGTATCGGACACAATACTTATTCCCGTTGCTCTGAACCCCTTTCGCACTCTGCTTCAGGCAATGAACGATTGCCTATCCGCTTGAAACTTCTTATCGCACTGTCTTACTTTTCTCTCGATGTGTGTCATTTGTTCAACTCGAGAGATACTCATATGTTCATTCTTGGGATACCCCCAGATGAATTTCCCTTATAACATCCTATCATTGTAGAGCTGCCCCGTACCTATTCGTAAGTACGATGGAGTTCCTGAAGAAAGCACGCCGACTTCATCATGTTGACCTAAAGCAGAGAAACAAAGACATCAATATATTGGACCGGCCTCTTCGAGAAGAGCAACCAAGACTGAGAAGAACCGTTAGAATTTCGTAACCTGAATTTTCCCGTTAGTCCCCCTCTTAAATCTCGGGACGAGATTTCTTGTAGTGGAGGAGAATTGTGACGCCCGGATAATTAGGCTACAGTAATTCCACGCTAATGATGCCACATCACCTCGGTTACTATTACTAATCTCGCGATGGTTCAAAAACGGTTCGAATTCAAATTTAAAATCGAGTCAAACAATTAAAGTTTTCAAAAGTCAAAACTAAAATGTGCTTAATGTGGCAAATAAATCATGGATATTATTGGTGGAGTAACAACATCTTTATAAAATATTTAAATACCCTAAAGTGATTAAAACAACATCAAAACAATTAGTTATACTCCTAATATATTTTACCAAATACTAAACTATTTTTATTCTGAGGTAAAACTTCTTAGAATAGTGGATTAATTTGACACACTATTTTTAGAGCTATTTTCATATTTTACTAAACCAAAAATATAGTGCAACTAAAATAAAACAGAAAGAAAATGAGAAAACAACAACAAAAGAAAAATAAAAGCCCCACCCCTCGCTGGGCCTCGGCCCAGCTGGCCACGGGGCTAGCCAGGCCGCCCAGCCGGCCCACTTGGCCCGCCCCCCCCACTCACTCCCTTATCCCCTCGCAACCGGAAACCCTAGCCCGATCCACCACCACTCCCCCTCGCCTCCTCCCCCGATTCCCCCTGGATCGGGATCGACCCCTCCACTCTCCCCTCACGCCTCGCTCCTCTCGCTCCCTCCCGATCCGGATCGGGGCGCAACGGCGCCCCCTCGCCGCCGCTCCGCTAAGGCCGCCGCCCCTCCCGGACTCCTCCGCGCCCCTCCTCTCACCTCCCTCGACTGGATCGGGGCAGCGCCCCGCTGCCCACCTCGGCGGGCGCCTCCCATCCCCGCCACCAGGCTGGCGCCCCTCGCCGAGTCCACCTCATCGCCGGACCATGCCGGCAGGGTCCCGCCGGCGCGCACCGAACCCGGCCGCAGCCGCTCCCAGCGAGTCGCCCCGCTCCGACGCCCTCCAACGCCGGCAGGCCGCCGGCCACGACCACCACGACCCGTTCCGGCCTCCCCAAGCTCCTCTACTGCTCGATGTGAGCACCTCGCATATCCCCCCCATGGTGCCGCTGCTGCTCTTACTTCCTGTTACTGCTGCTCATGCTTAGCTACTGCTGCTCCTGCCGTTGCGTTGCCGTTGTCGCTGCGTCGTCCCCTTGTTGCTGGTGCGCCACCGCGCCCCGGCTCCCCTGCCGCCCGCGGGCCTGCTCGTTGCGGCCCCGCACTCCGTTTCCCTCCCACGCCGGCCGGCCACTGGCCTCGCCACGCCCGTGGCTGCCCCCCCTGCCTGTCGATCTGGGCGCTCGCCCAGTCGGGCGCCGATGCCCAGCGCCCGCACCCGCGGCAACCGCACGCCCGTTAGCCCCCAGGGCCCTATGACAAAGGGGGCCCGCCCCCAGAACGTTAAAAAAAAGTATATAAAAATAAATAAAACAATAATTAAAATAAAAACAAATTTAATTAATTAATTAATTAATTGAATTAATTAAGTTAATTAACCTTAATTAATTAATCTAATTAACCTGTTAGCTTAATTAAACAGTGATTAGTTTAACTAAACCCTAATTAACCTAACAGAGTATGACAGGTGGGTCCCACTGGACCCACGCGTAAGTTTGACTTAGTCAACTCTGTTGACTGCTGACGTCAGCATGACATCATGCTGACGTCATAAATCCATTTTCGAATTAATTAAATAATTAATTAAATTTCAGAAATTAATAAAATCTTTAGAAAATCATATCTTTTAATCCGTAACTCGGATTAAAATATTTTCAACATGAAAGTTGCTCAGAACGACGAGACGAATTCCGGGTACGCAGTCCGTTCGTCCGCCACACCCCCCTAACCTATCGAACCCGCCAACTTTCCCCCTCCGGCTCCTCTGCCCGAAAACACGAAACACCGGGAATACTTTCCCGGATGTTTCCCCCCTTAACCGGTACCACCTTATCCCACGTTAGGGGCACGCCTAGCATCGCTTGTCATGTCATGCATCGATATGCATCTGTTTACTTGGTATTCATTGTTTCTTCCCCCTCTTCTCTCCGGTAGACTACGGACCGACGCTGCTACTGCCCAGTTCGACTACGGAGTTGACGACCCCTCTCTTGCCAGAGCAACCAGGCAAGCCCCCCCCTTGATCACCAGATATCGCCTATTCTACTCTATACTGCTTGCATTAGAGTAGTGTAGCATGTTACTGCTTTCCGTTAATCCTATTCTGATGCATAGCCTGACATTGTCGCTACAGTCTGTTGATACCTTACCCGCAATCCTAAATGCTTAGTATAGGATGCTAGTTTATCATCATTGGCCCTACATTCTTGTCAGTCTGCCTTGCTATACTATCGGGCCGTGATCACTTGGGAGGTGATCACGGGTATATACTATACATACATACATACTATACAGATGGTGACTAAAGTCGGGTCAGCTCATTGAGTACCCGCAAGTGATTCTGACGAGGGGGCTGAAAGGACAGGTGGCTCCATCCCGGTAGAGGTGGGCCTGGGTTCCCGACGGCCCTCGACTGTTACTTTGTGGCGGAGCGACAGGGCAGGTTGAGACCACCTAGGAGAGAGGTGGGCCTGGCCCTGTTCGGCGTTCGCGGATACTTAACACGCTTAACGAGATCTTGGTATTTGATCTGAGTCGGCTACGAGCCTATACGCACTAACCATCTACGTGGGAGTAGTTATGGGTATCCCGACGTCGTGGTATCAGCCGAAGCACTTCAGACGTCAGCGACGGAGCGGCGCGCGCCGGATTGGAACGTAAGCCTGCTCTTGTATTAAGGGGGCTAGTTCTGCTTCCGGCCGCCCTCGCAACGTGCAGGTGTGCTATGGGCGATGGGCCCAGACCCCTGTGCGCTTAGGTTTAGACCGGCGTGCTGGCCTCTCTGTTTTGCCTAGGTGGGGCTGCGACGTGTTGATCTTCCGAGGCCGGGCATGACCCAGGAAAGTGTGTCCGGCCAAATGGGATCGAGCGTGTTGGGTTATGTGGTGCACCCCTGCAGGGAAGTTAATCTATTCGAATAGCCGTGATCTTCGGTAACAGGACGACTTGGAGTTGTACCTTGACCTTATGACAACTAGAACCGGATACTTAATAAAACACACCCTTCCAAGTGCCAGATACAACCGGTGATCGCTCTACCTCAGGGGATGAGGAGGGGATCGCCGGGTAGGATTATGCTATGAGATGCTACTTGGAGGACTTCAATCTACTCTCTTCTACATGCTGCAAGACGGAGGCTGCCAGAAGCGTAGTCTTCGACAGGATTAGCTATCCCCCTCTTATTCTGGCATTCTGCAGTTCAGTCCACCGATATGGCCCTTTACACATATATCCATGCATATGTAGTGTAGCTCCTTGCTTGCGAGTACTTTGGATGAGTACTCACGGTTGCTTTCTCCCTCTTTTCCCCTTTCCCTTCTACCTGGTTGACGCAACCAGATGCTGGAGCCCTGGAGCCAGACGCCACCGTCGACGACGACCCCTACTACACCGGAGGTGCCTACTACTACGTGCAGCCCACTGACGACGACCAGGAGTAGTTAGGAGGATCCCAGGCAGGAGGCCTGCGCCTCTTTCGATCTGTATCCCAGTTTGTGCTAGCCTTCTTAAGGCAAACTTGTTTAACTTATGTCTGTACTCAGATATTGTTGCTTCCGCTGACTCGTCTATGATCGAGCACTTGTATTCGAGCCCTCGAGGCCCCTGGCTTGTATTATGATGCTTGTATGACTTATTTATTTTTAGAGTTGTGTTGTGATATCTTCCCGTGAGTCCCTGATCTTGATCGTACACATTTGCGTGCATGATTAGTGTACGATTGAATCGGGGGCGTCACAAGTTGGTATCAGAGCCGACTGCCTGTAGGAATCCCCCTTCCACACTCCTTGGCCGAAGTCGAGTCTAGACATTGCAAAACTTTTACTAACTTGGCTGTGTGCCTTACGGGCCCACGTCGCCATTGGGTGGTACTAGGATCTTTTACTCCTCGACCTTTACTCTGGGACTCTGATCTCTCTTCTATTCGGGTTAAATGAATTTTGCTAAATCTAACATTAGGATCTCGTTATCACTTTCACCCGGAGAGCCCCTTATTACTGATGACCGTCTGCTGCACGTGAAGACCCTGAAGATACTTTCCGCTGTTAGGCCGAGAACTTGTGTTCATCGCGTTTGCAATTCCCCTTCCACCGTAAACCCTTATGGGTAACTACTTACAGTTGTTATTCTTATATCATCCCCAGTTGGTCTTGTTATTACAAGATACCCTGAAAAACTCGTCGTGGTTTCGATAATCCCTTGAGCTTACTGCCTTGCTGTTCTTGTCACTTGAATACCCCTACGGTTAATTCTCGCATTTATAGAATATCCGCTCATCCCCCAGTTGTTTATGTGTTACACAAAAGTCTTCGAAATACCATTCGATATTCCGAAAATCCTCAGCAACCTATTGCTCTGGAATTTCTTGTTTGCTTTCATTATGATTAATCCCATAAGTATAGTATTCATATTGGCACCCTTCGTCACCATCATTTTTGAGTCCGTTGATTCAATATGTTGTGAATGTTCACAATCATCAGTCGAGTCCTAGGATTATCTTTCCGGCTCAGACGTCATTTTGAACATGAGCTGGTTCTCGACCAAACTATCTGTCGTCGATTGTTGCCTCTGGTATATTCAATTGATCCATCCTTGATCAGAACGTCTGCTTCTGATCCTTGTTTGGAAATCATAATTCCTTTGCATTTAAGCTTTGAATTATTCAGATGATTCCATAACCTGTTGCATTCGCATTCCTTTCCTTCCTCTGATTGAGTATCGATACTCACATCAGATCCTTGTGGATCCTATCAAGTCCTGTTGGATTGTTATCCGACAGTGTCCCTTCACATTGAATCACTTGTGAGTCCTTCTCCCTGATACATAATGCCTTTGTTAAGTTGTATCCTCTGCTTTGGCCAACCATGCTCTGCTTTCGAGCTTGTGTTATTTACTCTTGAAACTTGTGGTATATGTTTCTAAGAAGCCCCGATGGGATTGAACCAACGCCTTCCCTCATCGGTGTGAACCCGAAAGATTTCACGAGTCATACTTATCTGGTATTGCACCAGGTAAAACCTTCAACAACTAATGTCATCTTCGAAATACGAGAGGTGAATGGAAGATTATGCATTGAGGAAGTGGGAGTCGACCTTGAACTTTGTGTTCATGCCCATGGACGCGATGTATATCCTATCATGGAAGCTTCTTGTAATAATAACTATTTCCTTGATAACTAACATATGGTATCTGTGAATTGATCCCTTGCAACCGTGGTTCCGACCATGATTGTTCTTCTTTGATTCCATTTCTCGGACAAGTTAAAACAATTGTCTTCTATGGATCAATACACCAGTCCAACCTTTACTTGATCTTGTGTCGAGTATTACCCCCCTGGTATCTCGAGATTATCATGGATCTGCATAACTTCTTATGAGTTCTTCATCAAGTGCTACCTTCCCACTGATTCCAATTTTTCACGGGCTCTGAGTTATTAAACACTCAAAGACACCGATAACTGAACCAAGTCCGCACTACAGTTCAACAACTCTTCAGTGATCTTCGTTAAGTACGAGTTTGTACCCGATCATGTCATTCCTAGCCTGCTCTGCTATATCATTCGTGTTGATTTTTAACTGTGCTACCTGGTCCTTCTTCTCGGAGCACAATTTTTGACGATGAGCTAAGCTTACGTCAATTTTCCTCATCATGTCATTTTGCCTTGAACAACAAACTTGGTTTGGAGTTTATGACGTACCCGTGACTCCAATAACCTTTCGCTTCATCATTCCTTTGACTTGAGGTCATCGCCGATCGATTACACCTTCATGAAATCTCTAGACAGAGGTGTCGTGATCATCAACATTCTGGGGTCTTCCAAGATATCTATCGAATTCTTGATGAGAAACAACATCCTTTGCCCTCGATGGTTTGGGTTATCATCCACAACATTATTGCATTCCCTCCAACACAAAATTTGTTCCTGTTTTGTGTTATACCTTGAGTTCCTTGCTATCCAGCAATTGTTCTTCTTTACCTTGGAGTATTACCATCCTTTATGTCAAGAATGTTCTGAGATTTGTTCCACCTCTTGAGAATTCTTGACATAGAAATACTTCTCACCATCACCATTTTTCTTGGTCCCCGTGTTAATTCCAACAAGTGAACGGTGTTGTTTGGATTCTTTCCTTCTAGCAACCCTATTTTTTTTTGAAGTTAATGGTCGAAAGTTCATTCTTAGGCTATTGACTATTGAATCACCATTCTGACATTGGTCGTGCAACCCAACCCATATTTCGGGTGCACCTTTCAACCAATGTTTAATTGTGTATGTTTTCCTCGAGCATACATCACTATACCATTTGATCTGACAAATGTCATCTTCTTGTTCACATTATTGTGGAAATCCATCTTTTGAAAATCTCAATGAATTGTCGCTGAGTCAATCAGCCACCCCCTCACCTCTCCTTGGTTTAATGATGAACTATTGTTTCAGGAACCCGCTCCCATAGTTCATTTCCCGAGAATCTTGCAATGCCATTTCAATGATTTGTGTTGCGCCTTTTCTTCTCGGACATCCTGAGTCTGAGGCATCATGACACCAATTGGATCTGAATCTCGGTCAGATATGATGGTTGGAACATATTTACAAGAGTTATAACGCTAGTCTTCATAAGACCCGGTAAGGTGATGTCATGCCTAGCACCCCTGGCCGGAGGACCTATTGTTATAGTTGTTCCTTTTGGCAAGGTTAACCATTCTTCCATGAGGGAATTGTAAGACTTATTCTATAAGTTATTCCTGATGAATCCTTTCTGTTTCCAAAGTCTGATCTTCACCTGTTGGCCATGTCAATGCTATCTCGAAGCATGTCTATGGTACTCCAATTTTCAACAAGAACATTTGAAGCCCAATGTTAAATGTTTCCTGCTCAATTATCCAAACACCGTTGTATGGGTAATGTCATGAAATTTCTCTCCCCTTACCTAAAGAGTTTTCTACGTTATAGCCTGTCATGGATATCGTGCTCTGCTTGTCCTTGGGAAGGATATACCCCTGAAATATGTGTTTAAACACATTTTCCTTTCCATTGTTCTGTTTAATCTGGAAATCACATTTCCCTTTCCATGGTTTTGTTTGACCTTTCTTGGGAATTATATGCTCTAAGCAGTAATAAGTCACTGATTTTGTAAACACCTCGGTGTACAACTCTGTCAGTAAGACCCTGTTACTATTGTTGATGACATTCCGGTATGCCACCGATGGACGAGAACCTTGCCTATTAGCCCGCCTCGTTTAACGAGCAGGAAAATGGTTCTCTTCGTCCCTCGCCCTTGGTATCGATGTTGTTGCCGACATAACTGATAGGCTACCCTCTAACACGCCTTACTATCGTGACCGTGCAAGGTGTCGGCCCCCTTCCTACTTTCAACCACATGGTGGGCCCATAACCCACAGTTTCCACAGGAATCGAAAGCTGACTCTCCTGTACACCCCCTGTTTCCCAAAGTTGTTCCTCGCGCGTGGACTCGTATGTAAATCACGAACCACTGTCCCAAGTGATCTATTTTGGTATCAGACGCAGTACTTATTCTCGTTGCCTTGAACCCCTTTCACCTTCTGATTAGGCATCGAACGCTTGCCTATCCGTTTGAAAATTCTCGTGGTACCTCCTTACTTTGCTCTCGATATTTTCTTAAGATTCAATTCGAGAGTAACTTCCGCCACCTTCCTCGATGTTATCGACCAGATAGTCAACCCTGTAGAGGTCTGTCCTTTTGAAGCTACCCCTTATCCTTTCCTTAAGTACGATGAAGATCCCCAAGTAATGACGACAACTTCATCATGATGACCCGAAGCAGAGAACTGAAGACATCAATGTAATGGATCGACCTCTTCGAGAAGAGCAACCAAAGACGAGAAGATTCGTTAGGATTTCGTAACCAGACCTTTCCCCCTAGTCCCCCTCTTAAATCTCGGGACGAGATTTCTTGTAGTGGAGGAGAATTGTGACGCCCCGGATAATCTTGCTAAAATTGAATCCCACGCTAATGATGCCACATCACCTCGTTACTGTTACTAATCTCGCGATGGTTCAGAAACGGTTCGAATTCAAATTTAAAATCGAGTCAAACAATTAAAGTTTTCAAAAGTCAAAACTAAAATGTGCTTAATGTGGCAAATAAATCATGGATATTATTGGTGGAGTAACAACATCTTTATAAAATATTTAATATAAGTGATTAATAACAGCATCAAAACAATTAGTTATACTCCTAATATATTTTACCAAATATTAACTATTTTTTTATTCTGAGGTAAAACTTCTTAGAATAGTGGATTAATTTGACACACTATTTTTAGAGCTATTTTCATATTTTACTAAACCAAAAATATAGTGCAACTAAAATAAAACAGAAAGAAAATGAGAAAACAACAACAAAGGAAAATAAAAGCCCCACCCTCGCTGGGCCTCGGCCCAGCTGGCCACGGGGCTAGCCAGGCCGCCCAGCCGGCCCACTGTTACTGCTGCTCATGCTTAGCTACTGCTGCTCCTGCCGTTGCGTTGCCGTTGTCGCTGCGTCGTCCTTGTTGCTGGTGCGCACCGCGCCCGCTCCTGCGCCGCCGGGCGCTCGTTGCGGCCCGCACTCCGTTTCCCTCCCACGCCGGCCGGCCACTGCCTCGCCACGCCCGTGGCTGCCCCCTGCCTGCCGATCTGGGCGCTCGCCCAGTCGGGCGCCGATGCCCAGCGCCACACCCGCGGCAACGCACGCCCGTTAGCCCCAGGGCCCTATGACAAAGGGGCCCGCCCCGAGAACGTAAAAAAAAGTATATAGAAATAAATAAAACAATAATTAAAATAAAAACAAATTTAATTAATTAATTAATTAATTGAATTAATTAAGTTAATTAACCTTAATTAATTAATCTAATTAACCTGTTAGCTTAATTAAACAGTGATTAGTTTAACTAAACCCTAATTAACCTAACAGAGTATGACAGGTGGGTCCCACTGGACCCACGCGTAAGTTTGACTTAGTCAACTCTGTTGACTGCTGACGTCAGCATGACATCATGCTGACGTCATAAATCCATTTTCGAATTAATTAAATAATTAATTAAATTTCAGAAATTAATAAAATCTTTAGAAAATCATATCTTTTAATCCGTAATTCGGATTAAAATATTTTCAACATGAAAGTTGCTCAGAACGACGAGACGATTCCGGGTACGCAGTCCGTTCGTCCGCCACACCCCCCTAACCTATCGAACCCGCCACTTTCCCCCTCCGGCTCCTCTGCCCGAAAACACGAAACACCGGGAATACTTTCCCGGATGATTCCCCCCTTAACCAGTACCACCTTATCCCATGTTAGGGCACGCCTAGCATCGCTTGTCATGTCATGCATCGATATGCATCTGTTTATTTGGTATTCATTGTTTCTTCCCCCTCTTCTCCCCGGTAGACTACGGGACCGACGCTGCTACTGCCCAGTTCGACTACGAAGTTGACGACCCCTCCTTGCCAGAGCAACCAGGCAAGCCCCCCCCTTGATCACCACATATCGCCTATTCTACTCTATACTACTTGCATTAGAGTAGTGTAGCATGTTACTGCTTTCGTTAATCCTATTCTGATGCATAGCCTGACATTGTCGCTACATCTGTTGATACCTTACCTGCAATCCTAAATGCTTAGTATAGGATGCAAGTTTATCATCATTGGCCCTACATTCTTGTCAGTCTGCCTTGCTATACTATCGGGCCGTGATCACTTGGGAGGTGATCACGGGTATATACTATACATACATACATACTATACAGATGGTGACTAAAGTCGGGTCAGCTCATTGAGTACCCGCAAGTGATTCTGACGAGGGGGCTGAAAGGACAGGTGGCTCCATCCCGGTAGAGGTGGGCCTGGGTTCCCGACGGCCCTCGACTGTTACTTTGTGGCGGAGCGACAGGGCAGGTTGAGACCACCTAGGAGAGAGGTGGGCCTGGCCCTGTTCGGCGTTCGCGGGATACTTAACACGCTTAACGAGATCTTGGTATTTGATCTGAGTCGGCTACGAGCCTATACGCACTAACCATCTACGTGGGAGTAGTTATGGGTATCCCGACGTCGTGGTATCAGCCGAAGCCCTTCAGACGTCAGCGACGGAGCGGCGCGCGCCGGATTGGAACGTAAGCCTGCTCTTGTATTAAGGGGGCTAGTTCTGTTTCGGCCGCGTACGCAACGTGCAGGTGTGCTATGGGCGATGGGCCAGACCCCTGTGCGCTTAGGTTTAGACCGGCGTGCTGGCCTCTCTGTTTTGCCTAGGTGGGGCTGCGACATGTTGATCTTCCGAGGCCGGGCATGACCCAGGAAAGTGTGTCCGGCCAAATGGGATCAAGCGTGTTGGGTTATGTGGTGCACCCCTGCAGGGAAGTTAATCTATTCGAATAGCCGTGATCTTCGGTAACAGGACGACTTGGAGTTGTACCTTGACCTTATGACAACTAGAACCGGATACTTAATAAAACACACCCTTCCAAGTGCCAGATACAACCGGTGGTCGCTCTACCTCAGGGATATGAGGAGGGGATCGCCGGGTAGGATTATGCTATGAGATGCTACTTGGAGGACTTCAATCTACTCTCTTCTACATGCTGCAAGACGGAGGCTGCCAGAAGCGTAGTCTTCGACAGGATTAGCTATCCCCCTCTTATTCTGGCATTCTGCAGTTCAGTCCACCGATATGGCCCTTTACACATATATCCATGCATATGTAGTGTAGCTCCTTGCTTGCGAGTACTTTGGATGAGTACTCACGGTTGCTTTCTCCCTCTTTTCCCTTTTCCCTTCTACCTGGTTGACGCAACCAGATGCTGGAGCCCTGGAGCCAGACGCCACCGTCGACGACGACCCCTACTACACCGGAGGTGCCTACTACTACGTGCAGCCCGCTGACGACGACCAAGAGTAGTTAGGAGGATCCCAGGCAGGAGGCCTGCGCCTCTTTCGATCTGTATCCCAGTTTGTGCTAGCCTTCTTAAGGCAAACTTGTTTAACTTATGTCTGTACTCAGATATTGTTGCTTCCGCTGACTCGTCTATGATCGAGCACTTGTATTCGAGCCCTCGAGGCCCCTGGCTTGTATTATGATGCTTGTATGACTTATTTTATTTGTAGAGTTGTGTTGTGATATCTTCCCGTGAGTCCCTGATCTTGATCGTACACATTTGCGTGCATGATTAGTGTACGATTGAATCGGGGGCGTCACAGAGCCCGTTCTGGCACCCTGCCGGAGGGGGAATCCATCACCCATGGCCATCTTCATCATCCCGGCGCTCTTCATGACGAGGAGGTTGTAGTTCGCCCTCGGGGCTGAGGGTATGTACCAGTAGATATGTGTTTGATCTCTCTCTCTCTCTCTCTCTCTCTCTCTCGTGTTCTTGATTTGGCACGATCTTGATGTATCACGAGCTTTGCTATTATAGTTGGATCTTATGATGTTTCTCCCCCTCTACTCTCTTGTAATGGATTGAGTTTTCCCTTTGAAGTTATCTTTTCAGATTGATCTTTAAGGATTTGAGAACACTTGATATATGTCTTGCATGTGCTTATCTTTGGTGACAATGGGATATTCACGTGATCTACTTGATGTATGTTTTCGTGATCAACTTGCGGGTTTAGTGACCTTGTGAACTTATGCATAGGGCTTGGCACCCATTTTCGTCTTGAATCTTCTGTAGAAACTTTGGGGCAATCTTTCAAGTACTTTGTGTTGGTTGAATAGATGAATCTGAGATTGTGTGATGCATATCGTATAATCATGCCCACGGATACTTGAGGTGACATTGGAGTATCTAGGTGACATTAGGGTTTTGGTTAATTTGTGTCTTAAGGTGTTATTCTAGTACAAACTCTTAAATAGATCGAACGGAAAGAATAGCTTCATGTTATTTTACTACGGACTCTTGAATAGATCGATCAGAAAGGATAACTTTGAGGTGGTTTCGTACCCTACAATAATCTCTTCATTTGTTCTCCGCTATTAGTGACTTTGGAGTGACTCTTTGTTGCATGTTGGGGGATAGTTATATGATCCAATTATGCTATTATTGTTGAGAGAACTTCCACTAGTGAAAGTATGAACCTTAGGCCTTGTTTCCTAGCATTGCAATATTGTTTACGCTCACTTTTATCATTAGTTACCTTGCTGTTTTCATAATTTCAGATTACAAAAATCCATATTTACTATCCATATTGCATTTGTATCACCATCTCTTCGCCGAACTAGTGCACCTATACAATTTACCATTGTATTGGGTGTGTTAGGGACACAAGAGACTCTTTGTTATTTGGTTGCAGGGTTGTTTGAGAGAGACCATCTTTATCCTACACCTCTCACGGATTGATAAACCTTAGGTCATCCACTTGAGGGATATTTGCTACTGTCCTACAAACCTCTGCACTTGGAGGCCCAACAACGTCTACAAGAAGAAGGTTGCGTAGTAGACATCAAGCTCTTTTCTGGCACCGTTGCCGGGGAGGTGAGTGCTTGAAGGTATATCTTTAGATCTTGCAATTGAATCTTTTTGTTTCTTATTTTATCACTAGTTTAATCTATAAAATGAAACTACAAAAAATGGAATTGAGTTTGCCTCATACGCTTCATCTTTTTAATATCTTTCGTGAGAATGATGGTAAGGAAAATTGTGCTCAGGTGCTAGAAGAAGAAATCTATAAAATGTTTGGCACTAAATCTTTGAATGATGAGCATGATTGCAATGTTATTAGTATGAATTCTTTGAATACCCATGATGCTAATGATATGCAAAGCCACAAGCTTGGGGATGCTATGTTTGATGAATATGATATTTTTTGTCCCCTAAGTTTTGATGAGAATATTTATTATGATGAAAGCATACCTCCTATTTATGATGATTATACTGATGAAAGTGGGTTTGGAAGAGTGTCAACTTTAGGAAGTAAGATCCCACTATTTTGGAGTATGTGGAATATTATTGTGATAATTATTAAAGTGGATTTGGAGAGGTCATGACTTTATTTAGTGATGAATCCACTATTTCAGAAGAGGTTCCAATTGATTATGAGAACAAAGTTTCTATGTATGATGATTATTGTGATGACTTGTATGCTAACCATGATACTTGTCATCATGATTTTAGTTTTCGATTGGATTATGCCTCACATGATAATTATTTTGTTGAGTTTGCTCTCACTATTATTCATGAGAAGAAATTTGCTTGTGAGAAGAGTAGTAAAATTTCTATGCAAGTAGATCATGAAAAGAATGCTTTAGGTGCTGGTTATATGGTTGAATTCATTCATGATGCTACTTAAAATTATTATTACAGAGGATCATATGCTTCTACATATTGCAATAATATCAAGTTTCCTCTCTATGTGTTGAAAATCTTGAAGATTTGCTTGTTTTACCTTCCTATGCTAGTTGATTATTGTTCCCACAAGTTGTTTGATCACAAAATCCCTATGCATAGGAAGTTGTTTAGACTTAAATGTGCTAGTAATATTCTTCATGATGCTCTCTTTATGTTTCAATTCTTATCTTTTATGTGAGCATCATTGAAATCATCATGCCTAGCTAGGGGCGTTAAACGTTAGCACTTGTTGGGAGGCAACCCAATTTTATATCTGTTTCTTTGCTTTTTGTTCCTGTTTAGTAATAAATAATTCATATAGCCTCTGGTTATATATGGTTTTATGTTTTAATTAGTGTTTGTGCCAAGTAGAACCTTTGGGAAGACTTGGGTGAAGTCTATGCGATCTTGCTGTAAAAAAACAGAAACTTTAGCGCTCACGAGATTAGCTGCCATTTTTTACTGGAGAGTGCTTTTAGGTTGATTATTTTTGCAGATGATTAATAGAAAATTTCATCAGGTCCACCAATTTATTTCAGAATTTTTGGAGTTACAGAAGTATTCGAATGATATAGATTACTACAGACTGTTCTGTTTTTGACTTATTCTGTTTTCTATGTGTTGCTTGCTTATTTTGATGAATCTATGAGTAGTATCGGAGGGTATGAACCACAGAGAAGTTGGAATACATTAGATATTACACCAATATTAATTTACAATGAGATCACAACAGTACCTAAGTGGTGGTTTTATTTTCTTATACTAACGGAGCTTACGAGTTTTGTGTTGAGTTTTGTGTTGTGAAGTTTTCAAGTTTTGGGTAAAGATTCGATGGACTATGGAATAAGGTGTGGCAAGAGCCTAAGCTCGGGGATGCCCAAGGCACCCCAAGGTAATATTGAAGGACAACCAAGAGCCTAAGCTTGGGGATGCCCTGGAAGGCATCGCCTCTTTCGTCTTTGTTCATCGGTAACTTTACTAGCAGCTATATTTTTATTCACCACATGATATGTGATTTGCTTGGAGCGTCATTTTCTTTTGTTAGTATTTTCTTTATGTTATTTATAATAATGTTTTGCATCATTATTTTCAATAAAAATGTCAAGGATGGCCTTTACAATGCTTATTTTGCAAATATACATGTTGCTGTTTCAAAACAGAAAGTTTACCGCTGTTGCAAACATTCCCTAGAAAATTCAGAGAATGATATAATATTGAAACTTTTTGCATATTGAGATATGATAAATCTTCTACAGTGTAGTATTTTTCTCATAATTTTTGGAGTTAGGGAAGTATGATGAATCTTGCATTCTTTACAGACTATACTGTTTTGGCAGATTGCTGTTATGTTTGCATTGTTTGCATATGTTTGCTTGTTTAATGATTCTATTTAAGGATAAGAGTATTAAATATGTAGAGGCATTTAGTATGAAATGTTTAATAATAATTTTAGTGATTTGTTACAATAGAAAATGATAAGGTTTTTGCATTGGTTTATACTAACTTATCTCACGAGTTCTTGTTGAGTTTTGTGTGGATGAAGTTTTTGAGATTTAGGAAAACCGTGATATGAGAGGAATTAAGGAGACACAAAAGCTCAAGCTTGGGGATGCCCAAGGCAACCCAAGATAATATTCTAAGAAGTCTCAAGCACCTAAGCTTGGGTATGCCCCGGTAGGCATCCCACCTTTCTTCTTCAACAATTATCGGTTAGTATCGGTTGAACCTAAGTTTTTTGCTTCTTCACATGATGTGTGCTATCCTTGAAATGTCGTTTTATTTAGTTCTGCTTGCTGTTTGAATAATATCCCAAGATATGAAATTCTTAAATGAGAGAGAGTCTTCACATAGCTACATAATTATTTTACTACTCATTAATCTTCACTTATATGTTTTAGAGTAGTTTGTCATTTACTCGTGTGCTTCACTTATATCCTATGAGTAAATGGTTGAATGATTGAATATCATAAATCTGAAATTATATATGTTTCATATGCTTATCCCATGGGGAATAATGACTTCACATATAAGAAGTAGAGGTGGTAAATTTATTGAAGGTTAGCAAACATTGTATTTGTCACTTGAACAATTCATGAAAGAATATTGAAGGAAGAGAGATTTCACATATAAATATACTATCATGGACATCTTTTGTAGTTGTGGGCACTCATTAAAATATGACATGCTAAAAGGTTGACGTTGGACAAGGAAGACAACGTAATGGGTTATGTTTTCCTATATCTGAAAAGTTATATTGTCTTGGATCAGCCAAATTCTTTGCACCAAGTAGAAATACTACTTGTGCTTCCAAACATCCTTTAAACCAGTTTTGCCATGAGAGTCCACCATACCTACCTAAGGATTGAGTAAGATCCTTCAAGTAAGTTGTCATCGGTGCATGCAATAAAAATTGCTCTCTAAATATGTATGATCTATTAGTGCAAAGAAAGTAAGCTTTATATGAACTTGTGATAGGGAAGAAATAAAAGCGACGGACTGCATAATAAAGGTCTTTATCACAAGCGGCAATATAAAGTGACGTTCTTTTGCATTAAGATTTTGTGCATCCAACCATAAAAGCGCATGACAACCTCTACTTTCCTCTGCGAAGGGCCTATCTTTTACTATTATCTTCTACCCTTGTACAAGATTCATGGTGATCATCACCTTTCCTTTTTACACTTTTTCCTTTGGCAAGCACTCTGTGTTGGGGTGATCCGGATATATATATATATATATATATATATATATATATATATATATATATATATATCCACTTGGATGTAGGCGTTCATAAATTATTATTGTTGACATTACCCTTGAGGTAAATGGTTGGGAGGCGAAACTATAAGCCCCTATCTTTCTCTGTGTTTGATTAAAACTTTGGACCCATAAATATCACGTGAGTGTTAGCAATTGTGAAAGATTAAATGATAGTTGGGTATGTGGAGTTTGCTAAATCAAAGCTCTGACATAGAACCTTCCTGAAAATAAGATGAATTGCAATTGTTCGATGACTGAGAATGTGGTTTGCTAGTTTTCAAGAAAGTTTATGATCTATACTTTAACATGTGAATAGCTTGTTACATGATCATGAAAAGTTTTATGAGATGAGCTACTGTTATGACATATAATGATGCTAGAAAAGGCAATTGAAATTATCATTGATCAAACTTGTACACCTGCTAGCATTCACACTTCATAAATTCTTTATTTTATCATTTACCTACTCGAGGACGAGCATGAATTAAGCTTGGGGATGCTGATACGTCTCCAATGTATCTATAATTTATGAAGTATTCATGCTATTATATTATCTGTTTTGGATGTTTAACGGGCTTTATTCTACACTTTTATATTATTTTTGGGACTAACCTATTAACCGGAGGCCCAACCCATATTGCTGTTTTTTTGCCTATTTCAGTGTTTCGCAGAAAAGGAATATCAAATGGAGTCCAAACGGAATGAAACCTTCGGGACAGTTATTTTTGGAAAGGAAGCAATCCAGGAGACTTGGAGTAGACGTCAGGGAAGCTTCGAGGTGGCCACAAGGGTTAGGGGCGCGCCCTACCCCCTAGGTGCGCCCCACCCTCGTGGGCCCCTCGTGGCTCCCCTGACCGACTTCTTTCGCCTATATATGTCCATATACCCCAAAACATCCAGGAACACAATAGATCGGGAGTTCCGCCGCCGCAAGCCTCTATAGCCACCAAAAACCTCTCAGGAGCCCGTTCCGGCACCCTGCTGAAGGGGAAATCCATCACCGGTGGCCATCTTCATCGTCCCGGCGCTCTCCATGACGAGGAGGGAGTAGTTCACCCTCGGGGCTGAGGGTATGTACCAGTAGCTATGTGTTTGATCTCTCTCTCTCTCTCTCTCTCTCTCTCTCTCTCTCGTGTTCTTGATTTGGCACGATCTTGATGTATCGCAAGCTTTGCTATTATAGTTTGATCTTATGATGTTTCTCCCCCTCTACTCTCTTGTAATGGATTGAGTTTTCCCTTTGAAGTTATCTTATCGGATTGAGTCTTTAAGGATTTGAGAACACTTGATGTATGTCTTGCATGTGCTTATCTGTGGTGACAATGGGATATTCACGTGATCTACTTGATGTATGTTTTGGTGATCAACTTGCGGGTTCAGTGACCTTGTGAACTTATGCATAGGGGTTGGCACACGTTTTCGTCTTGACTCCTCGGTAGAAACTTTGGGGCAATTTTTGAAGTACTTTGTGTTGGTTGAATAGATGAATCTGAGATTGTGTGATGCATATCATATAATCTCACAGATACTTGAGGTGACATTGGAGTATCTAAGTGACATTAGGGTTTTGGTTGATTTGTCTCTTAAGGTGTTATTCTAGTACGGACTCTATGATAGATCGAACGGAAAGAGTAGCTTCGTGTTATTTTACTACGGACTCTTGAATAGATCGATCAGAAAGGATAACTTTGAGGTGGTTTTGTACCCTACAATAATCTCTTCGTTTGTTCTCCGCTATTAGTTACTTTGGAGTGACTTTTTGTTGCATGTTGAGGGATAGTTATACGATCCAATTATGCTATTATTGTTGAAAGAACTTGCACTAGTGAAAGTATGAACCTTAGACCTTGTTTCCTAGCATTGCAATACCGTTTACGTCACTTTTATCATTAGTTACCTTGTTGTTTTTATAATTTCATATTACAAAAATCTATATCTGCTATCCATATTGCAGTTGTATCACCATCTCTTCGCCGAACTAGTGCACCTATGCAATTTACCATTGTATTGGGTGTGTTGGGGACACAAGAGACTCTTTGTTATTTGGTTGCAGGGTTGTTTGAGAGAGACCATATTCATCCTACGCCTCCCACGGATTGATAAACCTTAGGTCATCCACTTGAGGGAAATTTGCTACTGTCCTACAAACCTCTGCACTTGGAGGCCCAACAACGTCTACAAGAAGAAGGCTGCATAGTAGACATCATGCATTGGGACCAAAAAGATCCATGTGAAGTGGATCAAGTGGTCTTCTCGTGGTCATGATGTTCTTCATGGGATGACTTCCTCCAACTTGTTTTTCTGCTTGGCAAGCACTGCAAAGTCTGTCCTTGTCAAATATAACATCTTTAACACCAAGGATATGATCACCTTTAATAAGCTTATCAAGATTTCGCATGCCCACATGACCTAACCGTGTATGCCACAACCAGCATTTAGAAGATTTAGCAATTAATAAAGTTCTAGGTTGAGCCTTCTTAGGGAAATCAACAATGTATAGATCACCTCTACGTATACCGGTAAAGACCATATTAGGATTATCTCTTCGAAACACTTAGCAATCTACTTCAGTAAATAGAACATTGAAGCCGAAGTCGGCTAGTCTAGATAAAGAAAGTAAATTATAGCCAAGAGATTCAATGAGCATAACATTTTGCATGGAGCTGTCATGTGAGATGGCCACCTTACCAAGGCCAAGCACCTTACCCTTTGAGTTATCACCAAAAGTGACATACTTTCGAGGGCCGTCGTTTTCAGCAAGCTCACAAAACATATCCTTGTCTCCGGTCATGTGATCGGTAAATCCACTATCAAGAACCCATTCCTTTCCTCCAGCCATGTAGCCACGAAGGTTAGTCATAAGACCAAAGTGCCTCATAGGCTCATCGAGATCAAAGTCACTATCATCATCCTCATCATAGTATCCATGTTCAACATCGTCTTGTGATTGATCATTACCTAGGGAGAGCGATTCATTAGATTTATGATCATGACAATGTGCATCTTTATGAATTCTAATGACTTCAGAGATGATGTTACTAATGATTCCAACATATCCTTTGGCACGCATAAGGTCACGAAGCTCAAATAGACAATCACCAAACTTAGGATCATTAGGATTCATCTTATTTAAAGCAATGGACTTGTGAAGAATCTCATCTAATTTTTTGAAGGAATAGTTTGGAAAGCGTTCCTCAACATATCTCCATATGGTGTAAGCACATTCTAGAGTTGGCAAGCATGCAATCAAATTTATAGGCAATCCTCTAGTGATAAGATTGATAGTTCTAAGATTGTGAATCATGTCAATAGACTCATCAGGGGTAGGATGCATTGGATCAACAAGGGACGCACAAGGTCTAGTAATGCACTTGTTCAATTGATATTCATTGAAAATCCCAAGCATCTCATTTTTCCAAGCATTATAGAACTGTCCATCAAGTATAGGCACTCTACGTCTAATACTCCCAATCGTATACTCATCCATCTTCCTCCAATGGCGATTAAACCAAAGCAATGGAGAACAATGCTTTGATCCAATTGAAAGGATCGAGAAGAGGTGTCTAGAGGGGGGTGGGGTGATTAGACCCTCAACAAGTAAAGGTAGCAGTTTTTGAGTTCTTCAAGTTGAGGTTGGAGATTAGCACAATTTTAAACATTCACAATACATTTCAAGCAAGCATGGCAAGAGTATATGAGCAGCGGAATGTAAAAGCATGCAATTTGCAAGAAAGTAAAGGGATGGGATTGGAGTGTGCAAACGCAATTGGAGACACTAAGAATTTTGGCGTGGTTCCGATAGGTGGTGCTATCGTACATCCACGTTGATGGAGACTTCAACCCACGAAGGGTAACAGATGCGCGAGTCCATAGGAGGCTCCACCCATGAAGGGTCCATGAAGAAGCAACCATGTCTATCCCACCATGGACATCACCCACGAAAGACTTGCCTCAGTTGGGTAGATCTTCACAAAGTAGGCGATCTCCTTGCCCTTACAAACTCCTTTGTGCAACTCCACAATCTTAATGGAGGCTCCCAAGTGACAGCTAACCAATCTAGGAGACACCACTCTCTAAAAGGTAATAGACGGTGTGTTGATGATGAAATCCTTGCTCTTGTGCTTCAAATGATAGTATCCTCAACACTCAACTCTCGCTCACAGATTTGGATATGGTGGAAAGATGATTTGAGTGGAAAGAAATTTGGGGAAGGCTAGAGATCTAGATTCTTGTGGTAGGATTGGAAAGTCTTGGTCTCAACACATGACTAGGTGGTTCTATCTTAGAAAATGAGTAGTGGAAGTGTAGGCACGTTCTGATGGATCTCTCACAAATGGAGAAGGGGGTGGAGGGGTATATATAGCCTCCACACAAAATCTAGCTATTACACAATTTTTACCAAATTCGGTGAGACCGAATAATGAAACTTAGTCGGACCGATCTGGTTGAAAATGTGAACATTAGGGTTTTTGGTGGACCGATATGATCAACTCGGTGGGACCGATGTGCTAGGGTTAGGGCAAAACCTCATCTCGGTGAGCCCGATCGCATGAACTCAGTGAGACCGATTTCAGGAATAAGCTATCAAAGACTTGGTCAAGCAAACTCAGTGGGACCAACTGCACATCTTTGTGAGACCTATATAATTTTAATAGGTAACAGAGGGTTTGCAAGGCTATCTCAGTGGGACCGATATCCTATCAGTGAGACCGAACTGATTAGGGTTTCTGGAAGTGGCTATGTCAATGAACTCGGTGGCGCCGGATGAATCAAATCGGTGGGGCCAAGTTTGACTTTAGGTTTAGGACATATTTGAAAACGAGAAGGTGGTTGAGGGCTTTGGAGCATATCACTAAGCACTTTGAGCAAGTGGACCATTTAGAACCACCTCATCCCCTTTTAATAGTATTGGATTTTCCTATGGACTCAATGTGATCTTGGATCACTAAAATAGAAATGAAGAGTCCTGACCTACCATCAATATTTGTCCTTAGAATCTTGAAGGGGTTCCATGTCCTCTTGTCCAAGCCACTCCTTTGTTTAACTCATCTGAAATATACTAGATGAAAATGTTAGTCCAACAAGAGATATATTGACATTAATTACCAAAATCACCCAGGGGGCACTTGTGCTTTCACATATACGGCTTTCAGCTTTATGAGCATATCTTCGCCCAGATTGGAACTTCTAGGGCCTGTTGCACAAATAGACAGATGACTTGCTAGGCAGGTCAAAATAAAAGGTGTGTTAAGGGCTATAATAAAAACAAGTTTTCCAGTGCTACTTACCGAAGATAGCAGCTGTCATCTGTGAAATTCGCCGCTTCAAGCCAAATAGTTCTGCGGCGGTGTTCTTCAAGGTAGATTCAGTGGCTTCTGCCCTTTGTAGTAATACAACTTTTCCTTTTCCCACGCGGCTCTTTGTGTGTTAAGGTTGGCCTTGAGATTTTCCTTCTCGTCCAATCTAAATTTAAACTTGGCCTCAACCATTTCTGTCTCAGATTCCTGATGTTTCAGCATTTTTCTGAGCTCATCCAATTGTGAGTCGTTAAAGCTTAAGGTGTCCTGCAAATGAGCATTGAAGACCGTAAGTATTTTTCATCATGTGTATACGGAGTATTTTAAAATTCCCAAGCACATTGCGAGCAATATACTTGGCACTTGGGGGCTAATGTATAAGGAAGTTCTTTTTCAAATTTAGTGCATAAAGACCCAGCTCCTCTTAGTAAGATGATTCGACCCTTGAGGGCTATGAATGGTTCTCTTTACAGCCTCTTATTATTGAAGACCCGGCTCATCTTTCTCAGATAAGCCGGCCCTGGAGGGCTATGAATTGTGGCTCTCAGTTAAATTTAATACAAGAAGACCCAGTTCATCTTTCCAAGATAAGCCAGCCCTGTAGGGCTATGAATTGCGGCTCTTAATTAAATTTAATACAAGAAGACCCGGTTCATCTTTCCAAGATAAGCCGGCCCTGGAGGGCTATAAATTGAAGTCTTAAATATAAATGAAGACCTGACTCATCATGGGATGATGAGACGGCCCTTGAAGGTTTCTAATGGATTCTTTTGCAAAGGAATATTGATGTCAACATGGTTGATACGGCTTATGTAAGCCGGTGCTAAGGGGTTATGACCCAAAAATTTAAACTTGCATGCTGCTAAGTCTTAAGCATACTCAATGGTATTTTCCTATAATTAAGACTTGGGGTTGGATAAATATATGAATATATATAATGTTAACAGAGGAGGTGACTTCATACCTCATATTTTTGTTGCATCATATTGACAAGCTGGCTTCTAGGTCGAGGCTTGTATGAAGACGACACAGATAATCGGAGTACAATTCACCAGCATTCAATTTTGAGTAGTTCTCAAGATCAAGCTCGGGCTTATTTTTATCTGACAAGTGTGCTTCATCCTTGGGGGAATGTTTGTCCAGTACTGTGGAGATGCCAGGCGGTTGGTAAGCTAGTCCAGTGACAATCACCTCTTCAATATGGCCATCAACAGGAGTCTTGTCTGAATGTTTGACAGGAGAAGGCGGGTTAGGACTCGACGGGTATTTATGGTTGCTGGATCGTCATTAATATCCATAGCTGAGTCAGGATTAACAAAATCAGCTTGCGGAGGCGGGTCGTCTTGCCGACTCTCAGGATCTTCAATTTCCTGGTTTGAGCTTCACCAACCTTTGGCGCCTGTTTATCTTGTTCAGAAGCTTCAACAGTCTTGGAAGGGCCAGGTTTTTGCTTCTTGCCGTCTTTGCCTTGGCCCTATAAGGAAAATTATTCAGTTTGATAAGTATGAAAGGGCAAGTTAATTTATTCAACAAGTAATAGAACTTACGCCGGGTTAACCACAAATGTGGGGAGCTATGTCCCGTTTGAGTCACCAGAAGAGTGAGAAGTATCCTGATATGCCGAGTCAGAAGAACTAAGAGGCTGTCGGATGAGGCCGTCTCGTGAAAGAGAGGAAGTAGGACTTTGAGGCACCTCATGCCGATGTTTATGGGGGTAAGCCAGTCATCACTCTTCTTGCCCGCTGTGCCGAGTGTGCCATCCGGACTCGTGCTGTTGTTTCTTCAAAAGAAAGTTGGGGTCAAAATGATCAAGAGGATGGGAAAATGTACTTTCCTGATGACCCGTCGTGTTTTCTCTCTTGGTAAGATTTCTGAGTCGGAGGAGACAGGGATTACCTCAACGGCGTCTGCTCGGCTTGTATCCGTTTCCTCCTAAGGTGAATCAACATAAGTAAGTTGCATAAAAATGATACCAAGTGAATCAAGTTCTACCTCTGAGTCGTCCAGTTCGAGCTGCTCTTGTGCCACGGGCTTCTTAGGATGATCCGGACCGCGACCAGTTGTTTTGACCCTTTTTGCTGGAGCGGCAGTGGATTGTATCTTCTTTTTCCAGAAGGAGGAGTCGGCCTGGATATACATGAAAAATAGGATCAAAACCAAAGAGGTTGACAAAAACAAATGATATATAGAAAAGGGTAGTTACAGCTGGCGGTGGGTTGAGATTATAATAAGTACCTAGGCCCGTTTTGCTGCAGTTTGGCAAGGACTTGCCAAGGAGTGATTTGACAGTTTTGTTGATTTTCTACTCAGTGAACTCAGTGGAATTGTAGCGCAGTGGATCATTGGGACTTCCAGTATATTCACACATTAAATCGGAGCGGCGGCTTAAAGGTAGAACTCTCCATGAGACCCAGCAGCGAACAAAGCCGTTTGTAATAAAGGATCGGATCTTTGAAAAAGTGGAAGAATGAAGACCACGTTCCACAACAGTCATCTGGCCTGGCAGAGGGCCGCTGGTAGGAAGATGATGTGGACGATAACCCGGCAGGAGGTTTTCTCCTTCTGGAGAGGTATCTTTGCAATAAAACCAGGTGAAATTCCAATCCTTAGGATGACTCGGTAGGGTGGCGGCTGGGAAGGTCACATCTCTCCGCCTTTGAACCGAAACACCTCCGAATTCAAGACTAAGCCCGTCGGACATCTTAGTTTGGCGGTTGGTATAATAATAATCTCCGAACAGATCTAAAGAGGGCTCTTCGCCAAGGTATGCTTCACAGAAACACTTGGAAATTGCATATATTGGAGACAGAATTGGGACCAATATATCGAGGATGAAGGTTGTAAAAGTGCAACACATCTCAAAAGAACTTTGAGTTGGGCGGGGAAAAGACACAAACCAGATTATCTGTAAAAACTACGACCTCACCCTCTTGAGGTTCAGGAGGGCATTCAGGGCCTGGAGCCCACCAATGAATGACTTCTTTGGCGGCTAAAGCACCCATGGTCACATATTCATTGAGGGTATCTTCAGTGACTTTGGAAGGGATCCAATTGCAGGTGGTGGGTGTCTTAGTCATGGTGAGCCGGAAGTAACAAACTATAAAAAGAAAGTAAATATGTTAAATTAGTACAGAAGATGTTTGCAAGTTTTAAGCCGGCCAAAGGCTGGCGGGTCACAAGAGCATATATAAGCCGTCGTGTATGGTGCGGCGAGTCAGCAGTGTATGAAGATGGAAGTGCTAAAAAATATGCTAAGTGTTGCACAAACAGATTTCCCAGATTGCAGCTATATTTATGGATCTATGACAGTTCAGAAAGGAAAAACTATTCCTAAACCTAAAAACTGCGGTGGAACAACTAACACATTGAAAATGAAGCTGGAAGGGAGAGGATAGATCTGTGTGGAAGAAACAGATGCTAAAACTACTATCGCATGACTTTGGTATTATATTGGGGTTCAACTAAGCGTTATAAAGAATGAACTACCAGCAGGCAAGATGAACACTTAGGAATGCCGATGAACTAAGCAAAACCTAATGCAGATTGAAGTCAAGAGAGGCGAATACCTGACGATGTTGCTAGACAACGGAAGGGCGCTGCGGTTTTCTGGTTTGTTCAGGGTGATGCAGTGACCAGGTTGGTGCAGCTTGTGAAGGTCGGTGGCGGCATCAGAACTCGTGCAACGACGGATGACGCGAGAAAGAAGAAGAGAGGGGAACAAGGTAAATGTGAAAAATAACCCCCCTTGTGCCTATTTATAAGGGGAAAGGTTAACTGTAAATGGCAGGTGCAGAAATCGAGGAGGCATGATTATTATTTGAACAATAAAAGGCACCTCGATTCTTGGAATGGGTATTTAATATAGAGATCCGTTATGACGTCATAAGGTTTTTTCTGGAATTGATAACGTGACGTCATGGTGGGTTATATGAGTTTATCAGGTTAAGAATTAAAGAATGGAGATTGACATGAACAGGCTCAAATCAATCTGGGGCCTAATGTTGGGGATATAACCCCATCGTATGACCCACCCAGGAGGGGTCAGATCATATTCTTGGCGACTTATAATTGAAGGCCCGGTAAGGCTTAAGAAGATAAGATAAGAAGACCAAAGGCGACTTACAAGCAGACTATTGAAGGCCCACGGCCCGGAGGCGACTCTAGACCCGAAGGTGTGAGCCGCCTAATGGTAGCTTACCTAACAAGGCAAGATAAACTAGGGACATGGTCAGTTACGTTGTGTAATCTGACCCGGACTCTTGTAAGCTGCTGGACCTCGACCTGTGTATACAAAGGCGAGACCCAGCGGCGGGTTAACTCAGGAAACAATTGATCGATAGCTAGGTCAAGTGTATTCGCTCCCTTGTAATCGAAACTCAAGCAATACAACTAGAAGCAGGACGTCGGCTTTTACCTCGTTGTGAGGGGCTGAACCTGGGTAAATCCTTTGGTGTCCTTTGTCCCGTCCAACCCCTTTGAGCTAACTTACATTGCGATGGCTCCACACCTAAGTCCTTTGACAAGAGCATCTGCTGTGACAAATCCACGACACTGCCCTTGACCTTTTCGCATGTCTCCATGAGGATTCCACATACAGATCAAAGTGCGAGAGCATCGAGTCCACGACGGAAGTTCTGATGGCCGGCACGGAGCAGCACGACTGATACGTCCATTTTGCATCATGCTTTTATATCAATATTTATTGCATTATGGGATGTTATTACATATTTTATATCAATACTTATGGCTATTCTCTCTTATTTTATAAGGTTTATCATGAAGAGGGGGGGAATCCGATAGCTGGAATTCTGGCTGGGAAAGGAGCAAACATTGGAAACCTATTCTGCACTGCTCCAAAAGACCTGAAACTCCACGAAACCTATTTTTGGATTTAATAAGAATTATTGAGCGGAAGAAAGACCTCAGGGGGCCCACACCCTGTCCAGGAGGGTGGGGGGCGCGCCCACCCCTACTAGGCGCGCCCCCTGTCTCCTGGGCCCCCTGGTGGCCCCCCGGTGTCCCTCTTCTGCTATATGAAGGGTTTTGTCCTGGAAAAAATCGTGGGAAAGCTTATGAGACAAAACTCCGCCGCCACAAGGCGGAACCTTGGTGGAACCAATCTAGAGCTCCGGCAGAGCTGTTCTGCCGGGGATACTTCCCTCCGGGAGGGGGAAATCATCACCATCGTCATCAACAATGATCCTCTCATCGGGAGGGGGTCAATCTCCATCAACATCTTCATCAGCACCATCTCCTCTCAAACCCTAGTTCATCTCTTGTATCCAATCTTGTATCCAAAACCACAAATTGGTACCTCTGGGTTGCTAGTAGTGTTGATTACTCCTTGTAGTTGATACTTATTGGTTTACTTGGTGGAAGATCATATGTTCAAATCCTTAATGCATATTATTACACCTCTGATTATGAACATGAATATGCTTTGTGAGTAGTTACGTTTGTTCTTGAGGACATGGGTGAAGTCTTGCTATTAGTAGTCATGTGAATTTGGTATTCGTTTGATATTTTGATAAGATGTATGTTCTCTTTCCTCTAGTGATGTTATGTGAACGTCGACTACATGACACTTCACCATTATTTGGGTCTAGAGGAAGGCATTGGGAAGTAATAAGTAGATGATGGGTTGCTAGAGTGAAAGAAGCTTAAACCCTAGTTTATGCGTTGCTTCCTAAGGGACTGATTTGGATCCATATGTTTAATGCTGTGGTTAGGTTTACCTTATACTTTTTTTGTAGTTACGGATGCTTGCAATAGAGGTTAATCATACGTGGGATGATTTTCCAAGTAAGGACAATACCCAAGCACCGGTCCACCCACATATCATCAAAGTAACGAATGCGAATCATATGAGCGTGATGAAACTAGCTTGACGATAATTCCCATGTGTCCTCGGGAGCTCTTTTCTCATTATAAGAAATTGTCCAGGCTTGTCCTTTGCTACAAAAAGGATTGGGCCACCTTGCTGCACCTTATTTACTTTCATTATTTGTTTCTCTTTACAATTTATCTTATCACAAAACTATCTATCACCTACAATTTCAGTGATTGCAAAGAAAACCTTACTGAAAACCGCTTATCATTTCCTTCTGCTCCTCGTTGAGTTCTACACTCTTACTTATCGAAAGGACTACAATAGATCCCCTACACTTGTGGGTCATCAAGACTCTTTTCTGGCGCCGTTGCCGGGGAGTGTAGCGCTTTTGGTGAGTGGAACTTGGTAAGGAAACATTTATATAGTGTGCTGAAATTTTCTGTTACTTGTTACTATGGAAACTAATCCTTTGAGGGGCTTGTTTGGGGCATCTTCGCCCCGACTAGTAGAGCAAAGAGTTGCTCCTCAACCTACTGAACCTACTGAAAATGTTCACTTTGAAATTCCTTCGGGTATGATAGAGAAACTGCTAGCTAATCTTTTTGCAGGAGATGGAACATTGCATCCCAATTTACACCTTATCTTTGTGGATGAAGTTTGTGGATTATTTAAGCATGCAGGTATCACCGATGATGTTGTCAAAAGGAAGGTCTTCCCTTTATCTTTGATGGGAGATGCATTGACATGGCTTAGGCTATGTGATGATACGAGATCTTGGAATTATAAACAATTGAAGTTGGAATTTCACCAGAAGTTCTATCCTATGCATCTTGTTCATCGTGATCGTAATTACATATATAATTTCTGGCCTCGCGAAGGAGAAATCATTGCTCAAGCTTGGGGGAGGCTTAAGTCAATGTTATATTCATGCTCCAATCATGAGCTCTCTAGAGAAATGATTATTCAAAATTTTTATGCTCGACTTTCTCTCAATGATTGCACCATGCTCGATACTTCTTGTGCTGGTTTTTATATGCTAAATACTATTGAATTCAGGTGTGACTTGTTGGAAAGAATTAAATGCAACTCTGAAGATTGGGGTCCCGACGATGGTAAGGATTCAGGTATGACACCTAAGTTTGATTGTGTTAAATCTTTTATGGATACCGATGTTTTTCGTGGATTTAGCGCTAAATATGGACTTGGCTCTGAGATAGTAGCTTCTTTCTGTGAATCTTTTGCTACTCACGTTGATCTCCCTAAGGAGAAGTGGGTTCAATATAATCAGCCCATTGAAGTAAAAGTAGTTGCACCTATTATAGTTGAAGAAAAGACTATTACTTATAGTGATCCTGTTGTTCCTACTACTTATGTTGAGAAACCACCTTTTCCTGTTAGAATAAAGGATCATGCTAAAGCTTCAACTGTTGTTCGTAAGAGTAATACTAGGACTTATACACCTCCTGAGCAAATCAAAGTTGAACCTAGTATTGCTATGGTTAAAGATCTCTTGGATGATAATTTAGATGGGCATGTTATTTACTTTTGTGGTGAAATTTCTAATATTGCAAAACCAAATGCTAAGGCACATAGACCCGTTGTAGGCATGCCTGTTATTTCTGTTAAATAGAAGATCATTGTTATCATGGCTTATGTGATATGGGTGCTAGTGCTAGTGCAATACCCTATGATTTATGTAAAGAAATTATGCATGACATTGCACCTGCTGAGTTAGAAGATATTTATGTTACTATCAAGCTTGCTAATAGAGATACTATTTCACCAATTGGGATTGTTAGAGATGTTGAAGTCTTGTGTGGGAAGGTTAAATACCCTGCTGATTTTCTTGTTCTTACTTCCCCTCAAGATGACTTTTGTCCCATTATATTTGGTAGACCCTTCTTGAACACTGTTAAAGCTAGGATTTATTGTGAAAAGGATGTTGTTACGATTGTCTTGGATGATATGACTCATGAGTTTAATTTTGCTAAATTTCATAGACAACCCCGTGATAAAGAATTACCTAGTAAAGATGAAATAATTGGTCTTGCTTCTATTGCGGTGCCTCCTACTGATCCGTTAGAACAATATTTGTTAGACCATGAAAATGATATGTTTATGAAAGAAAGAAGGGAAATAGATGAAGTATTCCTTAAACAGGAACCTATTCTGAAACATAACCTTCCCATTGAAATTCTAGGGGATCCTCCTCAACCTAAGGGCAATCCCGTGTTTGAGCTTAAACCATTACCTAATAATCTTAAATATGCTTATCTTGATGAAAAGAAGATATATCCTGTTATTATTAGTGCTAACCTTTCAGAGCAAGAAGAGGAAAGATTATTGAAAACTCTGAAGAAGCACCGTGCTGCTTTGGATATACTCTGGATGATCTTAAAGGCATTAATCCCACGTTATGTCAGCACAAAATTAGTTTGGAGGAAGGTGACAAACCAGTTAGAGATCCTCAACGACGACTGAATCCCAAGATGAAAGAAGTGGTAAGAAAGGAGATACTAAAGCTCCTCGAGGTAGGTATAATTTATCCCGTTGCTGATAGTGAATGGGTAAGCCCTGTCCATTGTGTCCCTAAAAAGGGAGGTATTACTGTTGTTCCCAATGATAAAGATGAATTGATCCCGCAAAGAATTATTACAGGCTATAGGATGGTAATTGATTTCCGTAAACTAAATAAAGCCACTAAGAAAGATCGTTACCCTTTACCTTTTATTGACCAAATGCTAGAAAGACTATCCAAACATACACATTTCTGCTTTCTAGATGGTTATTCTAGTTTCTCTCAAATACCTGTGTGGGCGAAGGATCAATCAAAAACCACTTTTACTTGCCCTTTCGGTACTTTTGCTTATAGACGTATGCCTTTCGGTTTATGTAATGCCCCTGCTACTTTTCAAAAATGTATGATGGCTATATTCTCTGACTTTTGTGAAAAGATTTTTGAGGTATTCATGGATGACTTCTCCGTTTATGGATCCTCTTTTGATGATTGCTTGAGCAACCTTGATCGAGTTTTAAAGAGATGCGAAGACACTAGTCTTGTCTTGAATTGGGAAAAGTGCCACTTTATGGTTAATGAAGGCAATGTTTTGGGGCACAAGATCTCCGAGAGAGGTATTGAAGTTGATAAAGCTAAAGTTGATGCTATTGAAAAGATGCCATGTCCCAAGGACATAAAAGGTATAAGAAGTTTCCTTGGTCATGCCGGTTTTTATAGGAGGTTCATTAAGGACTTTTCTAAAATCTCTAGGCCTCTAACTAATTTATTGCAAAAAGATATTCCTTTTATCTTTGATGATGATTGTGTAGAAGCCTTTGAAATACTTAAGAAAGCTTTGATCACTGCACCTATTGTTCAGCCACCTGATTGGAACTTACCTTTTGAAATTATGTGTGATGCTAGTGATTATGCTGTAGGTGCTGTTCTAGGGCAAAGAGTTGATAAGAAATTAAATGTTATCCGGTATCCTTTAAGACTCTTGATACCGCCCAGAGAAATTATGCTACTATTGAAAAAGAATTCTTAGCAGTTGTGTTTGCATGTGATAAGTTTAGACCTTATATTGTTGATTCCAAAGTTACTATTCACACTGATCATGCTGCTATTAAATATCTTATGGAAAAGAAAGATGCTAAGCCTAGACTCATTATATGGGTTCTCTTACTCCAAGAATTTGACTTGCATATTATTGATAGAAAGGGAGCTGAGAACCCCGTTGCAGACAACTTATCTAGGTTAGAGAATGTTCTTGATGACCCACTACCTATTGATGATAGCTTCCCTGATGAACAATTAGCGGTCGTTAATGCTTCTTGTACTGCTCCTTGGTATGCTGATTATGCTAATTACATTGTCGCTAAATTTATACCACCTAGCTTCACATACCAGCAAAAGAAAAAGTTCTTTTATGATTTAAGACATTACTTTTGGGATGACCCACACCTTTATAAAGAAGGAGTAGATGGTGTTATTAGACGTTGTGTACCTGAGCATGAACAGGAACATATCCTACGCAAGTGTCACTCTGAATCATATGGAGGACACCACGCTGGAGACAGAACTGCACACAAGGTATTGCAATCCGGTTTTTATTGGCCTACTCTCTTCAAAGATGCCCGTAACTTTGTTTTGTCTTGTGATGAATGTCAAAGAATTGGTAATATTAGTAGACGTCAAGAAATGCCTAAATTATTCTCCTGTTATTGAACCGTTTGATGTTTGGGGCTTTGATTATATGGGACATTTTCCTGCCTCTAATGGTTATACACATATTTTAGTTGCTGTTAATTACGTTACTAAGTGGGTAGAAGCTATTCCAACTAGTAGTGCTGATCATGACACTTCTATTAAAATGCTTAAAGAAGTTATTTTTCCGAGGTTTGGATATCCCTAGATATCTTATGACTAATGGTGGTTCACATTTTATTCATGGTCCTTTTTGTAAAATGCTTGCTAAGTATGATGTTAATCATAGAATTGCATCTCCCTATCACCCGCAGTCTAGTGGTCAAGTAGAATTGAGCAATAGAGAGCTCAAATTAATTTTGCAAACGACTGTTAACAGATCTAGGAAGAATTGGTCCAAGAAACTCGATGATGCATTATGGGCCTAGAGAACTGCATATAAAAATCCTATGGGTATGTCTCCATATAAGATGGTTTATGGAAAAGCTTGTCATTTACCTCTAGAACTTCAACATAAAGCGTATTGGGCCATCAAAGAGCTCAACTATGACTTCAAACTTGTCGGTGAGAAGAGGTTGTTTGACATTAGCTCACTTGATGAATGGAGAACTCAAGCCTATGAGAATGCCAAGCTATTCAAAGAAAAAGTTAAATGCTGGCATGACAAAAGGATACAAAAGCGTGAGTTTAACGTGGGTGATTATGTGTTATTATTCAACTCTCGTTTAAGATTTTTTGCAGGGAAACTTCTCTCTAAATGGGAAGGTCCTTACGTTATCGAGGAGGTCTATCGTTCCGGTGCCATAAAAATCAACAACTTCGAAGGCACAAGTCCAAGGGTGGTTAACAGTCAAAGAATTAAACATTATATTTTAGGTAATCCTATCAATGTTGAAACTAATATTATTGAAACCGTAACCCCGGAGGAATACATAAGGGACACTTTCCAGAACGTTCCAGACTCCGAAAAGGAATAGGTATGTGGTACGGTAAGTAAACCGACTCCAAAAAAATTCTAAAGGCTGAGATTATATTGCAATAGAGCTCTATTCTTGACTCTTTGTGATGTTACGATAATCCTATCAATAGTCTTCTATTCTTGACTCTTTGTGATGTTACGGTAATCCTATCAATAGAGCTCTATTCTTGACTCTTTGTGATGTTACGATAAATTGCAATTGCTTCAATGACTGAGATTATAGTTTGTTAGCTTTCAATGAAGTTTCTGAACCATAGTTGACATTGTGAATTGATTGTTACTTGAGCATAAGAATTCATATGACAAAATTTATATATGTTGCTGTTATAAGAATGATCATGATGCCCTCATGTCCGTATTTTATTTTTATCGCCACCCCTATCTTTAAACATGTGGACATATTTTTCGATTTCGGCTTCCGCTTGAGGACAAGCGAGGTCTAAGCTTGGGGGAGTTGATACGTCCATTTTGCATCATGCTTATATATCAATATATATTGCATTATGGGCTGTTATTACACATTTTATATCAATACTTATGGCTATTCTCTCTTATTTTATAAGGTTTATCATGAAGAGGGGGGAATGCCGGCAGCTGGAATTCTGGCTGGAAAAGGAGCAAACATTTGAAACCTATTCTGCACTGCTCCAAAAGAACTGAAACTCCACGAAACCTATCTTTGGATTTAATAAGAATTATTGAGCGGAAGAAACACCTCAGGGGGCCCACACCCTGTCCAGGAGAGTGGGGGTGAGGGAGTCCTGGATAAGGGGGTATCCGGACAGCCGAACTATATACTTTGGCCGGGCTGTTGGACTATGAAGACATAAGATAGAAGACTTCGTCCCGTGTCTGGATGGGACTCTCCTTGGCGTGGAAGGCAAGCTTGGCGATTCAGCTGTAGATCTCCTCCTATGTAAACCGACTCTGTATAACCCTAGTCCCCTCCGTGTCTATATAAACTAGAGGGTTTAGTCCGTAGGACACAACAACAACAATCATACCATAGGCTAGCTTCTAGGGTTTAGCCTCTCTGGTCTCGTGGTAGATCAACTATTGTAATACTCATATCATCAAGATCAATCAAGCAGGAAGTAGGGTATTACCTCCATCGAGAGGGCCCGAACCTAGGTAAACATCGTGTCCCCTGCCTCCTGTTACCATTAGCCTTAGACGCACAGTTCGGGACCCCCTACCCGAGATCCGCCGGTTTTGACACCGACATTGGTGCTTTCATTGAGAGTTCCTCTGTGTCGTTGCTATAAGGCTCGATGGCTTCTCCAATCTTCAGCAACACCGTCCTGGCCGAGAGTTTTCTCCCAAGACAGATCTTCATGTTCGGCGGCTTCGCACTGCGGGCCAACTCCCTTGGCCATCTAGAGCAGATCGATAGCTACGCCCCTGGCCACCAGGTCAGGTTTGGAAACCTAAACTACACTGCCGACATCCGCAGGGACTTGATCTTCGACGGATTCGGGCCCGTGTCAGGAGCGCTGAACAGTCGCGACGTGCATGACCTAGATTTGTAGTCGGACAATATTCGAAACAGCGCACCTGCTACAGCTCCGGACTTCATTCCAGAGCAGGTCGTGCATTCCAAGGACGGGTGGATCGACCCCGCCCCGAAGGCCGCACACTCATCGACATTGGAGCCGAACGCAGACTCCTCTCCTCAGGAAATCTATGCCTCCGGATCCCCGGACTCATCTCCGGTAGTGTGTTCCAGACTGCGCGCGCCTGTGCCCATCGAATCTAACTGGGCTCCAGTCATGGAGTTCACCGCCGCGGATATCGTTCAGCACTCACCCTTCGGAGACGTGCTGAATTCATTAAAGTCTCTCTCTTTGTCGGGAGACTCCTGGCCGAACTATGTCCGGCTCGAGTGGGAAGCTGGCGATGAAGAAATTCGTTACCCACCCACCACCCACTTAATAGCCACGGTCGATGACTTGACTAACGTGCTTAACTTTGACTCTGAAGACATCGACGGTATAGACGACGTGCGGGAGAAGAACAGGAACCACCACCCACAGGGCGCTGGACTGCCACCTCTTCATATGATATATATATGGTGGATACTCCCAAAGAAACCAATGGCGATGAGGCAACAGGAGATAACCCCTCGGGGAAGAAAGCAAGACATGGGCGTCATCGGCGTCGCTCCAAGCCTCGCCACAACAATACCGGCACTGGAGAAGAAAATCCAGATGGTGCAGAAGAGGAATACGATCCTGATCAACCCACCTTCGAGCAACCTGAACAGGAACACGGGCAGGCTAGCCCAGACGAACAGGCGACGGACGGATACTTGGAGGACGACAACTATATGCATCCCTCCGAAGACGAGGTGAGCCTCGGTGACGACGAATTCGGCGTACCAGAGGATCCCATAGAGCAGGAGCGCTTCAAGCGCAGGCTTATAGCACTGCAAGAAGCCTGAAAAAGAAGCAGCAGCAGCTCCAAGCTGACCAAGATCTGCTCGCAGACAGATGGACCGAGGTCCTGGCGGTCGAGGAATATGGACTCGAACCCCCGAGCAGGGGATACCCAAAACACAAACCGCTAGAAGAAGAGGCTGAAGAGCCTGAACTTCCAGCACAAGATGAGGCTGACCGGCCACCTCGTGGCTGGGATAAAACAGCATATTAGGCCGGACACCAGCCCGCACCCCCACGCCGGTTCACTACGGCCCGGGGCAATATGCAGGACCTACCAACATGTTGGAAAACAATGCAGGACAACCAAGATCGATCTACGGATCACGAGGGCGTGCCACATCTCATGACATCGATCGTCATGCCTGATACAATATTGATAAACCCGGCCGCGCCGGACATTACGGACCAGACCCAATTGGACTACGCCGTGACATAGCCCGGCACAGAGGCGCCGCACACCCCCTCTGCTTCACTGATGAAGTAATGGAACATGAATTCCCAGAAGGGTTTAAACCCGTCAACATCGAGTCATACGATGGCACAACAGACCCCGCGATGTGGATCGAAGATTTCCTTCTCCACATTCACATGGCCCGCGGTGATGACCTGCATGCCATAAGTATCTCCCAATTAAGCTTAAAGGGCCAGCTAGACACTGGCTGAATAGCCTGCCAGCAAACTCGATTGGCAGTTGGGAAAATCTTGAGGACGCATTCCTCGATAACTTCCATGGCACCTATGTGCGACCACCGGATGCTGATGACTTAAGTCACATTACCCAATAGCCTAGAGAGTTGGCCAGGAAATTCTGGACTCGGTTTCTAACTAAAAAGAACCAAATTGTCGACCGTCTGGATGCCAAGGCCCTGGCGGCCTTTAAGCATAATATCCGCGACGAGTGGCTTGCCCGACACCTCGACCAAGAAAAACCGAAGACCATGGCAGCCCTCACGACACTAATGACCCGCTTTTGCGCGGGTGAGGACAGTTGGCTGGCTCGCAGCAACACCACGCCAGGAAACCCTGGCACTTCAGATATCCGTGACAGTAACGGAAAGCCACGACGCAACAGACAGAAGCGTCGAAACAATGGCGACAATGCTGAGGATACGGCAGTCAATGCCGGATTCAGCAACTCCAAATTCGGTCAGCGGAAGAAGCCGTTCAAAAGGAACAATCCGGGATCGTCCAGTCTGGACCGCATACTCGACCGCTCGTGCCAGATTCATGGCACTCCCAATAAACCAGCCAATCACACTAACAGAGATTGCTGGGTGTTCAAATAGGCCGGCAAGATAAACGCCGAGAACAAGGACAAGGGGCTGCACAACGATGATGATGAGTAGCCCCGGTGTCCGAACACTAGAGGACAGAAGAAATTTCCTCCCCAGGTAAAAATGATGAACATGATCTACGCCACGCACATCCCCAAACGGGAGCGAAAGCGGGCACTTAGGGACGTCTATGCGATGGAGCCCGTCGCCCCAAAGTTCAACCCATGGTCATCCTGCCCGATCACCTTTGATCGTAGGGACCATCCCACCAGCATCCGTCACGGCGGCTCAGCCGCATTGGTCCTTGACCCAATCATCGACAGATTCCACCTCACGCGAGTCCTTATGGACGGTGGCAGCAGCTTGAACCTGCTTTATAAGGACACAGTGCGCAAAATGGGCATCGACCCGTCGTGGATCAAACCCACCAAAACCACCTTCAAAGGTGTAATTGAGGGGTAGAGGCCCGCTGCACGGGCTCAATAACACTGGAAGTGGTCTTCGGATCCCCGGATAACTTCCGAAGCGAGGAGTTAATCTTCGATATCGTCCCTTTTCGTAGTGGCTACCATGCACTACTCGGACGAACCGCGTTCGCTCGTTTCAATGCGGTACCACACTATGCATACCTCAAGCTCAAGATGCCAGGACCTCGCGGGGTCATAACAGTCAACTGAAATACAGACTGCTCACTCCGTACAGAAGAGCATACTGCGGCCCTCGTAGCAGAAGTACAAAGCAGCCTCTTCCAACAAACAGCCAATTCGGCAACGACATCCCCGAACACCGTCAAGCGAGTCCGGAGTACCCCGCAACAGGACCATCAGGCACGCCAGGAGCTCGATTAGCAATCCGGCCTCCACCCCAGCCCCATTCAAGCGGCGTTCGTGCCACGCGTACACAACTACGCGCTTAAAATACCATGGGCATAGGTAGAGGCGAGACGACAATGTGGCCAGAGTGCGGGTCAGCCGCCACGAGGCCCGCATACTATTTTTTCTTTTTTCAGGACCGCACTTTCGGCCAGCCCCTCCAGAGAGATCAGATAACCGGACTCATTACAGAGGGAACACCAAGGAGGCAAGGAGCTTTGCACACAGGGGAATACTCAGGTGGTCTTCTTCGATGATCGTTATACCTGTTCTTACATACCCGCATGTAGCCTGCCCTTGGATAGGATATGTCAAATAGTCCTATTTTTTCTGCTTAATGCATTAATTCTACACCTACGCTTTGCCGTATTTTCCAAATAAATTGGAAGTAATACATAGCGTCAGCTTCTTATTACTATCTTCATATTTTTTGTTGCATATTTATTCAATATCGCATCCGTACATTCTGGTACGCTCAGTTTTCCAGGGGCTTCTTATCGAGCCCCATAAAATGGCAAGAAAAGTCCGAACACTTTCAACAGTGCGGCACCCCGAACTTATAGCATTATATGCATCAGCTCCAAATCATGTCTTGGGTCAATAGTTGGGTTAGCCCGGCTCCCTTGTTTTGGTACCTTACGTTCCGTTATATCGGCTAAGGTAGTGCAGGGAGAACTACTGCGATTGTGTCCCGGTTCTTCCAGATGAGCACCTCAGTAGATAAAGCCGAAAACTGACCGTCATGATGCGGCGAGGTCGCTGTTCGCGAGGTACTAAAATCCCTAAAGATTTTTTCCGCTTAAAGCAAGGAATCAGCCTTGCCCGATTTAGGCGTGCATAATGCCCCAATTCGACTTTCCGAATACTAGGGGCTTCGCCAAAATTTAAAATTATAGACTTCTATGGCCAAGTGAGAGTTATAAAGCCGAATAGTCTGATTGCCTGGTTTGCTGCGCTAAACACCTCCTTAAAAGACCAAGAATTTGGAAAAAGAGTGTTTAGGTTTTCCACGAACACCCCAGTACTAGTTACAAGGGGGCGTAAGCCGACGACTGGCCTACTTTTAGATTTTGATAAACAGCCGCAGAGAAGGTAATATTTTAAATCAAACAAAGCATTATATAGCGCAACCAAACCCATCCTCATATTTCACAGACGAAATGAGTACATTTACTCGAAAATAATGTTCTTAGGACATTCATTCGCCACAAGCCGAGCGCCTTTCATAATGCCATTATAATACATTTCAGGATAGCGGTGCTCCTTGCCCTCCGGTGGTCCATCCTTCACGAGCTTCTCAGTATCCAGTTTGCCCCAATGCATCTTCGCGCGGGGAAAGGGCCGTCGGGCACCCTCAATACATACGGACTGCTTGATAACTTCTAGCCGTGGACAGGCATGCACCATCCGCTTCACCAGGCCAAAGTAGCTGTCGGGCAGGGGCTCGCCAGGCCACATCCGGACTATGAGGTCCCTCATGGCCTGTTCGGCCGCATTGTGCAGTTCGACCAGCTGCTTCAGTTGGTCATGCAGAGGCATCGGGTGTTCGGCCCCAGTATATTGGGACCAGAACAACTTCTCCATAGAGCTCCCCTCTTTAGCATGATAGAACTCCGCAGCATCCGAAATGCTGGGTGGAAGATCTGCGAATGCCCCTGGAGAGCTCCAGATTCGTGTAAGTAAAAGAAATGACTCCTCCACATGCTTGCTTTGCATAAAGAATGCCTTACCCTCCGCTATCTTCTTGGCCGCCTGGATTTCCTCGAGGGCCTTTTGGGCTTCGGCCTTGGCGTCGGCCGTGCTCTGGAGGGCCTTCGCAAACTCAGACGCGTGCGTCTTGTAGTCATGCTCCAGGGAGTCGAACTTCTTGTTGAGCTCCTGGAGCTCCTGCTGTACCTATCCCACCCGAGCATCTTGCTTCTCTCGCTCGGTGTGCTCCGTATCTGCCTTGGCTTCGGCCACGGACAACGCTTCCTTCAGGGCCGCCACTTCGGTTGTGGTCCCTATCAAAAGTCAAGATGCTTTTTATTAGCATCACCAACTTTTTATGCTCTACATGACACATGGATGGGGTTTCTATTACCTTTGTTCGCCTCGAGCTGCTTCTTCACGAGGCCGAGCTCTTCTTTGTCCTGCCCTACTTCGCGCTTGAGTCCGGCAAGCTCAGCCGTGCGCGCAGCGCCGATCAGCAGCAGTGCCTGTTTGATTCATACAAACAAAAACTATTAGCTTCCTGCGGTTTTTTAGTTGACCCTCCGTTCGGCTCTTCTTTCCGAACACCAACCAGAGTATCAGGGGCTACTGTCTATCGGGTGATATATACTCACACTTTCTTTACCTCAAAGCCTGTTAGCAGGCTGGTGCAGGCGTTGGTCAATCCGCTCTTGGCGGACCGAACCTTCTCAATCACCGTACCCATAAGCGTACGGTGTTCATCCTCGATGGAAGCACCTCGAAGCACTTCCAACAAATTATCCGATGCCTCCGACTGGGCGGAGGTCATCGGCACGGCCGGCTCGCCCTCCTTCATGAGGGACTGCTTTCTGGAATCCAGAACCTTTGCAGGCTCCGGCGCAGTAACCGGCTGGGAGCCAGACTTGCTATGGCTCCCGTCAGCATAATCCATGGGGTTCTCACCCCCCATGTGTCCGGCGCCCGAGATTTTGCGTTGGGGCGTCTCCAGAACCATTGCCTCCTGCTCGGGCATCCTCCGGGACAACACCTCGGTGTCATCCACAGGTGGTGGGGAGGTTGCCGTCGGGAGTGAATTCATCTCCGACTCGTTCAGAGACTCCTCCGAAGAGGACTCCTCGAGATCGAACCTGGCCGGACTGTATATACATGTTCGGCGTCATTACAAACCATGAGGTCAAAGTAGCAAGGAAAGTATTATGGAATGCGGATACTTACGACCTCGCCCGGGGTTCACCCCTGGGCAGCCACTCCTCGTCACTGAAAGCGGCGGTAGTGGATTGATCTGGAAAGGACGCCTTTCCCTTCTTCGGCGTCCCGGCCTCCCCCGACGGGGCGGCCTTCGTTTTCTTCTCCTCCCTAGCACGGGGAGGAGGCATCTCTTGATGTTTTCCCCCGTCTTCGGGGGGGGGGGATCTTCCTCGTCGTCTTCGGATGACGACTCTATCACGGCCTTGCGCCGGAGACCTTTTTTGGTCCCCGCAACCGCCTTCTTGGACCCTTCGGCCCCCTCAGTTGAGGCGGACTGCTTCTTCCTCTCCTCCCCTTCATGGGAGGAGTGCGCCTCGTCATCCTCTGGCGAGGCGTCTGGTGCGGCCTCGCGCCGGAGACCCTTCCGGGTCCCTGCGGCCTTCTTTTCGGCTTTTTTCTCTGGCACCTTGTACGGTGCCGGAATCAGCATCTCCGCTAGGAGCGTGCTTACTGGATCCTCAGGCAATGGAGACGGACAGTCAATCCGCTCCGCCATCTCCACCCAATCCTGTCCGGTCAGCATGGTGACCTAAGAATCCTCCCACGAATGTACTAGGAAGGAAACATCTTGTAATAACCAGAGGACTTACCGGACTGGTAAGGCGTGTTGCGCTGAGCCCCCGGTCCTCGGAAAGGGGAGGAGGGACTTCGCCGGTCTTGAACAAAACCTTCCAGATTTCTTTGTGCGTTATGTCGAAGAGATCTAGCAGCATCTGGTGTTCGGCCGGGTCAAACTCCCACATATCAAATGCCCGTCTTTGACACGGGAGAATCCGGCGAATGAGCATGACCTGGACCACGTTGACAAGCTTGATCTTCTGGTCCCTCATACTTCTGATGCAGGTCTCGAGTCCGGTCAGCTCCGTTGGGTTCGCCCTAGGCCAGGCCCTTCTTCTCCCAGGAAGTGAGCCGCATGGGGATTCCGGATCTAAATTTGGGGGCCGCCACCCAGTTGGCGTCACGCGGCTCGGTGATGTAGAACCACCCTGATTGCCACCCCTTTATGGTCTCCACGAAGGAGCCATCGAGCCATGTAACAATGGGCATTTTGCCCACCATGGCACCTCCACACTCCACCTGTTGGCCGCTCACGATCTTCGGCTTCACGCAGAAGATTTTCAACCACAGGCCGAAGTGAGGCTTGATGCGGAGGAAGGCCTCGCACACGACGATGAACGCAAAGATGTTGAGGATGAAATTCGGGGCCAGATCGTGAAAATCTAGCCCGTAGTAGTACATGAGCCTGCGGACAAAAGGGTGGGGTGGAAATCCTAGTCCACGGACGAAATGAGGGAGAAATACTACTCTCTCCCAAGACTTCGGAGTGGGGGTAATCTGTCCCTCTGCCGGAAGCCTGTGTGCGATGCTCTCGGCCAGGTATCCGGCCTCCCGAAGCTTGGTGATGTTCTCCTCTGTGATAGAGGAGGCCATCCACTTGCCTCCCGCTCCGGACATGCTGCGATCCTACGGAGAAGGTCAGAACTTGGGCGCTGGAGCTCAAGGGTGCGAGAACGGATGAGCAAAGGAGGAAGAAGGCGTGGGTGAAAACAGGAGATCTCTATCCCTTTATAAAGGCGATGTAGAATGTGCGCCTCCCCACTTGCCTCTCAAAATCTCTTATTTTTCCAAGCGCCTCGATTAATGGCGCTGGTTGGGTTACCCATACCCGTATTGATGGAGATCCCGCGATAAGGGGACACGATCTCTGCTTTGACAAGACGTGCCAAAGAAACCGCCTCGTGATGTGTGCGGAGGCAGGTTGCAGAAAATGGTTCGAATAATTGCCGAGACGTGGCGTGATGTCACACTACGAAGGGCTGTCAGCAGATCAGATTCGTGGATTATTATTCTCTCTACGGAGGTATATGGAATTTATCTTGCAGAGCTGGACACGGTCCTTGTGTTCGGAACTTATCTTGGAGTATTCGGAGATGGAACCCGCCTCGCAATGCCGAAGACAATCTACGCGCGGACTCATCGTCATTGAAGCCTGGTTCAGGGGCTACTGAGGGAGTCCTGGATAAGGGGGTATCTGGACAGCCGGACTATATACTTTGGCCGGACTGTTGGACTATGAAGACACAAGATAGAAGACTTCGTCCCGTGTCCAGATGGGACTCTCCTTGGCGTGGAAGGCAAGCTTGGTGATTCGAATGTAGATCTCCTCCTCTGTAAACCGACTCTGTATAACCCTAGTCCCCTCCGGTGTCTATATAAAACAGAGGGTTTAGTCCGTAGGACACAACAGCAACAATCATACCATAGGCTAGCTTCTAGGGTTTAGCCTCTCTGATCTCGTGGTAGCTCAACTCTTGTAATACTCATATCATCAAGATCAATCAAGCAGGAAGTAGGGTATTACCTCCATCGAGAGGGCCCGAACCTGGGTAAACATCGTGCCCCTGCCTCCTATTACCATTAGCCTTAGACGCACAGTTCGGGACCCCCTACCCGAGATCCGCCGGTGTTGAGACCGACATGGGGTGCGCCCACCCCTATTGGGCGCGCCCCCTGTCTCTTGGGCCCCCTGGTAGCCTCCCGGTGCTCATCCTCTGCTATATGAAGGGTTTTGTCGTGGAAAAAATTGTGGGCAAGCTTACGATATGAAACTCTGCCGCCACGAGGCGGAACCTTGGCGGAACCAATCTAGAGCTCCGACAGGGCTGTTCTGCCGGGGATACTTCCCTCCGGGAGGGGGAAATCATCACCAGCGTCATCACCAACGATCCTCTCATCGGGAGGGAGTCAATCTCCATCAACATCTTCATCAGCACCATCTCCTCTCGAACCCTAGTTCATCTCTTGTATCCAATCTTGTATCCAAAACCACAAATTGGTACCTGAGGGTTGCTAGTAGTGTTGATTACTCCTTGTAGTTGATACTTATTGGTTTACTTGGTGGAAGATCATATGTTCAGATCCTTAATGCATATTATTACACCTCTAATTATGAACATGAATATGCTTTGTGAGTAGTTATGTTTGTTCCTGGGGACATGGGTGAAGTCTTGCTATTAGTAGTCATGTGAATTTGGTATTCGTTTGATATTTTGATAAGATGTATGTTGTCTTTCCTCTAGTGGAGTTATGTGAACGTCGACTACATGACACTTCACCATTATTTGGGCCTAGAGGAAGGCATTGGGAAGGAATAAGTAGATGATGGGTTGCTAGAGTGACAGAAGCTTAAACCCTAGTTTATGCGTTGCTTCGTAAGGGACTGATTTGGATCCATATGTTTAATGCTGTGGTTAGGTTTACCTTAATACTTTTGTTGTAGTTGCGGATGCTTGCAATAGAGGTTAATCATAAGTGGGATGCTTGTCCGAGTAAGGATAGTACCCAAGCACCGGTCCACCCACATATCAAATTATCAAAGTAACGAACGTGAATCATACGAGCGTGATGAAACTAGCTTGACGATAATTCCCATGTGTCCTCGGGAGCGCTTTACTCATTATAAGAAATTGTCTAGGCTTGTCCTTTGCTACAAAAAGGATTGGGCCACCTTGCTTCACCTTATTTACTTTCATTATTTGTTGCTCTTTACATTTTATCTTATCACAAAACTATCTATCACCTACAATCTCAGTGTTTGCAGCGAAAACCTTACTGAAAACCGCTTATCATTTCCTTTTGCTCCTCGTTGGGTTCGACACTCTTACTTATAGAAAGGACTACGATAGATCCCCTACACTTGTGGGTCATCAACGACCCTTTGGGGTACATGGGCACTCGCAACGGCCTTGAGGGTGCGTCGCGCGGGCGTGCGAAGACGACCTTAGTGCTGACCATTCGCCCGACCATGAGAAGTAAATTCCCAAACCCCTCACTCGGGAGCAGAGGGAAAAACTTTAGCAGAGGAAAATGCATTAAGACAAAACTTTGCACTGAGAAAAAAGTATATGCATTAGATAGTACAAAACTAAGCACCTGATCTTTTATTTACAAAAAAAGACATCGAAAGGCAGTAGCCATTCCTCCACACATAAGACATATGAAAACAAACAACTGTCACTACAAAATAAGAACCTAGCTCAACTCAAAAGCGGATTGCCCCACAATCTCCACCGAAATCTAGCGATACTGCAGTCGAAACAATAACTCTGCTACACATAAGATCCGAGAACAGGTAGGAAGGCCCAGTAGAAGCGAAGAGAGCAATCCTTACTCGAGATCGAGCACACGGAGCTCAGGCTCGACGGTGATGGCAGCGGAGTGGCCGAGCGAGTGGGTGCCGACGAGCGCTGGTGCAAACTCGCCTGCATCGCTCACCTCCGCCTCCTCGACCGCGGCGTCCTCCATGGTGGCAAGTAGTGGTGAGCGTGGATTTGCTGGACGGTTTGAATTGGAAGCGAGGAGTGGGAGGCAGGGAAGGAGCTCACGAGTGGGGAAATTGCTAGGTTGTATGGCTGGCTCTTCATGGGACCCAACGACCAGTCCCACCTAGTAATTTTTTATGGGAATGTTAAGAGTGTGTGGGTTGAAGAACTTGAACCTGGGGACATAGATGGACCCCAAAGCCCATAGAGTATTGGGCCTTAGCAATGACTGGCGAGGCCTGCTGGAGAACCTTGGGTGGTGCTTGGTTTGGGGCTAAAAGGTGGCTACCCAAGCAAGGTGGGGGGACCTCGAATCTTCAAGACCTCCATGTTCATTGTCAACGCGTAGTGATCATCATAGTTTTGTGAGAATAAACTTCATCTCGTTCTTTTGGCAGTGCCATGAGGTTAGGGAGTTTTCTATCCTCGCATATTCGATTATTCTGATTTGATGAGTTTATGTTGCTTTGTAAAGCTTTTTTTGTTGGTTTGATTATTTCTGGAGTTGAGATCTTTCATCGACACCATGGTGAAGATATAGTGATTCGACAACCTGCACTTCTAGGGGATCATCCCTGGCCCAAGTACGTTTATCGATCATTTCCCATCTTTTTAGATGGGCGACTGGAGGCGCTTTCAAAAACCATTTTTGGTGACGTTCGTGCGGGTGAAAGATTGACACCATCGTTGCTCCAGTTTAATTGCAGCCACTTTACTGAAGTCTTTGGAGTATTTGTTGAAGAAGAGATTGATATCGCGAAGAAGGTGCTTACAAGAGATTTCATTGTAATTCATAGTAATAGGAGTTACTTTGTATTTTCTTAGATCTTAGGTCCATATTTGTGTACCTCTAGATGTTATGAGTATCAATAAAGTTACATGTGTTTCTAAAAAGACAAAACTAAAACTTGCCAATATTTGTCAATTTTCCTTGATGTCCTAAAAGAATGGTAGGCAACCAATTATAGTAGCTAAAGTTTGGCATCAGACAAAGCAGCTACTTATAACCCACTCATTGTTTTCAAATAGATTAATATTTTTTTAAACACACACATATATTTGGTTAGTCATATTATTAGAAAATGAGAATTTTAACTAGATATTAGTACAAAAGGTTGGGGAACGTAGTAATTCAAAAAAATCCTACGATCACGCAAGATCTATCTATGAGATGCATATCAACGAGAGGGGTGGAGTGTGTCCATGTACCCTCGTAGACCGAAAGCGGAAGCGTTAGTTAACACGGTTGATGTAGTCGAACGTCTTCACGATCCAACTGATCCAAGTACCGAACGTACGCCACCTCCACGTTGAGCACACGTTCAGCCCCATGACATCCCTCGAACTCTTGATCCAGTAGAGGGTCGAGGGAGAGTTCCGTTAGCAGGACGGCGTGGTGACGGTGATGATGAAGTTACCGGCGCACGGCTTCGCCCAAGCACTACGACGATATGACCGAGGTGTTAAACTGTGGATGGGCACCACACATGGCTAAGAGATTGTCTATAGTGCTTTGGGGTGCCCCCTGCTGCCGTATATAAAGGAGGAGAGGAGGAGGCTGGCGGCTAGGAGGGGCGCGCCATACGGGGAGTCCAACTAGGATTTCCAATCCTAGTTGGAGTCCCCTTCCTTTTTCCAAGAGGGGGGAGAGGGAAGGAGGAGGAGAGGGAGAAGGAAAGAGGGGGGCGCCCCCCTAGTCCAATTTGGACTTGCCATGAGGGGCACGCGGCCACCCTTGCGTCCGTCCTCTCCTTTCCACTAAGGCCCATGAAGGCCCACTACTTCCCCCCCCCCCCGGGGGGGGGGGGGGGGTTCGGTAACCTCCCGGTTCCCCGATAAATATCCGAAATCTCCCGAAACCATTCTGGTGTCCGAATACCTTCGTCCAATATATCAATCTTTATGTTTCAACCATTTCGAGACTCCTCGTCACGTCCGTGATCTCATCCGGGACTCAGAACAAACTTTGGTCATCAAAAACACATAACTCTTAATACAAATCGTCATCGGATGTTAAGCGTGCGGACCCTATGGGTTCGAGAACTATGCAGACATGATCAAGACACATCTCTTCCGATCAATAACCAATAGCGAAACGTGGATGCTCATATTGGCTCCTACATATTCTACGAAGATCTTTATCGGTCAAACTGCACAACAACATATGTTGTTCGCTTTGTCATCGGTATGTTACTTGCCCGAGATTCGATCATCGGTATCATCATACCTAGTTAAATCTCGTTACCAGCCAGTTTCTTTACTCATTCGGTAATGCTTCATCCCGCAACTAACTCATTAGTCACATTGCTTGCAAGGCTTATAGTGATGAACATTACCGAGAGGGCCCAGAGATACTTCTCCGATACATGGAGTGACAAATCCTACTCTTGATCTATGCAAACCCAACAAACACCTTCGGAGACACCTATAGAGCATCTTTATAATCACCAAGTTATGTTGTGACGTTTGATAGCACGCGAGGTGTTCCTCTGGTATTCGGGAGTTGCATAATCTCATAGTCAAAGGAACATGTATATGTCATGAAGAGAGAAGTAGCAATAAAACTATAACGATCATAATGCTAAGCATATGGATGGGTCTTTTCGATCACATCATTCTCTAATGATGTGACCCCGTTCATCAAATGACAACACATGCATGTCTATGGTTAGGAAACATAACCATCTTTGATTAACGAGCTAGTCAAGTAGAGGCATACTAGGGACACTATGTTTTGTCTATGTATTCACACATGTACTAAGTTTCCGGTTTATAAAATTCTAGCATGAATAATAAACATTTATCATGATATAAGGAAATATAAATAACAACTTTATTATTGTCTTTAGGGCATATTTCCTTCAGTCTTCCACTTGCACTAGAGTCAATAATCTAGATTACAAAGTAATGGTTCTAACACCCATGGAGTCTTGGTGCTGATCATGTTTTGCTCGTGGAAGAGGCTTAGTCAACGGGTCTATAACATTCAGATCCGCATATATCTTGCAAATCTCTATGTCTCCCTCCGTGACTTGATGAAGGATGGAATTGAAGCGTATCTTGATGTGTTTGGTTCTCTTGTGAAATCTGGATTCCTTTGCCAAGGTGTCATGGAAATATCACGCCAGATGTCCTCGTGAGAGGACTTAGTCGTGGAGCCATCGCGAAGGGTTAGCTTAAAGGGGTTAAACCGGACAAAGGACACGCAGAATTTTATACTAGTTCGGCCTCTTGGAGGAAGGTAAAGGCCTACGTCTAGTTGTGATGGATTATTGGGGGTCTCGATAACCAGGTAGCTAAACACGCTATGCCTAGCTCTCGAGTTGTTGTTTCTTGTCCCTGAACCGCCACCGGGTCGTCCCCTTATATACACGGGTTGACGCCCGGCCGGTTTACAGAGTCCCGAGGCCGACTCATACAAGTGTCCGGCCCGGTCTCTCCTTTCCTTATCTTACAATACAAGTTACATGACTATGGCGGTTTACCACTATGGGCCCTAATCCGCCTTTGGGCTCCTGGCCTCTAAGCTTCATAATAAAGCACCATCTTCTGGGCCTTCGTGGGATTCAATATGGTTGAGTGTGAACCGGCCCCTCCTGGGCGGTTTATACTCAGTAGTTATATCCCCAACATTAGGCCCCATATTGATTTGAACCTGTTCATGTCAATCTTCAATACTTAGAAAAATCCTGTGAACATCTTCCTTCATTTCTCGTAAACCGCCATGATGTCTTCTTTTATAAACTTTGTTAAACCGCCGTGACATCATCCTCTGGACACAGCAACGGATCATCATGACGTCATCTCTATAAAAAATGATTAAAAAGATTCCCTTCATTTAATGGCATCCCGGAAATCGAGGTGACAGCTGCGCCTTTTGCCGCTTTGGACTCCTCGATTATTGCGCGTGTCGCTTACCTTCCGCCCCGTTATAAATAAACCCTAAGGGTCCTTCCATTTTCTCCCCTTTCTTCTCATCTTCCTCCTCGCGACCCGAAGAGCCCGAGCGCCACTGCCGCCGTCGACCTTTGAATCTGCACCGACCAAGGCCGCTGCATCACCCTGCTCGTACCAGACACTCTACGACACTCCTCCGCCGCCGAGTGGCCCTGGTAAGTTCTCTGTCCTGTAACCCTAGATCTCCATTAGGGCTTCGAGTTCATCCATGTTCGTCGCTGTTCATTAGTTCTTCTACGCCCTTCTCTTAGTATTTTACTGAGTATATAAATGCGCCTGCTAGCTTTGACCTGCAGCTAGATCCATTTTGTTCGTTCACCATACCATAGCATCTTGCCGCTCCCGAACGGACTCTGTTTGGATCGTCTCTATTCCTCTTAGCGCCATTGTAGGGCTCAGAAAAGTTTTCTTTACTTATCCACGGTACATCCAAAATTATACTGCTATATTGTGAAACCTATTTCTGTAAACACTTAGTAGTTTTTCAGCTCTGGCTCTTCTGCCTAAGGGCGGTTTAACCTTTGATAGTCAATCCGCCATACAACATTAGTCCTCACTTAAACAGCCAACTTGACTTGAATAGCAAATTTCCGGTTTAACACTGAGTAGTATACTTAAACCGTCAATCGTAAACCGGCTTTCTTTTTTTTTTCTTTCACAGTTTGCTTTTCCAAGATGACCAAACAATTCTCTGCTTGCAATTGGGTTCCGTCCTGGATCACGGAGACACAAATCAACGGATATGTCACCACTGGCGCTTTAGCCTCAAAAAGGGTCCTTCATTGGCGAGTTCCGGGCTCTGAATGCCCTCCTGAACCTCAAGATGGAGAGGTGATTGTATTTATGCAACACCTAGACCGGGGATTCAGCCCGCCCGGATCAAAGTTCTTCTGGGATGTCCTTGCGAGCTTTCAACTTCATCCACAAGATATTGGACCGAATACGTGTCCAATATATGCAACTTTCAAGTATTCTGTGAAGTTTACCTTCAAGAAGAACCATCTGTGGAGCTGTTCCGGGATTTTTTCCATTTAAACCGCCGCATGGAGTTCTCTGACGGTCCCAACACGGAACTTGGTGGGGTATCAATCCAAAAGAGAAAAGAAGTTGATTTTCCTCATGCAAAACACCACAACCATCCTAAAGATTGGAACCAAACTTGGTTTTATTGCTGGAATACTGCCCCTGCTGGAAAAAAAATCCCTTGTCGGGTTACCGCCCTCACCGGCTTAACAACGGACAGCCGTTACCTCTATGCTTAACTGCCCAAGAACGGAAAACTTATGCGCCTCAACTCGCCAAGCTCCGGGCTCTCATGGCCAACGGTTTGACTGGTATTGATCTTGTCCGCTGCTGGGTTTCCTGGGGTATCTTGCCTTTAAGTCGCCGCCCCGGATTAATGCATGAATATACGGGCAACGTCAAGGATCCTCAATGATATCACGAAATAGCAATGACAGACATTGAAGTTACTGAATCTGTGAAGAAGATGCTTGACGAACTGATCACCGCCTGTAGCCAGATCGGGTTGCCGCCTTTTTGCACCACCAACAAACCGCCAGCGGTAAAGTTTAACTTAATGCCCACTGATTCGCGTCCGCTTTAACAATGTGATAATGCTCCTTTCTTTTAATTTTGCAGGCCAACAACTCCTTCTGGAAACGTACTAAACCGGCTAGGGCTCCTTGTGCAAAGAGCAAGATCACCAAGAAAGCTGGCAAGAAGAAAACCACAGAGTCTTCTGATCCGCCAGAAGATATTGACGAATCAGATCCAGAGGTAGAACTTGATTCACTTGGTTCCTTTTCCATACACCTTATTGACAATAACTATTCCTAGGATGATGCGGCAGCCAGTCGTGCAGACCATGTTGAGGTAATCTCTCTTTCCTCCAATTCAGATCTTGTGCCGGTTCAAAGCTTCTGCCGTGCAGTTCAGAAAGTAAAATACTCTCACCCTCTTGCTTATTTGGATCCAAAATTTTCTTTGAAGACACATCAAGCTAAAGAACATCGCACAACCCGGCACAGTGGCCAGCAAATCACTTCTTCCGGTTTACCGGATACACCAACCCGGAAACGTCATCCAAAGGTTATTTGTTTTCCCGAAAAACTTTATCCTTTGAAGGGTTTCTTCAGATACCCACTTAATCCGTCTGATCCAAATTACCAGGCGTCTTCCAATTCATCTGGCGGTTCATCAACCACTCAGCTGCCTCCCCTTAAAACCGTCCCTGGGTAGGTATATTGTTCATGTTTTTCCTTCATAGTTCGGTTTACCGTGCTAATCTTTGTCGTGATGTCACAGTGCCAAAGCTCGCCTGAGTAAGAAGGCTAAAACCAGTACCCCCATTGGTGAAGTTGAACTGGAGAGGGTTGCTGAGGATACCAGTAGAAATACCGATGTTATGGATGATTCCATCCCACAAGGCGAGAACACTGAAGCTAATCCGCCGAAGGCTGACCCGGCCACTCATATTGATCCATCGAGCCCTCATGCTACCCCTCCAAGCCCGGCTGCTGATCCGCCGAGTCCAGCCAGGGGTACCAACAATCCACCAAGTCCGCCAAGAAATGATGATGATGATGTTGTAATTACTGGCATGGCTCACACCAGTCCTGGTAATACGGTTATCTTGGCCAAACATACCGCCAAGGAGGAATTCGCTGCTATGGGCAAGGGAAAAGGGAAAACGGATTTATCCAACTTCGTCAACCTTAGTGCTGAAGAACTTCATTCCGGCTTTTTAAACCGCCTGTACACTAGCCGTGATTTTGAAGCTGGTTTGGTGAACCTGATGAAGGAGCGTTATGAGGTATGAATACTTTGAAACTTGTTCTATTCTATATATCTTTTCCATTGTAGCCCCCAAGGGCCGGTTTTTTCTCCTGAAGATAAACCGGGACTTTGATATAAAGAACACTTCAACGTAGAAGCCCCCAAGGGCCGGTTTGTCTTCTTGAATACAAACCGGGTCTGTCTGTCCTTATTAATTGCCTTTCCTTTATGACTGATCAAATGTGCATTACCTCCAAGTGCCAAGCTTAATACCTGGATTGAGCCTTGGGACTTGAAAAATACTCACTTTAAAAAGCAATCCACATTAGCCCCCAAGTGCCAAGTGTATAATTTATTATGCGCTTGGGACTTTAAGAGATTTTTAACTGTTGTACCATCTGACTTTGCATGCGGACATGAGACCAAAGAGTCCCAAACCGCCGATCTTCAAGAAATCCTTAAGTTACAGCAAGAAGAGACCTCTAAAGCCAAAGAAGAGCTCAAGGGTGCCTTGTCAGCCATGGAGCAACTTAAAGAGGGCTTCAAAACTGAACGCACCAACTGGGAGACTGAAAGGGCTGCGTTATTGAAGCGGGCAGAAGATGCTGAAGCAGCCCTTAAACCGGTGGAAGAAGAACTGACGGGTCTGAAGCATCAAGTGAATTCCATGACGGCTGCCGTGTTTGGTAAGTACCTTAGAACACCTGCTCTGTAGTACTATCAACTCCGCCGGTTTAACTTGAATTTCTTAAACCGCCGCAGGAAATCGCATTACTCATCTTGGGACAAACGTGCGGATGAAGCTAAAAGCGGCCTATACGTTGATTGAGCAACTATATACCGGTGCTCAGCGAGTCATCTCTGCAGCTTCATACAATAGACCGGCACCAACATTGATCAAGGACACATTAACAAGATTATCCATGACGCCGACTCAGGTAGAGGAGGTGAAGCGATCTGCTGCCAGGGCTGGCGCTTTACTGGCACTGACTCCGGCCAAAGCATGGATATCTGACTTGGATCCGGTTGACATTGCCAAGGGATTTCCAGATGAACAGGCAGATGGATCAGCATTTGACATTGAAACACTCAAAGCTCTGACAAAGGAGATGCGTCCGCTGTCAAGTCAACTTGGTGAAGAGGCTAACCTGACGGTTCATTGGTCTTTTTATGATGAGAGGAATCAGCGGGTTGATACAACTGTGACAGAAGCGCAAAACCTTATCCCGCCAATTAGTAAGCACACTTACGCCCCTAATGTTGACCCGTCCAATCTGATAAGTGAAGAAGCTGTCTTTCAGGCTCTAACCTGGATTGACTGGACCACCCTTGACTTCCAGCCTCTGGGTGGAGAGGAGGAGGTTGAACCGGCGCCAGAAGATCCTTAAACTTCACGTCGTCCTGGCAATGAGTCTTAATCCGGAATTTGTGTTTCTTTGACAAACTTTGTTGTGTAAGAACAATCGACATTTTGGGCCTCAAAGCGCCTTGTAATAGGCTAGTTAAAACTCTTTGATTTGTTGTGCTGATGCACGACTTTTGTTGAACCGCCATGATAAATGCAATGTTTGATTATGCTTTGATAATGCGATCCTGAAGCCTGCATATAGAAACTTTGTCCTGGCGGTTTACCGCTGGACGGGTCATAATGCCCAAGATAAAGTCTGATTGATAATCAAACCTTAAGAAATATGAAATAACTCATACCTGTGATGTGATATCACTTAGTTGGTTTACCAACTTTGATTGTAATAAGGGTGAAGATCCAAATCTTGAGTTTGTATAACTCCACCATATACTGATGGCGTATAATAAGTCATGCCGGGTTACGATGAACACCAGACGATCAAAACTGGCGACAAGTAGTCAAAGCCAGGCCGAGTTAATAAACTCCGGTTTGATAATAAGGTCTGTCAACTTGTAGTTGAAAACCAAGCCGGGTTAATAAACACCGAGTTAATATGATGACTGAAAAAGCCATACCGGATCAAAAGATACTGGTTCAACATAGAATTTGTCAAAAGAAATAAATAGTGACAAAGGCGAATAAAACCGTGTAGTTGAGGCTTTTCGAGGGCTGCTAGGCCCATATTCGAGGCTTTTTGTGGGCTGCCAGGCCGCTGAGTTAAACCATTTGACAAAGCCTTTTAAGACGGGCCTCCAACTAACCAATCACCTTTTTAACTTTGACAAGTTTAGGGTCTCAATGAGAGTAACTATCAAACGTTCGGCGGGTCATGCCAGGATTACCTGGATTGGAGTGGCTTACTTGATGAAGGCAGGTTAACCCGGGGTTTTAGGTAAATATACCAGGCTTCCAAGCTGTGAGTCGATACCCAGCTACAAGGGTCCTTTCAAACTCTTTGTTACTTTACACAAAGAGCCCCCAAGTAACTTGATGAGATGTGCTCATTGGGTGCCTATGTTTGAGCTGTGCTAGCATCCAGACTCTCTTTGGTCCCTTGGGTGTGAAGCTCCCAAGCTGTATTGTGGCATGATAGCCGGTTCAATAGGTAGTACTCCGCTTTGTCAGCTGAAGCCCCCATGTAACTCAAAGGATATTTGAGAAAAAACCGCAGAGGCCCTGCTTATAGCAAGGATGCTGGTTTATTTTATTGATCATAATATATACATTGTCGAAATATGTACATAAGAGAAGCCTATGGCTCAAGTGTAGTAAGGCCGTAGGAGAGCTATGTTCCACGGCTGCCGGGTCTCCTCCTCAGAGCTGCGTGAGTTGTCTCGAACGTCAATGAGGTAGTATGATCCGTTGTGCAGATTCTTGCTGACCACGAAGGGTCCTTCCCAAGGTGGGGATAACTTGTGCATATCGGTCTGATCCTGGATATCGGAGACTAATCAAACGAAGTACAGGGACTAATCTGTAAAAACTTTAATCACAGAAGGGTCCCTGGCAGAAAACTAAAATAAAAAGAAAAATCCTATCGAACGAACGTTCGCTACAGAAGCATAAACGACGAATTCGTCCACTACAGAGGCTTAACTAATGAACGTCCGCTATCTAGCAGAAAACGGTTTAAAAAATGAATTGATCTGGTCCATTGGATCCAGATCTGACGGTGGGGAAGGAGCGGGAAGTTACCGCGGCGGCGGAAGTCGCCGGTGACGGGGGAGATGGCGGCGGCGGCTCGGGTCCGATCGGGGCAGCGGCTCCAGTCGTCGAGGAGGGCAACGAAAGGGTCTGGGAGGGGCAGTGCGGCGAGGCGAGGAGAATGGCGACGTCGGCGGAGGTCGAGGGAGGCAGAACGAGGCGCGGTGGCGGCGACAGATCTCGGCGGAGGCGGAAACTCCGGCGAGGGCAGCGGTGACGCGATGCGGGCCGAGGCGGCGACAAAAACGGAATCCGGGGTTCCCGGGGCGCGCTTTATAGGAGGGCGGGGCGGCTCCGAAGCGTGGAGGAGGGGGCAAGGCGCGAGGTGGCGAGGTCGGGCACGGCGGCGGCGATGCGTGCTCGCTCGGGACTCCTTCCCGAGCTGGAAGACGAGCGAGGCGCGGCGTCGGGCCGGCTGGTCCGTGGCCTGGCGATTTGCTGGGCCGGCCCAGTTCGGTGGCCTAGAAGTTTTTTTTACAAACAAATAGACAAAAATAAAAAAAAATAAAAAAAAACCACAAATACTAAAAATGATATATAGGCATATTATATATCAAAATTTTCAGAAAAAGGTTTCCTACAAGATGAACATTATTCTAGCTTCAATTAAAGTCCACAAAAATTCTAATAATTCAAACAGTGCTACTGACCTATTTAAAACCCAATAAAATCATTTAAAAAAAATACCAAAATGGTTTCAAATTTTATTTCTCTCCAATTTTCTACTATAGGGAATCATGTTACCCTAATTTCCATATATTTTATTTTCGGAGAAAAATAATTTGAATAAAACCAAATAAGTCCAAATTGAAAATAATTTTCAAAGGAACTTTAAATTGGATTTTTTTTAAAGTCCCAACTCATATTTCAAATGTTTTGAAGAAGTCATTTTATCTTCTCTCATGAAAATCATTGAGTTGCTTGAAGTTTCTGAAATTGAAAAATATTTCCAAATGAAATTCAAATCTCTTCAAAACCCTTTTCATTTATTTAAATGGAAGAAGTAATATTATCTTCACTCCAGGGTTTTGTGTTTGAAAAGTATTTGAATCCATGGAGATCAGAAAGCAAAGGTGAAAGTTTGGGAAAGTCCTTTTATTCCCTCTCATTTAACTTTCAAAAGTTTCCAATTTCACTCAATCAATCACACAACAATCAAACAAACAATCATCTATCTATTTTATATAACATTCCAAAATTTAGAATTTTGGGATGTTACAGAAGGGGTGTAGCTGGTTCTCTGTCCAACTGGGTAGGGGTACAATCTGCGTGAGTCTGGGTTATGTGTGGTGGGGCTGGTTCTTGGGCAAGTACAACCGTGGTTCTATCTGCATCGACAGGTAACACGATCTTTTCTGAAGAACGTGTTTTTACTCCCACAGATACTGCCATCATCCCCTCCAATTCAAATGGCTGATAAACAAGAGAAGTAGTTGAATGTACAGACATTGTAAGATAGACAGATGCAATGGATAGTAGGGAAGAAAATAGGGCATGAAATAATTCACATTTATGTTGTCTAACCAAACTGAATAGTAGGACATAATTTCATATATGATGGCTAATTAAACAGGATAACATGACATAGTTTCACATGTATGATGACTAACTAAACAAGATAGAATGACATACTTCAAAATATGATGACTATGTAAACAGGATGACATGATATAACTATACGATGTGTCTATTAAAGTGGTTGGCATGCCATAAATCATAAACATGCCGTCGATGGAAACATGATGGCATGATATAATTCACGGATAGAATGACATAATTTAAAATATGATGACTATGTAAATAGGATAAGATGATATAACTATATTATGTCTTTAGAAAACGGGTTGGCATGCCATAAGTCAGATACATGTTGTCTATGTAAACATCATGGCATGATATAATTCAAATATATGATTTATATACTAAGGAAGTGAGCAGAGGGCAATCGCATATATGATGTGTCAACTAAGGAGATGGCATTCAATATTGTGTATATGATGTAAAAACTAAGCATTGCAATACAACATATGCATGATATGAGTAATATAACCCTGCCAATTTTGAGCATACACCTCAGGGGGATAATAGGATTGGTCATCTGCCTCTGAATCCTCCTCTGAAGAGCAATCTGTAACCGGCAAGATATCTGCTTCAGCAGGTAGCATTGTCTGCTCTGAAGACCTTGTTTTCACTCCAGATTTCTCCATCACCAATTCAAATGGCTGATGCACAGGAAGAGCAGTTGAATATACAAACATTGTCGACAAGAGCAATGAGAAATACAAAAAAAAGGACGGCATGATATAATTCACATATATGACGCTTGGCTAAACATCATGGCATTGCATAATTCACATATATAATGCCTTGCAACAAGATAACATTGCATAATTCACATATATAATGTCTTGCAACAAGATGGCATTGCATAATTCACATATATGGTAATTAGAGACTAAACATGTGGCATTCACACAAAGCATGTCTAAACTAAGCAAATGACATAGCAATGCAAGATACCATACGCACGATATGAGCAACATAACCCTGCCAAGTTAGAGCATGCACCTCGGGGGGGGGGGGGGATAGGACTGGTCATCTGTCTCTGAATCCTCCTCTAAGGAGCTACCTGTAACCAGCAAGACATGCGCTTCGTCAGATAGCATTGTCTGCTCTGAAGACCTTGTTTCCACTCTAGATTTTTCCATAACCGTGCCGAATGGCTGATGCACAGGAAGAGTAATTAAATGTACTAAAATTGTTGACAAATTTAACACGTAATAAAAATATGATGGCACGATATAATTCACATATAAGATGACTGGCTAACCAGGGTGGCATTGCAAAATTCACATATATGATGTCTGGCTAAACAAGATGACATTGCATGATTCACATATACGATAAAGAAACTAAACAGATGGCATTGCATGATTCACATATATGATAAATAAATGAAACAGATGGCATTGTCACAAAGCATGTCTAAACTAAGCAGATGGCATCTTTCATATATACAATAAGCAATGCAAGGCACCATATGCATGATATTACCAACATCAGCATGCCAAGTTAGAGCGAAGACCTCATGGGGTAAATAGGAGTGGTCTTCTCCTTCTGAATCCTCCTCAGAACAGTTATCTTCCTCTTGATTACGATCCGAAATGGGTTGAGGGGGGCTGCCTTTGCGCCCACCATGGAGCGACGTCTGCATGAAATTTTATTGCCACACAAGGCTCGTCTCTTTTGCTCTAAATAATCAGTTCCATTGTGTACAATAACTAGCATGCATAGGAATAAAACATAGTGAGATTATGTAAGGAGTGCATGCACAAATCCAGAGTGATGGTAGCAACCTGTTGATAGACCCAAAACCAATGATAGCAGGCAGATAATAGCTTTAGTTAAAAAATACAGATAATGGCTCCTTTAATGTTTATTTGCACTCATCATGAAACTCATAGTAGACACCCGAGATTAACCAGATAGTAGATAGATAGTACTGATTGCTGCCCCAATGTGTACCCCACAACCATTTAAAAACTCAAGTTTCAGCATTATTTTGGACCTGACTCGGAGTCTAATAGGTGAAAACGATGATAATATAGCATGTTGATGACCCACAAGTGTAAGGGATCTATCGTAGTCCTTTCGATAAGTAAGAGTGTCAAACCCAACGAGGAGAAGAAGGAAATGATAAGCGGTTTTCAGTAAGGTTTTCTCTGCAAGCACTGAAAATGTAGGTAATAGATAGTTTTGTGATAAGATAAATTGTGACGAGTAACAAGCAATAAAAGTAAATAAGGTGCAACAAGGTGGCCCAATCCTTTTTGTAGCAAAGGACAAGCCTGGACAATTTCTTATAATGATAAAAGCGCTCCCGAGGACACATGGGAATTATCATCAAGCTAGTTTCATCATGCTCATATGATTCGCGTTCGGTACTTTGATAATTTGATATGTGGGTAGACCGGTGCTTGGGTACTGCCCTTACTTGGACAAGCATCGCACTTATGATTAACCCCTATTGCAAACATCCGCAACTACAACAAAAGTATTAAGGTAAACCTAACCATAGCATGAAACATATGGATCCAAATCAGCCCCTTACGAAGCAACGCATAAACTAGGGTTTAAGCTTCTGTCACTCTAGCAACCCATCATCTACTTATTACTTCCCAATGCCTTCCTCTAGGCCCAAATAATGGTGAAGTGTCATGTAGTCGACATTCACATAACACCACTAGAGGAAACACAACATACATCTCATCAAAATATCGAACGAATACCAAATTCACATGACTACTAATAGCAAGACTTCACCCATGTCCTCAGGAACAAACGTAACTACTCACAAAGCATATTCATATTCATAATAAGAGGTGTAATAATATGCATTAAGGATCTGAACATATGATCTTCTACCAAGTAAACCAATAAGCATCAACTATAAGGAGTAATCAACACTACTAGCAACCCACAGGTACCAATTTGTGGTTTTGGATACAAGATTGGATACAAGAGATGAACTAGGGTTTGAAAGGAGAGGGTGCTGGTGAAGATGTTGATGGAGATTGACCCCCTCCCGATGAGAGGATCGTTGGTGATGACGATGGTGATGATTTTCCCTCCCGGAGGGAAGTTTCCCCGGCAGAATAGCTCTGCCGGAGCTCTAGATTGGTTCCGCCAAGGTTCCGCCTCGTGGCGGCAGAGTTTCGTCCCGTAATCTTGCCCACAATTTTTCCAGGATAAAACCGTTCATATAGCAGAAGGTGGACACCGGAGGGCCTCCAGGGGGCCCAGGAGACAGGGGCGCACCCAGTAGGGGTGGGCGCGCCCCCACCCTCCTGGCCAGGGTGTGGGCCCCCTGAGGTGTTTCTTCCACTCAATAATTCTTATTAATTCCAAAAATAAGTTTCGGGGAGTTTCAGGTCTTTTGGAGCAGTGTAGAATTGGTTTCCAATATTTGCTCCCTTTCCAGCCAGAATTCCAGCTGCCGGCATCCCCCCTCTTCATGGTAAACCTTATAAAATATGAGAATAGCCATAAGTATTGATATATAATGTGTAATAACAGCCCATAATGCAGTTAAAATTGATATAAAAGTATGATGCAAAATGTACGTATCAACTCCCCCAAGCTTAGACCTCGCTTGTCCTCAAGCGGAAGCCAAAATCGAAAATTATGTCCACATGTTTAGAGATCGAGGTGTCTATAAAAATAAAATACGGACATGAGGGCATCATGATTATTCTTATAACAGCAACATAAATAGATTTTGTCGTATGATTTCTTATGCTCAATTAACAATCAATTCACAATGTCAAGTATGGTTCAGAAACATCATTGAAAGCTAACAAACTATAATCTCAGTCATTGAAGCAATTGCAATTTATCATAACATCAGAAAGAGTCAAGAATAGAGCTTTTCAGCAAGTCCACATACTCAACTATCATGTAGTCTTCTACAATTGCTAACACTCACGCAATACTTGTGGTTATAGAGTTAGCAATTGTAGAAGACTACCTGATATGTTGGGAGGCAACATAATAAACACTGAGAAAGATAGGGGCATATTATGTTGCCTCCCAACGTATTCACCTTTAGGTGATGTCAACAGTAATAGTCCATGCTAACGAACATCCAATTGGATATATATATCATGATCTTTCAAACACGAGGAGCTTGCCAAAGGATAAAATTAAAAAGGGAAAGGTGAAAATCAACTTGACTCAAGCATAAAGTAAAAACATAAAGTAAAAGATAGGCCCTTCGCAGAGGGAAGCAGAAGTTGGCATGCACTTTTAGGGTTGGATACACAAAATCTTAATGCGAAAGAATGTCACTTTATATTGCCACTTGTATATGGACCTTTATTATGCAGTCCATCGCTTTTATTGCTTCCATAACAAGATCGTATAAAGCTTATTTTCTCCACACTAATAAGTCATGCATATTTAGAGAGCAATTTTTATTGCTTGCACCGATGACAACTTACTTGAAGGATCTTACTCAATCCATAGGTAGATATAGTGGACTCTCATGGCAAAACTGGGTTTAAGGATATTTGGAAGCACAAGTAGTATCTCTACTTGGTGCTAGGAATTTGGTTAGCATGAGGGGGAAACGCAGGCTCAACATGTTTTGGAAGGTCAATGACAATATACTTTAACTGAGATGTGAGAAAACATAAACCATTACGTTGTCTTCCTTGTCCAACGTCGACTCTTTTAGCATGTCATACTTAATGAGTGCTCACAATCATAAAAGATGTCCAAGATAGTATATTTATATGTGAAACCTTTCTTTCCTTATTACTTCCTATTAATTGCAACGATGACCAAAACTACGTTTATCAATTCTCAACAACTTTTAAGTGTCATACTTTCTATGTGTGAAGTTATTACTATCCATAAGATCAATATGAACTCTTTTATTCTTTTTATTCTTTTTATTTTCTCAAGATCAGAGCAAGATAGCAAAGCCCTTCACTCAACACTAATATTTATTATATATATATAGCTCATGGACTCGATTACATAAAGAGATCACAAAGCAAAACTCAAAACTACTTGATATCAAAACTTCAATCTACTAGATCAAGATACTACTAAAAGGATCGAACTAAATAAAACGGTAAAGATAGTAGTGTGATGGTGATATGATATCAGGGCACCTCCCCCAAGCTTGGAAGTTGCCAAGGGGAGTGCCCATACCCATGTGATTATGTCTTTGGAGGTGATGGAGGTGGTGATGATGATGGTGACTTCTTCCTCAATTTAAGCTTGAGTATAATGTTTTTCTCTTTTAGGTCTTCGATCTCCCGCTCAAGACTTAATACTCTTTTGCATAGTTCCTGCTTATTTTCCTGCAAGAGACGAAAAGGGATAAACTCGAATGGAACTTCATCTTCGTCTGAGCTTGTTTCCTCCTTTCCCTTATGCTCATAGTCTTCTTCTTCCTCCGTGGTCGAGCCACTATGGTCCAAGTCCCCGTAGACCTTAGGGTCTGCAAGGTAATCAGCCACATAGCTTTCTCCCTCCGAATCTTGAGATGACATGTTGCTTAAACCTGTGGCAGAAATAGCTCGAAACGAAAACAGTTTTTTTTGCGTGATACGGTAGTCAAAACTTTCGGGAGATTATATAATGAATTTTTACCGACCAAAATACGTAACATGCAAGAAAACGGAGTCCGGGTGGCACACGAGGTGTCCACGAGACAGGGGGCGCGCCTAGTAAGGGTGGGCGTGCCCTCGACTCTCGTGGAGGCCTCGTGTCCTTCTCGGACTACTTCTCTCGTCCTAAAATTCTTAAATATTCCAAAACTGATAAAAATTGCCATTAGAATTGTTTTGGAATCGGTTTACTTACCGTACCACATACCTATTCCTTTTCAGAGTCTGGAACGTTCTGGAAAGTGTCCCTTATGTATTCCTCTGGGGTTACTGTTTCAATAATATTAGTTTCAACATTGATAGGATTACCTGAAATATAATGTTTAATTCTTTGACCGTTAACCACTCTTGGACTTGTGCCTTTGAAGTTGTTGATTTTTATAGCACCCGAATGATAGACCTCCTCAATAACGTAAGGACCTTCCCATTTAGAGAGAAGTTTTCCTGCAAAAAATCTTAGACGAGAGTTGAATAGTAACACATAATCACCTACGTTAAACTCACGCTTTTGTATCCTTTTGTCATGCCAGCATTTGACTTTTTCTTTAAATAGCTTGGCATTCTCATAGGCTTGGGTTCTCCATTCATCAAGTGAGCTAATATCAAACAACCTCTTCTCACCGGCAAGTTTAAAGTCATAGTTGAGCTTTGTGATAGCCCAATATGCTTTATGTTCAAGTTCTAGAGGTAAATGACAAGCTTTTCCATAAACCATCTTATACGGAGACATACCCATAGGATTTTTATATGTAGTTCTATAATCCCATAGTGCATCATCAAGTTTCTTAGACCAATTCTTTCTAGATCTATTAACAGTCTTTTGCAAAATTAATTTGAGCTCTCTATTGCTCAACTCTACTTGACCACTAGACTGCGGGTGATAAGGAGATGCGATTCTATGATTAACATCATACTTAGCAAGCATCTTACGAAAAGTACCATGAATAAAATGTGAACCACCATCAGTCATAAGATATCTAGGGACTCCGAACCTCGAAAAAATAACTTCTTTAAGCATTTTGATAGAAGTGTTATGATCAGCACTACTAAGTGGAATAGCTTCTACCCACTTAGTAACATAATCAACAGCAACTAAAATATGTCTATATCCATTAGAGGCAGGAAAAGGTCCCATATAATCAAAGCCCCAAACATCAAACGGTTCAATAACAAGAGAATAATTCGTAGGAATTTCTTGACATCTACTAATATTACCAATTCTTTGACATTCATCACAAGACAAAACAAACTTACGGGCATATTTGAAGAGAGTAGGCCAATAAAAACCGGATTGTAATACCTTATGTGCAGTTCTGTCTCCAGAGTGGTGTCCTCCATATGATTCATAGTGACACTTGCGTAGGATCTATTCATGTTCACGCTCAGGTACACAACGTCTAATAAACCCATCTAATCCTTCTTTACAAAGGTGTGGGTCATCCCAGAAGTAATGTCTTAAATCATAAAAGAACTTTTTCTTTTGCTGGTATGTAAAACTAGGAGGTATAAATTTAGCAACAATGTAATTAGCATAATTAGCATACCAAGGAGCGGTATGAGAAGCATTAATGACCACTAATTGTTTATCAGGAAAGCTATCATCAATAGGCAGTGGGTCATCAACAACATTCTCTAACCTAGACAAGTTGTCTGCAACGGGGTTCTCAGCTCCCTTTCTATCAATAATATGCAAATTAAATTCTTGGAGCAAGAGAACCCATCTAATGAGTCTAGGATTAGCATCTTTCTTTTCCATAAGATATTTAATAGCAGCATGATCAGTGTGATAGTAACTTTGGAATCAACAATATAAGGTCTAAACTTATCACATGCAAACACAACTGCTAAGAATTCTTTTTCAGTAGTAGCATAATTTCTCTGGGCAGTATCAAGAGTCTTACTAGCATACTGGATAACATTCAATTTCTTATCAACTCTTTGCCCTAGAACAACACCTACAGCATAATCACTAGCATCACACATAGTTTCAAAAGGTAAATTCCAAGCAGGTGGATGAACAATAGGTGCAGTGATCAAAGCTTTCTTAAGTATTTCAAATGCTTTTATGTCCTTGGGACATGGCATCTTTTCAATAGCATCCACTTTAGCTTTATCAACTTCAATACCTCTCTCAGAGATCTTGTGCCCCAAGACAATGCCTTCATTAACCATAAAGTGGCACTTTTCCCAATTAAAGACAAGACTAGTGTCTTCGCATCTCTGCAAAACTTGATCAAGGTTGCTCAAGCAATCATCAAAGGAGGATCCATAAACGGAGAATCATCCATGAATACCTCACAAATCTTTTCACAAAAGTCAGAGAATATAGCCATCATACATCTTTGAAAGGTAGCAGGTGCATTATATAAACCAAAAGGCATACGTCTATAAGCAAAAGTACCGAAAGGGCAAGTAAAAGTAGTTTTTGATTGATCCGTCGCTGACACAGGTATTTGAGAGAAACCAGAATAACCATCTAGAAAGCAGAAATGTGTATGTTTGGATAGTCTTTCTAGCATTTAATCAATAAAAGGTAAAGGGTAATGATCTTTCTTAGTAGCTTTATTTAATTTACAGAAATCAATTACCATCCTATAACCTATAATAGTTCTTTGCGCAATTAATTCATCTTTATCATTAGGAACAACAGTAATACCTCCCTTTTTAGGGACACAATGGACAGGACTTACCCATTCACTATCAGCAACGAGATAAATTATACCTCCCTCAAGGAGCTTTAGTATCTCCTTTCTTACCACTTCTTTCATCTTGGGATTCAGTCATCGTTGAGGATCTCTAACTGGTTTGACATCATCCTCTAAACTAATTTTATGTTGGCATAACGTGGGACTAATGCCCTTAAGATCATCAAGAGTATATCCAATGGCAGCACGGTGCTTCTTCAGAGTTTTCAATAATCTTTCTTCTTCTTGTTCCGAAAGGTTAGCACTAATAATAACAGGATATATCTTCTTTTCATCAAGATAAGCATACTTAAGATTATTAGGTAATGGTTTGAGTTCAAACACAGGATAACCCTTGGGTGGAGGGGGATCCCCTAGAATTTTAACGGGAAGGTTATGTTTTAGAATAGGTTCCTGTTTAAGGAACACTTCCTCTATTTCCCTTCTTTCTTTCATAAACATATCATTTTCATGGTCTAGCAAGTATTGTTCTAACGGATCAGTAGGAGGTACGACAATAGAAGCAAGACCAATTATTTCATCTTTACTAGGTAATTCTCTATCACGAGGTTGTCTACGAAATTTAGCCAAATTAAACTCATTAGTCATATCATCCAAGCCAATCGTAACAACATCATTTTCACAATCAATCCTAGCATTAACAGTGTTCAAGAAGGGTCTACCAAATATAATGGGACAAACGTTATCTTGTGAGGAACTAAGAACAAGAAAATCAGCAGGGTATTTAACTTCCCCACATAAGACTTCAACATCTCTAACAATCCTAATTGGTGAAATAGTATCTCTATTTTCAAGCTTGATAGTAACATCAATACCTTCCAATTCAACGGGTGCAATATCATGCATAAATTCTTTATATAAATCATAGGGTATTGCACTAGCACTAGCACCCATATCACATAAGCCATGATAACAATGATCTCCTATTTTAACAGAAATAACAGGCATGCCTACAACGGGTCTATCCATCTTAGCATCTGGTTTTGCAATATTAGTGATGTCTACTACACAACCTTCTTCTTGTAGACGTTGTTGGGACTGCAAGTGCACAGGTTTGTAGGACAGTAGCAAATTTCCCTCAAGTGGATGACCTAAGGTTTATCAATCCATATGAGGCATAGGATGAAGATGGTCTCTCTCAAACAACCCTGCAACCAAATAACGAAGAGTCTCTTGTGTCCCCAACACACCCAATACAATGGTAAATTGTATAGGTGCACTAGTTCGGCGAAGAGATGAAGATACAAGTGCAAAATAGATAGTAGATATAGGTATTTGTAATCTGAAATTATAAAAACAGCAAGGTATCGAGCGATAAAAGTGAGCATAAATGGTATTGCAATGATAGGAAACAAGGCCTAGGGTTCATACTTTCACTAGTGCAAGTTCTCTCAACAATAATAACATAGATAGATCATATAACAAGCCCTCAACATGCAACAAAGAGTCACTCCAAAGCCACTAATAGCGGAGAACAAACATAGAGATTATGGTAGGGTACGAAACCACCTCAAAGTTATCCTTTCTGTTCTAACTATTCAAGAGTTCATAGTAAAATAACATAAAGCTATTCTTTCCGTTCAATCCATCATAGAGTTCATACTAGAATAACACCTTAAGACACAAATCAACCAAAACCCTAATGTCACCTAGATAGTCCATTGTTACCTCAAGTATCCGTGGGCATGATTATACGATATGCGTCACAAAATCACAGATTCATCCAACCAACATAAAAGTACTTCAAAGAGTGCCCCAAAGCTACTACCAGAGAGTCAAGAACGTGTGCCAACCCCTATGCATAGGTTCATGGGCGGAACCCGCAAGTTGGTCACCAAAACATACATCAAGTGGCACATGATATCCCATTGTCACCATAGATAATCATGGCAAGACATACATCAAGTGTTCTCATAAAGACTCAATCCGATAAGATAACTTCAAAGGGGAAACTCAATTCATCACCAGAGAGTAGAGGGGGAGAAACATCTTAAGATCCAACTACAATAGCAAAGCTTGGGATACATCAATATCGTGCCATAGAGGAACACGAGAGAGAACACGTGAGAGAGAGATCAAACACATAGCTACTGGTACATACCCTCATCCCCAAGGGTGAGATACTCCCTTCTCGTCATGGATAGAGCCGGGATGATGAAGATGGCCTCCGGTGATGGGATCCCCCTCCGGCAGGGAACATGGTCCCGATTGGTTTTTGGTGGCTCTAGAGGCTTGCGGCGGCGGTACTCCCGATCTAGGTTCTGTTCTGGAAGTTTTTGAGTACGTAGGTATATATGGGTGCAGGAAGTACGTTGGTGGAGCTACGGGGGTCCCACGAGGCAGGGGGGCGCGTCCTCCACCCTCATGGTCAGCCCGTATCTCCCCTGACATGCACTCCAAGTTCCCTGGGTGGCTTTCCTTCCAAAAACAACTTCTCCAGTTGATTTCATTCCGTTTTGACTCCATCTGATATTCCTTTTCCTCGAAACACTGAAATAGGCATAAAACAGCAAATCTGGGCTGGGCCTCCGGTTAATAGGTTAGTCCCAAAAATAATATAAAAGTGGATAATAAAAACCAATATTGCCTAAAACAGTAGATAAAGTAGCATGGAGCAATCAAAAATTATAGATACGTTGGAGACGTATCAAGCATCCCCAAGCTTAATTCCTGCTCGTCCTCGAGTAGGTAAATGAAATTTTTTTTGATGCAGAGTGATACTTTGGCATAATTTCAATGTAAATCTTCTTAATTGTGATATGAATATTCAGATCCGAAAGATTCAAGACAAAAGTTCATATGACACAAAAATAATAATACTTCAAGCATACTAATCAAAGCAATCATGTATTCTCAAAATAACATGGCAAAAGAAAGTTCATCCCTACAAAATCATATAGTTAGGCTATGCTTCATTTTCGTCACACAAAGATGTTCCCAACTTCTATACCCTCGATGACAAGCCAAGCAATTGTTTCATACTTAAATAGTCTCAAACGTTTTCAACTTTCACGCAATACATGAGCGTGAGCCATGGATATAGCACTATGGGTGGAATAGAATATGATGATGGGGATTGTGTGGAGAAGACAAAAAAGGAGAAAGTCTCACATTGACGAGGATAATCAACGGGCTATGGAGATGCCCATTAATTGATGTCAACATGATCAGTAGGGATTGACATGCAACAGATGCACTATAGCTATGAATGCTCAACAAAAGAAAACTAGTGGGTGTGCATCCAACTCGCTTGCTCATGAAGACCTAGGGCATTTGAGGAAGCACATCGTAGGAATATGCAAGACAAGTTTTATAATGAAAAATTCCCACTAGTATAAAAGGACAACTTATGAGACTCACTACATGAAGAATAAGGTGCTACTTTGAAGCACAATATATGAGACTCACTACATGAAGAACAAGGTGCTACTTTGAAGCACAAGTGTGTAAAAAGAGATAGTAGCATTAACCTTTTTATTTTCGTTGGCCTTTCTTTTTTTATTTTTGGCCTTTCTCTCTCTTTTTTGGGCAATGCTCTAATAATGATGATCATCACACTTCTATTGATTACAACACAAGGATTACAACTCGAAACTTAGAACAAGATATGACTCTATATGAATGCCTCCGGCGGTGTACCGGGATGGTGCAATGAATCAAGAGTGACATGTATGAAAAATAATGCATGGTGGCTTTGCCACAAATACGATGTCAACTACATGACCATGCAATGGCAATATGACAAAAGTAATGTATGTCATGACGATGATGATGGAACTTGCATGGCAATATATCTCGGAATGGCTATGGAAATGCCATAATAGGTAGGTACGGTGGCTGTTTTGAGGAAGATATAAGGAGGTTTATGTGTGATAGAGCGTATCATATCACGGGGTTTGGATGCACCGGCGAAGGTTGCGCCAACTTTCAAGGTGAGAAAGGGCAATGCATGGTACTGAAGAGGCTAGCAAAGGCGGAAAGGTGAGAGTGCGTATAATCCATGGACTCAACATTAGTCAAAAGAACTCATATACTTATTGCAAAAATTTAGAAGTCACGCGCATGCTCCTAGGGGGATAGATTGGTAGGAAAAGACCATCGCTCGTCCCCGACCGCCACTCATAAGGATGCACAAGCCAGGTACACTTCATGTTTCAAATTTGTTACACAACTTTAACCATACGTGCATGCTATGGGACTTGAAAACTTCAACACAAGAATTTCTCAAATTCACAATCACCTAACTAGCACGACTTTGATATTATCACCTCCATATATCAAAACAATTATCAAGCATCAAACTTATCTTAGTATTCAACGCACTCAAAAGAAAGTTTCACATATCTTGAATACCAAGTATATTAACATTAAGCAAATTACCATGCTATTAACGACTCTCAAAATAATCTAAGTGAAGCATGAGAGATCAAATAGTTTCTTTAAAATAAATCCACCACCGTGCTCTAAAAGATATAAGTGAAGCACTAGAGCAAAAACTAAAAACTACTCCGAAAGATATAAGTGAAGATCAATGAGTAGTCGAATAATTATGCAACTAAACGAAGGCTCTCTCTCACTAATTTAAGATCTTGATACTTTATTCAAACAGCAATCAAAGCTAAAGGAAACTGCATTGCAAGGATAGCACAACTCATGTGAAGAAGCAAAAACTTAGGCTCAACCGATACTAACCGATAGTTGTTGAAGAAAAAAGGTGGGATGCCTACCGGGGCATCCCCAAGCTTAGATGCTTGAGACTTCTTGAAATATTATCTTGGGGTGCCTTGGGCATCCCCAATCTTGAGCTTTTGTGTTTCCTTAATTCATCTCATATCATAGTTTCTCTTCTTTTTATCAAAAGCTTCATTCAGAACAAACTCAACAAGAACTCGTGAGATAGGTTAGTATAAACCAATGCAAAACCTTTTCATTTTCTACTGTAACAAATCACTTAAATAATTATTCAACATTGAATACTAAATGCCTCTGCATATTTAATACTCCTATCCTCAAATAGAATCATTAAACAAGCAAACATATGCAAACATTGCAACCATAACAGCAATCTGTCAAAACAGTACAGTCTGTAAAGAATGCAAGAGTAACAATACTTACCTGACTCCAAAAATTATGAACTAAAATTCCCACTGTAATAACTTTATCAGATCTTAATATGCAAAAAGATTCAACATTATACCATGCTCTGACTTTTCTAGGGAATTTTTGCTACAGCGGTAAACTTTCTGTTTTCAAACAGCAACATGTATACGAGCAAAATAAGCATGGCAAAGGCTATCCTTGACTTTTTGATTGAAACTAAAGATGCAAAACATTATTATAACTAACAGAAATCAAAAACTAACAAAATAAAATGATGCTCCAAGCAAAACACATATCATGTGGTGAATAAAAATATAGCTCCAAGTGAAGTTACCGATGAACGAAGACGAAAGAGGGGATGCCTTCCGGGGCATCCCCAAACTTAGGCTCTTGGTTGTCCTTGAATATTACCTTGGGGCGCCTTGGGCATCCCCAAGCTTAGGCTCTTGCCACTCCTTATTCCATAGTCCATCGAATCTTTACCCAAAACTTGAAAACTTCAACCACACAAAACTCAGCACAAAACTCGTAAGCTCTGTTAGTATAAGAAAATAAAACCACCACTTAGGTACTGTAATGAACTCATTATTAATTCATATTGGTGTAATATCTACTGTATTCTAACTTCTATACGGTTCATACCACTTAATACTAGCCATATATGCATCAAAATAAGCAAACAACACATAGAAAACAGAATCTGTCAAAAACAGAACAGTCTGTAGTAATGTGTTTAAACGTATACCTCTGGAACCCCAAAAATTCTCAAATAAATTGCTGGACCTGAGGAATTTGTCTATTAATCATATGCAAAAAGAATCAACCTAAAATCACTCTCCAGTAAAAAATGGCAGCCATTCTCGTGAGCGCAAAAGTTTCTGTTTTCTACAGCAAGATCATATAAACTTCACCCAAGTCTTCCCAAAGGTTCTACTTGGCACTTTATTGAAACAAAAGCTATAAAACATGATTAATACAGTAGCATAATCATGTGTACACACAAAAACATTAAGGATAAATATTAGGTTGTCTCCCAACAAGCGCTTTTCTTTAATGCCTTTCTAGCTAGGCATGATGATGACAATGATGCTCACATAAAAGATAAGAATTGAAACATGACAGGAGCATCATGAAGAATATGACTAGCACATTTAAGTCTAACCACTTACTATGCATAGGGATTTTGTGAGAAAACAACTTATGGGAACAATAATCAACTATCATAGGAAGGTAACACAAGCATAGCTTCAAGATTTTAAGCACATAGGGAGGAAACTTGACATTATTGCAATTCCTACAAGCATATGTTCCTCCCTCATAATAATTTTCAGTAGGATCATGAATGAATTAAACAATATAACCAGCACCTAAGGCATTCTTTTCATGATCTACTAGCATAGAAAATTTACTACTCTCAACATAAGCAAATTTCTTCTCATGAATAGTAGTGGGAGCAAACTCAACAAAATAACTATCATGTGATTGAAAATTAAGAGCAAGCTAACACATTTCATGGTTATCATTATTCTTTAAAGCATACGTGTCATCACAATAATCATCATAGATAGGAGGCATGCTTTCATCATAGTAAATTTGCTCATCAAAGCTTGGGGGACAAAAAATATCATCTCCATCAAACATAGCTCCCCCAAGCTTGTGGCTTTGCATATCATTAGCATCATGGATATTGAAGGAATTCATACTAACAACATTGCAATCATACTCATCATTCAAATATTTAGTTCCAAACATTATCAAGCTTGATGTCTACTACACAACCTTCTTCTTGTAGACGTTGTTGGGCCTGCAAGTGCACAGGTTTGTAGGACAGTAGCAAATTTCCCTCAAGTGGATGAACTAAGGTTTATCATCCCGTAGGAGGCGTAGGATGAAGATGGTCTCTCTCAAACAACCCTGCAACCAAATAACAAAGAGTCTCTTGTGTCCCCAACACACCCAATACAATGGTAAATTGTATAGGTGCACTAGTTCGGCGAAGAGATGAAGATACAAGTGCAAAATAGATAGTAGATATAGGTATTTGTAATCTGAAATTATAAAAACAGCAAGGTAGCGAGCGATAAAAGTGAGCGTAAACGGTATTGCAATGATAGGAAACAAGGCCTAGGGTTCATACTTTCACTAGTGCAAGTTCTCTCAACAATAATAACATAGATAGATCATATAACAAGCCCTCAACATGCAACAAAGAGTCACTCCAAAGCCACTAATAGAGGAGAACAAACGTAGAGATTATGGTAGGGTACGAAACCACCTCAAAGTTATCCTTTCTGTTCTAACTATTCAAGAGTTCGTAGTAAAATAACATAAAGCTATTCTTTCCGCTCAATCCATCATAGAGTTCATACTAGAATAACACCTTAAGACACAAATCAACCAAAACCCTAATGTCACCTAGATACTCCATTGTCACCTCAAGTATCCGTGGGCATGATTATAAGATATGCGTCACAAAATCTCAGATTCATCCAACCAACATAAAAGTACTTCAAAGAGTGCCCCAAAGCTACTACCGGAGAGTCAAGAACGTGTGCCAACCCCTATGCATAGGTTCATGGGCGGAACCCGCAAGTTGGTCACCAAAACATACATCAAGTGGCACATGATATCCCATTGTCACCAGAGATAATCACGACAAGACATACATCAAATGTTCTCATAAAGACTCAATCGGATAAGATAACTTCGAAGGGGAAACTCAATTCATCACAAGAGAGTAGAGGGGGAGAAACATCATAAGATCCATCTACAATAGCAAAGCTCGGGATACATCAAGATCATGCCATAGAGGAACACGAGAGAGAACATGAGAGAGAGAGATCAAACACATAGCTACTTGTACATACCCTCAGCCCCAAGGGTGAACTACTCTCTCCTCGTCATGGATAGCGCCGGGATGATGAAGATGGCCTCCGGTGATGGGATCCCCCTTCGGCAGGGTGCCGGAACAGGGTCCCGATTGGTTTTTGGTGGCTCTAGAGGCTTGCGGCGGCGGAACTCCTGATCTAGGTTCTGTTCTGGAAGTTTTTGGGTACGTAGGTATATATGGGTGCAGGAAGTACGTTGGTGGAGCTACGGGGGTCCCACGAGGCAGGGGGCGCGCCTAGGGGGGCACGCCCTCCACCCTCGTCGGCATCCCGTATCTCCCCTGACGTGCACTCCAAGTTCCCTGGGTGGCTTTCCTTCCAAAAATAACTTCTCCAGTTGATTTCGTTCCGTTTTGACTCCGTCTGATATTCCTTTTCCTCGAAACACTGAAATAGGCATAAAACAGCAAATCTGGGCTTGGCCTCCGGTTAATAGGTTAGTCCCAAAAATAATATAAAAGTGGATAATAAAGCCCAATATTGCCTAAAACAGTAGATAAAGTAGCATGGAGCAATCAAAAATTATATATACGTTGGAGACGTATCAATTAGCAGCTTCATCACAGAAATAAATAACATGCCCATCTATATCATCATGCAAGAGATCTTTAACCATAGCAATACTAGGTTCAACTTTAATTTGCTCAGGAGGTGTGTAAGTTCTAGTATTACTCTTACGAACAACAGTTGAAGCTTTAGCATGATCCTTTATCCTAACAGGAAAAGGTGGTTTCTCAACATAAGTAGTAGGAACAATAGGATCATTATAAGTGATAGTATTTTCTTCAACTGTAATAGGTGCAACTACATTTACTTCAACAGGAGGATTATATTTAAACCACTTCTCCTTAGGGAGATCAACGTGAGTAGCAAAAGATTCACAGAAATAAGCTACTATCTCAGAGTCAAGTCCATATTTAGTGCTAAATCCACGAAAAGCATGAGTATCCATAAAAGATTTAACACAATCAAACTTAGGTGTCATACCTGACTCCTTACCATCATCGGAACCCCAATCTTCAGAGTTGCGTTTAATTCTTTCCAGTAAGTCCCATTTGAATTCAATAGTCTTCAGCATATAAGAACTAGCACAGGAAGTATCGAGCATGGTGCGATCATTGAGAGAAAGCCGAGTATAAAAGTTTTGAATAATCATTTCTCTGGAGAGCTCATGATTGGGGCATGAACATAACATTGACTTAAGACTCCCCCAAGCTTGAGCGATGCTTTCTCCTTCGCCAGGCCAGAAATTATATATGTAATTAGGACCACGATGAACAAGATGCATAGGATAGAACTTTTGGTGAAATTCCAACTTCAATCGTTTATAATTCGAAGATCCCGTATCATCACATAGCCTATACCATGTCAATGCATCTCCCTTTAAAGATAAAGGGAAGACCTTCCTTTTGACAACATCATCGGGAATACCTGCAAGCTTAAATAATCCACAAACTTCATCCACAACGATAAGGTGTAAATCGGGATGCAATGTTCCATCTCCTGCAAATGGATTAGCTAGCAGTTTCTCTATCATACCCGAAGGAATTTCAAAGTGAACATTTTCAGTAGGTTCAGTAGGTTGAGGAGCAACTCTTTGCTCTACTGGTCGGGGCGAAGATGCCCCAAACAAGCCCCTCAAAGTATTAGTTTCCATGTGACAAGTAACAGAAAATTTCAGCACACCATATAAATGTTTCCTTACCAAGTTCCACTCACCAAAAGTGCTACACTCCCCTGCAACGGCGCCATAAAAGAGTCTTGATGACCCACAAGTGTAGGGGATCTATCGTAGTCCTTTCGATAAATAAGAGTGTCGAACCCAACGAGGAGCAGAAGGAAATGATAAGCGGTTTTCACTAAGGTTTTCTCTGCAAGCACTGAAATTGTAGGTAATAGATAGTTTTGTGATAAGATAAATTATAACGAGTAACAAGCAATAAAAGTAAATAAGGTGCAGCAAGTTAGCCCAATCCTTTTTGTAGCAAAGGACAAGCCTGGACAATTTCTTATAATGAGAAAATCCCTCCCGAGGATACATGGGAATTATCGTCAAGCTAGTTTCATCACGCTCATATGATTCGCATTCGGTACTTTGATAATTTGATATGTGGGTGGACCGGAGCTTGGGTACTGCCCTTACTTGGACAAGCATCCCACTTATGATTAACCCCTATTACAAGCATCCTCAGCTACAACAAAAGTATTAAGGTAAACCTAACCATAACATGAAACATATGGATCCGAATCAGCCCCTTACGAAGCAACGCATAAACTAGGGTTTAAGCTTCTATCACTCTAGCAACCCATCATCTACTAATTACTTCCCAATGCCTTCCTCTAGGCCCAAATAATGGTGAAGTGTCATGTAGTCGACGTTCACATAACACCACTAGAGGAAAGACAACATACATCTCATCAGAATATCGAATGAATACCAAATTCACATGACTACTAATAGCAAGACTTCACCCATGTCCTCTGGAACAAACGTAACTACTCACAAAGCATATTCATATTCATAATCAGAGGTATAATAATATGCATTAAGGATCTGAACATATGATCTTCTACCAAGTAAACCTATAAGCATCAACTACAAGGAGTAATCAACACTACTAGCAATCCACAGGTACCAATTTGTCGTTTTGGATACAAGATCGGATACAAGAGATGAACTAGGGTTTGAGAGGAGATGGTGCTGGTGAAGATGTTGATGGAGATTGACCCCCTCCCGATGAGAGGATCATTGGTGATGACGATGGTGATGATTTCCCCCTCCCAGAGGGAGGTTTCCTCGGTAGAACAGCTCTGCCGGAGCTCTAGATTGGTTCCGCCAAGGTTCCGCCTCGTGGCGGCAGAGTTTCGTCCCGTAAGCTTGCCCACGATTTTTTCCAGGATAAAACCCTTCATATAGCAGAAGATGGACACCGGAGGGCCACCAGGGGGCCCAGGAGACAAGGGGGTGCGCCCAGTAGGGGTGGGCGTGCCCCCACCCTCCTGGCCAGGGTGTGGGCCCCCTGAGGTGTTTCTTTCGCTCAATAATTCTTTTTAATTCCAAAAATAAGTTTCGTGGAGTTTCAGGTCTTTTGGAGCAGTGCAGAATAAGTTTCCAATATTTGCTCCCTTTCCAGCCAGAATTCCAGCTACCGGCATTCCCCCTCTTCATGGTAAACCTTATAAAATAAGAGAGAATAGCCATAAGTATTGATATATAATGTGTAATAACAGCCCATAATGTAGTAAATATTGATATAAAAGCATGATGCAAAATGGACGTATCACATGTCATCATATTAAGCGATGCATAAGTAGCAGACATGGAAGAGTGCGACCTCTCTTGTGGACCATGCAGTCCTCAAGGTCATTTGCCCAGTTGATGATGGTAATGCAGTTGTCGTGGCTGCCGGCGGCAGGGAAGAAGATCTGAGGCGGCAAAAGACAGTCTGGAGAGCGGATCCCTGCTGTGGTGAACCCTTCCGTCGTTGGAGCAGCCGAGCTGGGGTGGAACATAGCGCTGCGGGAGCAGGATAAACCACACAAGGTTTTCTTTGACACATATCAGTAACAGAAGTAATTGTGTAAGGGCTTGTTTGAATTTGAGGATTCTAACAATGCAGGGATAGGAAATAGACAGGAATAGGATAGGAATGCACGTGCAAAACAGAGAATTTAAAAACACAGGATTTCTGCCAATCTGGGTGTTTGATTCACAAGAATTGGAAGATCACAGGATGCAAAGAAGCATGGTGAGATTAAGTCAAAGCACAATAAAATGTACGGTTATAATGCTATTATGCTACTCTCTCTTAGTCTTGTGCTTCATGAATAGGAATATGAAAAGGAGGGCAAGTGGAAATTAGAATTCCTACGGTTTTTCTTTCAAGGAGACACTAAAGGAACAAATCCTACAGTTTTCCTTTGCTCCATTCCTTTGCACCAAATTCATGAAAAGTAGTACCATAGGAAACTTTCCAATTCCTATGTTTTTCATTCACTTTTCCTTTCAAGCACTGGCGAATCTAGTAGGCAGGCTTGAGCAAGGAAAGGCGTACACTAAAATTTTTTTTTTGTGCTACTTCTATTACTTTGGACCCAGGCCAGTAGCCTACTAGCTCAACCCCCAAGCCCATCGACAAATGCACAACTCAAACGCGCAGAGATAAATAATGATAGCGTTCAAGAGAGTCCATCATGGATAGCTAAGTTGCCTGGTACCTCACTGCTTGTCATATAGTAGGATAAAATAATCGTATTTCATGTTACTATGTGTGCTCAGTGGACAATATATATAACATGTAGAGTAAAAAAGAGATGCAACAAGTGTACAACCTCTTTGGAGAAGCCATGTTGATCTCAGCGCGATTGGGTTGGCCGGTGAGGATGCTATGGCTGACTTGGCTGTCGGAGGAGGGGAAGAAGATATTAGGCGTCCGGAGATGGAGCCCGAGGTACTGCTCCGCTGTGATGGAGGGTTTCGTCATTGGTGCAGCTCCGGTGAGTTGTACGACGCCGAGGCTGAAGTAGGACAAGAGTGACAATGTTAACCTGAGTGGAATTCTAATAGCATCTCCAATAGATGACGTAAAATACATAACCACAAAGTGCTAGATGTAAAATACACCAGCCACTCATCTATGAACTTAACCATCGAAACTGAATTTAACTCTCAAAACTGAACTTAACTGCCAAAACTGAATTCTGCTGTCGAACCTGAATTTTACTGTCGAAACTGAGCACACTAGAGGTGAGGCTACACGTTAGCCGACTGACTTTTTCATCTCTGGTCATTCGATTTTGTAGCCGTTGGATACGAAATCAAGGGCCCGCAATTCATCTTGAACCTCCACCCCCCTGAGCCGCCAGCCACCACCGGCTAAACAGCCGCCCCCCGCCGCCCTGCCCGCCCCAAAAATACTCCCCACCGCCGGTCCGCCGCCGCCCCGGCCATCCCTCTAGGACCCCACCGTGCCGAGCTTTTTCTCCAGTGATCCCCACGCCACCGCCCCCCACCATCGGCAACCACCGCCCCCACCCTGAACCCTAAGATAGATAGTGGGGTACCTCTCCGGCGAGCCCCCCTCCCCGCTGTGGCTGGTTCTTCCTTAACTCCGGCGAGCCCCCACACCCCCTGAAAATAGACTGACCCAAAAGTCGATTCAGTCGTCTGAAGTGTAGCTAAATCGGAGCAGCATCGCAAGCAAGAGCAAGAGCGAGAGCAGCAACGTGAGCAGGAGCAATAGCAAGAGCAGACTAGGCAGGGGACCAAGAGCAAGAGCAGAGCAGCAGCATGAGCGAGAGCTAAAGTAGCATCAGCTCCTACTGATGCGGACGTCGCCGCCGAGGGAGCGATGCCGTGGAGGAAGTGGTCGACGGTGCCGCCGTGGATGGAGCCACACCGTGTCGGCTCAGGAACGAGCATCGGCAGCACCGTGAGATCGAATCAAGAAGAAAATGCGGTGATTAGTGTACAACCTCTTTGGTGGCGCCGATTAGGCCGCAGCTTCATCTGAGGAAATAATGATGATGCTGCTCTTCCGGTGGTGCAGGTGAAGACGGTGGTGTGGGAATGGAGGTGGCATGAAAGACGAGGGGAACATCGGGGCAGCTCCTTGGAGGTGGAGGACGGGTTGGCTGAACCGGCGGGATGACATGATCAATGATGGATCCTCATCCGGCACGGTGGATGAGGGACGTCGAGGTGTTGCTGTGGACGACATCATCGGGGAAGAGGCTCTGGCTGGGTGGCGGACAGAGGAGGGTGTGGGGCTTCGCGGGTTTTCACGGCCTCGGTGTACGAATGGGTGGGCGGATGGGATGGGAGTGGGGAACCACGGCTTAGGGACGCGCTTGTCCGAAATGTGGGGTAAGTTACAAAAGTACCCCCACCGATTTGAGGCGGTTCTTTTGGTTCAAGGGTATCACGGGCATTTCGCATGTCGGGATTTCACAGGAGGTGGGAGTTTTCGCACGCGTTGTAATTTTGCAATAGCAAGGCACGGGTTGAGATGGAGGGTGTTGTCGGAGCACAACGAGACAAAGATATATCTTAAATATTTTGGGCTAACAAGGTGTGGGTTGAAATTTCCGGACAAGCCTAATGTGTACTATACCAAATCAATTCGCACTACAAATTTCATTCAAAACTTTGAATTCATGTGATGTTTAATTAAAATATTTCGCTACATGTATAATGCATGCAACCTACTGCTCAAATGAACGTTTTAGTGCATTCCAAACGTATATACTACCGCTTCAATATGAACTAAATTTGAATTTGTTTCTCTATTTGAATAAGATCTACAATAATGATTGTTGTGGAGTCAAAGCATTTGAATTCGTTTCTCTATTTTAATAAGATATACAATCATCATTATTGTCAAGTTAAACCATCGTTTGTGTATTATCTTCACAGCACACCACATGATTAGTCTTGGGTTACATATGAACTATGTGTAATATATGAACTCGAACTCGATTTATTGAATCCACTTTATGTTGATTTCAAATCACAGTACATTTCAAGCTCTAGCTAGATCTTCATAATCTAAACCATGCCTCATATGTATAATGTGTTTATCACATCATGTATGGTGCCCCGCCCCCTACGCCTACAAGTATTTAGATGTGAGTTGCAAACACCACATATTACCACAAATTCAAATAAAATGTGAGAATGTTCGATATATAGTATTGTTTAGATTTTTCGACATTTAGTTGTAAGCTGCAAACGCCACACATTTTCACAAATTCGAATAAAATATGAGATTGCTCGATGTATAGTATGGTTTAGGTTTTTCGACATTTAGCTGAGTTGCAAACGCCATGCATTATCACATTATGGTATTGTCGGTGTTCTGGGAACGGGGGTCCCCAGACTTGCCTGCCTGCGGCGTGGCTCAAAGGGGGCCCAGCACGGCCCATCTTCATCAACACAAGCTCAAGACCCTCACGAGGGGCCAAGCCTCGCGGGGCGAACGACAAGGAGCTTCCTCAGGCACGGCCTCGTCAGGCTGGCTCACGAGGAGGCGGAGAGTTCAAGGCGGAGTGCCTCGCGAGGTGCCCATGACGCAAGCCATGACGACCAAGGGCGCCAGCCCGCGCAGTGTCCTTCTTTCCTCTTTGGTGCAAGGGGAGCAAGCGCAGGCGAGAACATCAAGCAAAGGCATCCATTTCGGTGCAACAAGACCAAAACCAGTCCAACGGCAGGATAGAGGTCACCGTGGAGCCCAAGTCGGCGTCACCACCAGAGCCTTTGGCAGGCGAGGACCAACTTTAGTCAGGATAAGTGTACTAGATGTTCCCCTTCAAAATGGCCAATTGTTGGCGCCTTTCCCGCTCAATATTTGGGAAGAGGCCCAGGGCCTTCGCCTATAAATAGGACTAGCCACCCACAGGGTAGAGATATCTGATAGGAATTGGGAGATAAGATAGGCATCCAGAATCAACCCCTCCAAAGGAACAACACCACCACAAGAACATACTCTCACGAGGCTATTCTTCCTTGTATTGTTCGTCATCAGCCCAAGAGGCAATCCACCACGCCACACACTGGAGTAGGGTATTACACCACAATGGTGGCCTGAACCAGTATAAACCCTGTGTCTCTTGTGTTGTTCTTCTCGTAGTTTAGATCCTAGCGATCCGGCGAGGAACAGGTAGGTAGAAGGCGAAACCTCAGCATGCACCCCAGTGTTCGAACCTCAAGGGTCTGCCGGAACCCCAAATCCGACATTTGGCACGCCAGGTAGGGGTGCGCCGGAATTCGTCTTCCACCGCCCTGCTCTTCTCCGACCGTCGCGTCCATGGCTGACGCTCGTCGGGCTGCTCGCGCCGCTCGAGTCGCCCGGACGGCTCCCATCGGCGCGCGCCCTCATCGCTCCCCGTCGCCCGCCGTCAACACCGCCACCGGCCCGGCGGGGAACGAGCAACGAGTATCGCCCCTGCATCCCTTCGTGGCCTCTTGGGAAAAGCCGCACGACCTCTTCCTCGCCCGCCACGCTGCTCCGGACTCCCCGGTCGTCGCGGCCCTCCTGGGCGGCTCACAGGCGCCGCCCTCCAGTCACCATGTCAAGCCGTTCATCCGCCAGGTCGGCGCCACCTCCGCGCGGTAGGGGGCTTCCCGGGACTGGCCGGAGCCGCGGGCCAGGCTAGCCTTCAGTTCGGAAGACCACCCCTCCAACTCGGGCTGCTCGGGTGCGCTCCCGATGTTATGCACCCCCACCATCTGCCAGGTGGCTATCACCAGGACCCTCATCGATGGTGGCGCGGGCCTCAACGTGATTTCAGTCGAAACTTTCGACCTCCTCCGCATACCCCGGGGGCGGCTGTGGCCGAGCCAGCCCTTCATGGGCATCGGGGGCGGGTCATCTAGCTCCTTGGGACAGATCCGGCTCCCAGTGACCTTCGGCACCTACGACAATTTCCGTACGGAGCTGGTCGATTTCGACATCGCCCTCATCGGCCTCCCCTACAATGCCATCCTCGGCTACCCAGCGCTGGCCCAATTCATGGCCGCGACTCACCCGGCATACAACCTCATGAAGATGCCCGGGAGCAGCGGAGTCCTCACCGTGCCTGGGGACACCGGGGACGCGCTGCGAGCGCTCCAACTCGCCTTCAAGACGGCGGCGTCAGCACAGCCCGCCAACGCGGCCCCCCAGAGCCTAAGGGGGCTGCACCAGCCAAGAAGAAACAATTGTTCACCCAAGACAAGGCGGAGACCAAGCAGATACCCGTCGACGAGGACGGGTCCACCAGCGCCACTTTCACCATAGGCGCCCACCTCGGGCCCGACTAGGAGGAAGTCCTGGTCAAGTTCCTGCGTGCAAACAAGAAGGTGTTCACTTGGGAGCCCAATCAGCTGGCAGGGATCCCACGGGGCATGATCGAGCACCACCTCAACGTGTGCCCCAACGTGCGCCCCGTAAAGCAGAAAGCAAGGCGGCAGTCCACTGAAAAGCAGGCCTTCATCATCCAGGAGACCCGCAAGCTAGAAGCCGCAGGGGTCATTCGCGAGGTTCGATATCCAGATTGGTTGGCCAACCCTGTGGTGGTACCAAAGAAGGGAGGGAAGGAACGCATGTGTGTCGACTTCACCTACCTCAACAAAGCATGCCTGCAAGATCCTTTCCCACTCCCACGCTTCGATCAAATCGTCGATTCCACCGCTGAGTGTGACCTGTTATGCTTCTTGGACGCCTTCTCCGGGTATCATCAGATCAAGATGGCGGTGGAAGACGTGGAGAAGACGGCCTTCCTGACCCCGTGTGGGGTATACTGCTATACATGCATGCCCTTCGGACTGCGCAACACGGGGGCAACCTTTCAGCGGCTCATGCACATCACCTTGGGCCCGCAGCTCGGGAAGAACGTGGAGGCTTACGTCGACGACATTGTAGTAAAGTCTCGCGAGGCCAAGACCCTGATACAAGACCTGGAGGAAACCTTTGCAAGCCTCAACGCAGGAAGCCTGAGGCTCAACCTGGAGAAGTGTGTGTTTGGAGTCCCCTCGGGCAAGCTCTTGGGTTTCCTCGTATCCCACCGGGGCATCGAGGCCAACACAGAAAAGGTCAAGGCGGTCGAGGACATGAGCCCGCCAAAGACCCTCAGAGAGATGCAGAAGCTCACTAGGCGCGTGACTGCACTGGGGCGCTTCATCTCCAGGTTGGGGGAGCGGGCGCTACCTTTCTTCCAGTTGATGAAGAAAAAGGGGCCCTTTGAATGGACTGAAGAGGCCGACAAGGCATTCCAAGACCTCAAGAGATACCTGACCAGCCCACCGGTGATGGTGGCCCCACGCCCACAAGAGCCCTTGGTACTCTACCTCGCTGCCACTCCCTACTCAGCCAGCGCGGCCCTGGTGGCGGTTAGGGAGGAGCGTCGGACCAAGGCCGTGACAGCTGCCCGCGCCAAGGCAAAACAGGACCAGAAAGGACTCACAGAGATCACTACCACGATTGAGGAAGATCAGCCACCGCAGGGGAACGCACCAGGAGCGGGAAAGGCCCTTCCCCCAGGCAACCAGCTTCTGGAGGCTCTGCCGCCTCAGGAGGCACCACGGTTTCCGGAGGACGCCACCAGCACCGACGCTCCAAGCCTCGTCGAGCACCCGGTGTACTTCGTCAGCACGGTGTTGCGAGATGCGAGGGCACGGTACCCCATGCCTCAGAAACTTCTCCTCGCGCTACTGGTGGCCTCGCGCAAGCTGCGGCACTACTTTCAGGGTCACCCTAACAAGGTTGTCTCCGCGTACCCCTTGGAAAGAGTGCTCCGGAGCCCTAACTCAGCCAGAAGAGTCGCCGAGTGGAACATTGAGCTGCAAGCATTTCAGCTCGAATTCAGCACGACTCGAGTCATCAAGGGGGCCGCCTTGGCAGATTTCATGGCAGAGTGGACAAAGGCGCTGGGCCTAAAGGCTGATGAGGATCGATCCCTCTCCCCGGGAAGTGAGGCAGCAGACGGTTGGGTCATGTACTTCGACGGGACGTTCTCCAGGCACGGCGCGGGGGCTGGTGCGGTACTTATATCTCCTACCCAAGACAAGCTCTACTAAGCCGTGCAACTCTGTTTCCAACATGGAGAAAAGGTCTCCAACAATATAGCAGAATATGAAGGCCTGATAGCGGGCCTGAAGGCCGCGGCCACCCTCGGAGTAAGGCGCCTTACCATCAAAGGTGATTCGCAACTCCTCGTCAACTTCTCCAACAAAGTATACGAGCCAAGGGATGAGCACATGGAAGCCTACCTTGCGGAGGTCCGCAGGATGGAGAAGCAATTCTGGGGGCTGGAGTTACAGCACGTGCCCCGTGGCACCAATCAGGAGGCCGACGACATCGCCAAACGAGCGTCCAGGCGACTGCCTCAGGAGCCTGGCGTCTTCGAGGAGCGGCTCTTCAAGCCCTCGGCCACGCCGTTAGTGTCAAGCGCGGTGTAGCCTCGGGAGGAGCTCCCCCAGCCGCCAGCCTCGGGAGCCCCGGTCTGCGGGCCAGCCTCGGGGGCGCATTTGCTCTTGACAATGGAGCCTCAGGAGGGATGCTGGGTCACGGAGCTCCAGAGCTATCTGACACAAGGGATCTTGCCAGAGAAGGTGGAGGAAGCAGAGCGCGTGGCGCGACAGGCCACAACATACTGCATCAGGGATGGGGAACTCTACCGGAAGTGACCAAATGATGTATCCCTACGCTGCATCTCCAGGGATCAAAGGAAAGAGCTGCTGGCGGACATACACGATGGAGACTGCGGGCATCACTCGTCATCGCGAACCCTCGTGGGCAAGGCATTCTGAAGCGGTTTCTATTGGCCTACCATGCTCAATGACACCGTCGAACTGGTAAAGTCCTGCGAGGCCTGTCAATTCCATGCAAAGCAGATCCATCAGCCGGCGGGGGGTCTGCAGACCATACCCCTCACGTGGCCATTCGCAGTCTGGGGGCTTGATATCCTTGGCCCGTTTCCCCGGGCACCAGGGGGATATCGCTACCTCTACGTCGCCGTGGACAAATTCACCAAGTGGGCCGAGGTGGAAGCCGTCCGCACCATCCCCGCGGGTTCAACGGTCAGGTTCATCAAGGGCATCGTGAGCCGGTTCGGGGTGCCAAACCGCATCATCACCGACAACGGTTCGCAGTTCACCAGCAACCTCTTCAAAACATACTGTGCTAACCTTGGAACGCAGATATGCTACGCTTCAGTGGCGCACCCCCGAAGCAACGGCCAGGCCGAGCGGGCCAACACGGAGGTCCTGAGGGGCCTCAAGACCATAACATTCAAGAAGAAGTTGGAGGCTTGCGGCAGAGGCTGGTATGACGAGCTCCAATCCGTGTTGTGGTCCATCCGCACGACCGCAACCAAGCCGACCGGAAAGACCCCTTTCTTCTTGCTATATGGAGCCGAAGCGGTCCTCCCTCACGAGGTCAGACGTCAGTCCACGCGGGTCCTAGCGTTCGACGAAGCGCAGCAGGATGCCATGCGGGCGATGGTCCTCGTGCTGGGGGAGCAGCGTCGCCGAGAAGCCGCACTGCGAGCGGCAAGATATCAACAAGCACTGCGGCGATACCACTGCCGCAACATCCGCCCCAGGACTCTCGAGGTAGGGGACCTCGTGCTCAGGCGGGTTCTCTCCAGGGAGGGACTTCATGAGCTCTCTCCCATGTGGGAGGGCCCGTTCAAGGTTGTTCATGTTTCCAGGCCCGGCTCCGTGCGCTTGGAGACTCAGGAGGGGGTGCCAGTCCAGAATGCGTGGAACATCCAGCACCTCCGGAGGTTTTACCCCTGAAAAGGCCCGGAGCCTGTGAAGAAGGCGAACGCGTGTGAAGACCATCTTTCTAGAAAAGGCCCGGAGCCTGTGAAGAAGGCGAACGCCTATGAAGACCATCTTTTTGGGAAAGGCCCGGAGCCTATGAAGACCATCTTTTTGGAAAAGGCCCGGAGCCTGTGAAGAAGGCGAATGCATGTGAAGACCATCTTTTTGAAAAAGCCCGGAGCCTGTGAAGAAGGTGAACGCCTGTGAAGCTATCGCGTTTTGGGAAAGGCCCGGAGCCTGTGAAGAGGGCCAATGCCCGTGAAGCTTGCTTCCCTGAAGAAAGGCCCGGAGCCTGTGAAGAAGGCCAACGCCTGTGAAGCTCGCCACCTATGACACTCTCACGTAATAATGAGTTGGGGATGTACACGCCCCGGAGTCTCAGGAGCGCCGGCCTCAGGCCGTGGGGCTCCCTCCCACGCCCAGTGGCAGCACTTAGCTCTGCGCTGGTGAGAAGACGTCGAAGACTAGACTAGGTGCCGGACGCGGCTTTTTCATTTGCTTTCTGCAGTTAGCTAGTTCATTCTCATTTGAAGTTTTATTGAAACTGTCGCGGTCTTTTGACTTTTGACTCTTCAGTTTTTCGCCCACCGACCCTGATTTCTCTTGCGCGAGGTCTCGCGAGGGGACGGCCCAGGCGCCCTCGCGAGTGTTTAGATCCTTTTGGTCAAGACCTCATGACCCGGGTCCACTACAGGAGCATTCCTCCAGTCCATGCCTCACGGGCACCGCGACGCGAATACAGGACCTGGGTCGGTCGCCCCATGACCAAGGCTGGGGATTACCTACGCGCAGGACTTTAGCAAGAAGGAACAATACCAGAATAACGGGAAGATTACGATGATTGACAACGATAACACAAAAACGCCCCCACGGGGCCCCCACATAGCTGTCTTTTTACGCAGGAGAAGCAAGAGGGGATGAACTGGAAGGGCACGCGACGTGCCGTACTTAAAGCCAGAGGAGGCCAACCGTCGGCCTCCGCGACCATAGGTAATTATGACTCGTTTCGCATGCAGGGACTTGTCGAATCCGTGCAGTTGCCGAGGCGTCATGGGGAAGTGGAGGCGCCCACGTCCAATCAACCGCCACGCGGCGCCCAAGGCCGTAGGCTGTTAGGGCCCGCGACGCTTCGCACTTGCCCTTTTGTCTCTCTGCTCGGCCAAGTCCAGGCGCGCCTTGGGCCCGGGGGCTACTGTCGGCATTCTGGGAATGGGGGTCCCCAGACTTGCCTGCCTGCGGCCTAAGGCGTGGCTCAAAGGGGGCCCAGCACGGCCCATCTTCATTAACACAAGCTCAAGACCCTCGCGAGGGGCCAGGCCTCGCGGGGCGGACGACAAGGAGCTTCCTCAGGCACGGCCTCGTTAGGCTAGCTCACGAGGAGGCGGAGAGTTCAAGGCAGGGTACCTCGCGAGGTGCCCATGACGCAAGCCATGACGACCAAGGGCGCCAGCCGGGCGCCAGCCCGCGCAGTGTCCTTCTTTCCTCTTTGGTGCAAGGGGAGCAAGCGCAGGCGAGAACATCAAGCAAAGGCATCCATTTCGGTGCAACAAGACCAAGACCAGTCCAACGGCAGGATAGAGGTCACCGTGGAGCCCAAGTCGGCGTCACCACCAGAGCCTTTGGCAAGCGAGGACCAACTTTAGTCAGGATAAGTGTACTAGATGTTCCCCTTCAAAATGGCCTATTGTTGGCGCCCTTCCCGCTCAATATTTGGGAAGAGGCCCAGGGCCTTCGCCTATAAATAGGACTAGCCACCCACAGGGTAGAGATATGTGATAGGAATCGGGAGATAATATAGGCATCCAGAATCAACCCCTCCAAAGGAACAATACCACCACAAGAACAGACCCTCGCGAGGCTGTTCTTCCTTGTATTGTTCGTCATCAGCCCAAGAGGCAATCCACCACGTCACACACTGGAGTAGGGTATTACACCACAATGGTGGCCTAAACCAGTATAAACCATGTGTCTCTTGTGTTGTTATTCTCGTAGTTTAGATCCTAGCGATCCGGCGAGGAACAGGTAGGTAGAAGGCAAAACCTCCGCGCGCACCCCAGTGTTCGAACCTCAAGGGTCTGCCGGAACCCCAAATCCGACAGGTATAACATGTGCAAAACCACAACGCGCGTATCACCGCTATATTTATGCATGCATGCATGCATATGTTTAAAACACTATGATCTCCTATTCAAATATATGAATCCACTTTCATATCAAATTATGATCTTTGTTAGTCTCTTACACCCACACAATCCTCTAACCTTTGTAGCTACCACTAACTTTCTCTCGTACATGCACACGCCTTCCTCGCCCTCCCCCTCCCTCAACATTCTATCCATCACGCACATTCATTTTTCTTCTTCTTTAGGTCGTTCTCCCATAGTCTCCACAACTCCTTTCTGACACACACCGATCGATAAACCTCTCCAGCAATGTCTGCCTACAACATACACACGCACCTTCAATCTCCTCCTTTATGTGTCCTTGCCTCGTGTCTCTCATACGGTCCCACACACGTGTAAACTCTCGCCCCTCTTTTCATCGATCTCGCAACCACACACTCCTCCCCCTATCTAGCTAGTAGCTGGGCCTCTCGCACCACCACCTAGCTCCATTCTCTCTGTCTATCCGTCTCGCTGGGCCTTATTTTCCTCTACCAAATGGACATACACCTACCGATCTCCCGCTATACATATAGCTAGCTAGGTCCTTATAACTCATTTTTTCCCACGCGTCGATCGATCTACCTCATTAGTTATGTCTCACCCTTCCTCTGACAAACAACAATTGATCTACCGATCTAGTTAGGTTTGCTTACCAAACACATGGTTCCCCTTCATCATCCATGGATGCGTCCAGATAGATCTATCACACACAGGAACACACAGAAACACATCCCCACTCTTATTGATAATATTGCAGTTCCACCCTCAGTTTGTCTAGTAGGCATCTCCCACCATCTTCGAGAAGCAACTCCATCACCCATCCAGCACTCTACCCCTCTCCCTCCCTCTCTCCTCTCTCTCTCTCTCTCTCTCTCTCTCTCTCTCTGTCCCATCCTATTTCCCGTCCTTCAGTTATGTATGGATGTTGACCGATCTCCCTCAAGACATAGCTGGGTCTCTCCTTCTCAACACATATACGAGTCATTCTACCTCTATAGTTAGGCCTCTGCCTACCCCTCCCCCCACCCCCTCCCACACACACACCGATACATCGAGCGCTCTAGTCATGTCTCCCTGCCACACACAAACTTGACCTGTGCCCTTTGACGTTCCGGTAGGTCAGTCACCCTATATCTTTGACTTGCACACACACAATTTTGATGGCTCTCTTCCTCGATCTCGCACCCACCCACTTGATCCTCTCTTTGACTCTATCGATATCTATGACCCCTCCCTCTCTTCTCGTGGATCGCCCGACCCTCTATATATGATATGGATGGGCCTCCATTTCACACACATTGCATGCAAATTTTTGTTTGAGATGTCATCGATACATATTCCACAAATACATTCACGAAATCAACCCCCCCTCAAAACAAAAAACACTCATGAACACACACACCATCTGTCTAGGTTTGTATCTCACACACACACACACCCACGTAGGTGGGGGATGTTCACGAAGAGAAGAGGTGCACACACGGCGCACGTACTCCCGTCTCTTTACCAACCACACCCGTGCGGGTACTTGGTGGAGCTTATTTCTATATGAAAAGGCAGCCCACGTGGTAATTTGACACGTGTACTGGTTGTCCACTTGGTGGAGGGAGGATCATCTACCACGGGTGAACAAACAAATTGCGACTAGACGCGTTATGTTAAAAAAGAGGCAAACCATGTGGGGCCTACCTTAGAGGCAAGGCTCTATACACTGGAGTACTTTTGATGTGTCCTATCAACTCGCAGAACGAGGAGAAGCTTGCTTAGTACATCGCCTCCCCCGACCACGGGCGCGGTGGCTCGCAGGATGAGGTGAAGCTTGCTTAGTAGTAGTAGTACTGTACGCCTTATGCCCGCTCCCTCGCCCATGCGCGCGGTGGCTCGCAGGATGAGGAGAAAATTTTACTACTCCTTCCATTTACTCCTCGTCCCTACTACCTTGGTTAGAGAGATTATCATATTGTTTGGAATATATATGTCCTTTAGTAGATTTCAATATGAACTAGTAGTAAATACTTCAAACACTGATGTATATAGACGTATTTTAGAGTGTAGATTCACTCATTTTGCTTCGTATGTAGTATATTGAGGCCTTGTTTGGTTCATAAGTCCTAGGACTTTTTCTAGTCCCAACTAGAAAGTCCCTACTCCTTAAAAAGTCCCTCCATGTTTTTTTTCTGGGACTAAAAAGTCCCTAGTCCCTCCCTAGAGGTTATTGAATGACCATGTTACCCCTAGTATACAGAAAAATAACAACCAAACAACACCATGGGGTGGCGGGGCAATGGGTGCAGGGAGGGGAATTGTTGGAAAAGTCCCAAAAAAGACTCCCCTTGAGAGTATTCTTCATTAAGTCCCAAAAAGAAAGTTTTAGTCCCTAGTAATCCCTCCTGTTTGGGTAAAAAGTCTCTAAGAGGGATTTTTTCTAGTCCCTACACAAAAAAGTCTGTGGAAACAAACACCCCCTGAAACGGACGTAATAGTATGCATTCTCCCTCGCCCCTCGACCCTCGCCCACGTGGTGGACGTGCAACAATTCATTCATTCTCATATAGCCAGAAGAATATATACTGCAGTACCATTATTGCTCAACTTCCCAAAGAGGTGACGAGCCAATCACAAGGTTAATATTTTGGAGATGCCAAGTGCAAGGTTTATAGGAGAACGAGTAGTAGGTATCGCGTCATTTATAAATAAAGTTTTTTTCTTCAGTGGCACGTACACAATGTAATAGGTTCATATGGAGAGAAAAGGAAACTGCTCCACTATATACATAGACAGGACGGGCCAACCTACACGGTTGCTTGCTGGGGATGCTCTCTTCACACACTCTCTCTCGCACAAAACGACTGTGGCCACATCTCTAACATCCCGGCGGATCACGTCCGCCGGGGGAAGGGGTGGATGCTTAGTGTAGATGTGGTTATCGTCGCCGACGGTGAAAACCCACTGTCGGCACGTCCCGATCAGGGGTCCCCGTCGTTCTCTCTCACAAAGACGGTGAGGTTACCTTCATCCCTTGCTCACTCCGCGACGTGGGCAGTTGCCGCCTCCCACTGCCCTCCTCAAGGTTGAGCTATGTCCCGACATCCCTCAGGTACAACTCCCTTTACAGCCGGCTTGCACCACTGCTCTAGGTGCCCACATCACTCCATGTGGATATTTCTCTACTTCTTTGCCCCACGCATACCTCTACTGGCTTCTACGTATTGTATTTGTGATGAGTTTATGTCTCGTCAACTAGTCCCAGTAATCTTATTCTAATCACGCTTCTTCAATTTCTTTGCCACAGTGATGCTCATCTCGATTTTGGTGAAACTGCACAAAATGATCCGATGGTCAAAAGGTTGCAAACTTCATTTCTTGGGAAGCTCGAATATTGCCAGCAAATTAAATCTTGATTAGGGTTTACGGTTTAGGGGCTAGGGACTGCATGGATCGTGTTTTTTCTTTAGCTTCCTCTGTTCCAAAATAAGTGTCAACTTTAGTAGTAGTACAACTTTGTACTAAAGTTTGCATAAAGTTGAGACACTTATTTTGGAATGGAGGGAGTACATATTCGCTATGATCTATCAATCATTGAGATGCAATAGCATGCATGTTATTCTCCTTTGTATTTTATGAAATGTTGCAACAGACTGGATTTTCTGCGCTCACATAGGGAAAGGTGTCTAAAGATAACAAAACTGGGACCAACACATATATGCTCCTTGGTTGTTTGTTCTTTGTTGCAGCAGACTGTGCATCACCCCAGTACATCGGTAGACGCACATGGTGCTGGTGCATCCACTGTCCCGTGCAACTCTTTAGTTGTTGTTAATCTAAGGCCCTGTTTGGTTAAAAACTCCCTAGTCCCTACCTGCTTGGTTCCAGGGACTAAACATGGACTAGAGGTTATTAAATGACATGCTAAAAGACCATGTTACCTTGAGTAATGAACTAATAGAGACAAGGTGCGATGCGTGGCAGGGGCAACTGTTGGAAAAAGTCCCAAAAAGACTCTCCCTCTGGGTCTTCTTTCTTTAGTCCCAAATGCCCACTTTTAGTCCCTAAAATTCCCTCCTGTTTGGTATAGATGGGACTGACATGGAGTTTTTTAGTCCCTACACCAAAATGTCCCTGTAAACAAACACCCTCTAATAATGCCGCTGGAAAATTGATGCAATGCCACTGTTAAAAGCAAATTACATGTTTAATGAATTTATTGTTAATATAATCTCTCTTTTAATATTAATCAATGCCACTATTTGAGAAATGCTACTGTATTGCTTTCTTTCCCATTTAGATAAGGTAGATGCTTCTTTTTGTTGGCTTCTATGTCATCCACCGTTATTGACCACTAGTTGTTTCCTTCGCACCTCTGTGTAAATAGGGTTATCTACTTCACCTCGTTGCCATTGTGACCTTTTGTTGCACTGCACAAAACACTTTTGTTTTAAGAGTGTTTTGTGCAGTTCAACCAAAATGTCACACCGACAATGTTGCTTGATTGCTTGATCTTAGTGGAACTGCACAAGAGGAGATCTTACTTCCTATCCTGTTGGCAAATTTGGTTCAGATCTTCTTCTTGTTCGTTGTTGGAATTCCGCGTCATGAGAAGTCAGTACTAGCCTTCTTTCACATGATTCTGCAGTGTGCTTTCATATGTTGTGCTACTTGTACGGTAATGTTGCATGATTTTAGTGAACTACACAAATGGAGACAAGACTTCCAATCTGTATGTGCACCATAATATCCCATTGAGGTAAGACAAGGATATTTCACAACTGTTGGCCTGTATTTTGCCACTTTCATCAGAAAATTAATGTCATTGTTTAGTGTTATACTTGTGCTCCCTAATTGACATGCCAAATCTTACATTAAAGGCGAAGCTTGTCTGTTATTGAACCAAGTGATGAAGGGGAAGAACAAGCGGAAGAAAAACAAAAATAAACTTCCGATGCGGTAATGAAGCACTGGAACTGTGATGACACAAGTAATGATATAGTTTTGCATCTTAATTTTTTGCTATGGCTGGAACGAGCAATTGTTTTGCCACTGATTTGATGCCACACTTAATGTAATACGTAATTATCTCTACTTGTGCAAACAGGGATCTTCTTTGAAGATACCATATATTTTAGTGGAACTGCATAAGAAGATGTTGGAAACATTAAACTAATCGAGGAGTATATAGTAAGCATGGCCCCCACAGTAGATAGCAACAGATGGTTCCGGAGAAGTGTTTCATCTGTATGCTCTACACAATAAGCCTCCTAACAAAGGTTGGTACTCGCCCACTGATTTCAATCATATGACTGAGCTTTGTCATCTCTATTGGTGTTGTGCTACTGTTTAGATACTGACATGAAAAGTTGGTATTGTCATTGAGAAGTGCTTTGTCTGTGCTGTTTTAAATATTTTCTTTCCCTTTTTTCGAGCAAATAGGGATGCTAGCATTTAGTTGTCCTCTTGTCTTTGCACAACAGGATCCTCCTCCTCTAAAGAAGAATATGTAGTATGTGAAGTGACTAGTTCCGATTATGCCAGGATGAAGAAGCCCTGTCTATCTTCTCATCAAAAGGAGCAGTTGAAGGATGGTTACATTACTCCCCACAAGAGCAAACTAACTTCAGCTCAGAAGGACTAAAAAATCTCCATTTTCTTGTTGTGATGCGCGAGTACAATGTTGTTCTAGGATTCTTTCCGGTGAGTTCCATTCTTCTAAAAGTGTGCTATACGTGGACCATGTAGGTGCCTGTTTAAACTGTCAATTCATAGTTCAGTTTGCTTTATACTAATCATTTTTTTGTATTTGTGCAAACAGGGGTGCTCAGCTTGATTTCAATGGGAACTGCACAAAATGTTCATGAATACATCGAATCATTCATTTCCACCACAATAAAGGAGGTCTGATAAGTTCAAGGCATTGCAACATATAAGGGCAAAATCATACAAGCTACGCGCGAATTTGGTTGATTTTGGCGGAACTGCACAAAAAGAATAGTTGGTTTATTTAGCACGAGGTGCCATGTCAAAGTCCAAACTGATGGCAAACCCTGCCCATTCCACAATCATAGGCATTTGATATTTTGGAATGGGACAACATTGTCAAATTTTGCACATTGATTTTAGCAAGAAGACATGTGTTTGATATTTTTGAATGGGACGCCCTTTGCTGTCAGCAGCGTCGATCAATTTTTTCTTTATTCTTTAGTTGTGAAGTAAATATTGGCTCTGACATGTGAATCACTGAGATGCATAATCATTGATTGTTTTGAATGTTCTCTATGGATTGCCAGGCCTGTGTGTTTGATTGCAATGTACAGGAATGCTAAAAAGATGCTCAAACTCTTTGTACTCCTTCAGTTCCTTTTTACTTCGCACATTGTGAAAGTGCATACTTTTTTCTATAAGATTGGTCAAAGTAGAGATACTTTGAGTGCAGATAAAACTTGTATGCATACTAGAAATGACCGGAGGGAGTACATGTGAAACTGCTACAAATGAGGTGATCACCCTGGGAATAATTCTAGTACGTATTGTCTTGAATGTTTATCTAATGCCAGTGATACAAGAATTCGAACTAATCGAAATAAGTTCATTCATACACGGTCGGATTTCATATAAACATGCCAGATTTCATTACATTTCATACATTCTTCAATTAAAAAGGGGTGCACTGGAGGTATAATTAATTAACCGAAGCTACCCACCTATGTCCGGCTGAGCCGAACAGAAGCTTCAGTGTCTTAACTGCAGGTGCAGTTGCGTAACTAACATGTGGCCCAGATGCCTGTTGGGCCCATGTGTCAGTCAGCCAACTGCACCAGAAGATAAGTAGAAGCAGCGTCCTTCTCCAACATAGCTCTCCGACTCCACATCGCCGCCAAGAAGCTACTTGGCCGTCAATGGTCAACCCGCCTAGCTTGGCTTCAACCGGAGGGTAGCGGCGGTGCCTTACTTGGACTGAGCGATGGTGACCTACCATGTTATACTCTTCCACGTTTTCTGTGTGGCGCGGCCTCGTTGGCAGCGGGGTGGGGCCTCAACAGAGTAGGGCCTCCGCCTCGGTGCCGATGGGGCGGGGCCTCGGTGGAGTCGGCGATGTCCTCTGTCTCGTTGCCGACGGGTGGCGCCTTGGCGGAGCGTGGGAAATCCTCCCCCTCGTTCCCAGCATGGTGGGGCCTCGGCTGAGCATGCATTGTCCTCTGCCTCGTCCTCGGTCTCGCCAAACAATACCTCGCCCGTTTCATCGCCCTCTTTGTAGGCGGCCGCAGCCTCCGCCACCCACATGCGGTACTGCCAGCGCTCAAGGCGGCCCTCACGGGCGGAGCGGTACGACTCGAGCAGTGCCTCCCGCTCTGCCTGCACCACAGTGATCGGCTCCTCCGCCTGCAGGTGCTCCTGGAAGAGATGGTGGTTGTAGGCGGCGTCGGTCTGCGCCTCCCGAAACTGCTCCTCGCGCTTCTGCCTCACCGTGTCCATATATTGGGCACGAGCCTCGCCGATGGTCATGGTGCAATGCACCGACGAGGACGGCGCAGAGGAGGGCGTTGGCGCCGGATCGTTGACTACCATGTTCTCCATTGGGACGTCGTCGTCCTCCGGCTGGTTGCCGGCCAGCCAGTTGGCAGCAATGGCTGCCATCTCCTTGTGGTCCGTCGTCCGCCCATCCTGAAGAGCGCTGGAGCGCGAGGAAGCCATGGTGGGTGGTAGTGGTGTGGACAGGAGAAAGGGAATGAAGGCGGATGACTGCGGCTATGGCCGGCGCAACAGTTTATACAGCAATGGTGGGCAGCGGAGGGATGGACATGTGGCGCCGGAGTAGCCGCCTCAGCAACTACGTATCATTAATGTGGGCGGCAGACGGATGGACAGACGACACTTGTGTCGTTTGAAAGCGGAGCAGTCGCCTGCACCGAGAAGCGGGGCGGGCGGCGCTGACCGTTTTGGGTGCAAACCGCGCGTGAGTGAGGGAGGCGGTCTGGGTGGGCCAGGGCAGTCAGACTCGTGCTTGGCAGTGGGTCGGTCTAGCAGCCGGACATGCTCGCTTGCCAGCGAGCTCGCCGAGCTGAGCAACAACAATCAGACGATGAACATAGCTTCCAACCAGGAGCCGGCGCCACTGTCCAAGCCTGTTCATGCCGTGTTCACCATAGAGCAGGTGTGGCTGCACTTCGACGCCCTAATGGCGGAAGAGCTACCAGCGCAGGAGGACCAGTGCTACAACCTCCGTCTCCTCAACGAGCACCGATGAACAAGCGACCGACAATGCCGTCGCGGATATGTGGCCCTATGATCCAGGCTTCCCGAATGAGCAGCGAGCGCTGTATCAGACCATCCATAGGGCCCATGAGGCCCTCTCCGTCGTCCCTCGAGTTGTTGTACTTGCCGTGGCGCCGCCGTCACGCGTTGTCAACATGGTCAAGGGGACATGAGGATGAGGAGATGACTTTACTCGGAGAGGATGATAGTGGGGACCCACCAGGGCCATAGCTGCATGTATGCAACTGCCTCCTTATTATATAAAACTATAATTTTTTTGCTTCCTCCTAGTTTCTTGACATCATGGTCCCACACCATTGTCAACCTATGTTGCACAAGGAGCGGCGGACAGCTGGGACCAAGCAGCTCGAGCAGTATTTGTTATTTTGAGGTGTGAGCACTGCAGAGTTTTGCTTGAGCAATGTTTAGCCCAGATATTAATTTTTCTCCTCCGAACAACAACGAAAACATCGCTGCAGGTATTAACTGGGCGGGTTGTAGCCCGTCTAGCCCAGGCCAGATATCCAGCCCAGATATTAACTTTTTTCAAGATGAAAATGGCTAGCCCAGCTATACTTTTTTTAGGAATACCCAGGCAAGGTCAAGTTGTTATTCTCCGTCCAGCTGGGCTGCAAATCTTTCCTAGGAGGGATGCATTAGGCGTAACAAGAAAATGGGCTTTCAGAAATAATAAATGGGATGTAATTATAAAAACTGGGCAGTAACTATAAAAAAATGCACCAAACATGTAATTACTTTATAAAATTTTATTTTTGGATATTGAAAATTTTAATTTCATTAATTGTTGCGCGCGCAATGTTTCATTGGATTATTACATAATATAAATTTATATTGAAATTCTATTTAATCTGACTAAAAATATCGGGATAAAAATATTTCAGATCCCATCAAAATGTGGGAAATTTTATTGAATACTGTTTTGAACGGTTGGTTGAAATGGGCTGTATTTTTAACAAACTGTAAATTGGTTGTAGTAAATTCCATTAGAATTCAAAAATTGGCTACACATTCTTACAAATCTCAAATGGGCTATAAGTTCTCTGCCACACACTTGTGGCCTTACTAAGTTGACGCGTCCCCTCAAAAAAAAAGAGTTGACGCGTATGCAAGGCTTTGTCAACTTATAGTCAACACACGGTTCTAGCAGCAGTGGCCATTGGATGTCCATCCAACGGATGCCGTGCTTCTTCTTCAATCTCGGACATTCTAGCTTCACCTGCCCAAAAAATGATTCCTCCCCCTGACATCTGGGGCGCACCGTTTCGAAAGCTGACCTGTGGGCCTACTAAGTTGATGCGTACCAAGGGCTTTGTCAACTTAGTCACAATAAACGATTCTAGCTGCAGTCATCGTACGATGTCCATCCAACGGCCATCGTGCTTCTTCAACCTCTGGTCTTCTTGCTCTAGCCGCCCAAAGCAGCGCCGGTCGTGCCGCCTGCTCCTGCCTCCCATGGACGGCTGTGCTGCCGCGGAGGCCTCACCGCCCCTACTACTCCCACCGCTGGTCAGGCCATCCCTCCACTCACCCACACCCCTTGTTATTCTGCGGTGATGGTAGTCTCACACCGCAGCCGAACCAGTGAACCCTCGTACTCCTCTCCACGTGGGCATCCCACATCTTCCCCGGCTCCGCGTCGTCCCCTTCCTAGGCCTCGCCGTCGTCCACCGCCCTAGTGCTCTCGGTGCGGTGTGGTCAACATGGTCAAGGAATGACTTCCATCGGATGAATACTGTACGTTGATAGGCTGACAGCTGGGTCCAGGGCAGCCGCAAGGAATTGGCTCCTTATTACGTGCAAAATAATTATTCCTCCACCTGACAGCAGGGACCCCCCGGACGGGCCACTGTATTTCACGGAAAAAAACGTTTCCCCCCTGACTGCTGGGACCCACCAGCTACATCTTCGCATGCAAGGAAGTGCGTCCAGGAAAAAAAGATTCGCCCCCTGACTGCTGGGACCCACCAGCTACATCTTTGCATGCAAGGAAGTGCCTGACAGTCGGGACCCACCTGGTCCAAGCGTACGTAGTGTTGTCATTCTGGTCGCGAACGTGTACATACATACTGGTCGATGTAGAGGTGCGCACGTGTCATAGTAGAGGCGTGCACGTAGCATGTACACGTACATACATCGGCCAATGTGCAAGAAAGAAAATACGGCCACGTACGTGCATACGAGCAGGGTCTCGAATGCCTACTCGTGCATACGTACGGCCAGGGCTCGTGTACATGGCTGGGTCGGAACGGGTAAACTGTGTCGTCGTCGTGTTCATGAGGAGGCAACAGAATGCGTCATGTTCATCGGGAGGCAATGGAACGCGTGGGAGCCAACCGGCTTAGATGGAATAGCCGATGGAAACAAGGCCTTGCGTACCGCACAACGGAGGAAACAGCCTTGTGTTCGACCGGACACGTTCAAAATGGGATCCTGTTCATCGGGAGGGGTCTGGCGTACCACAAAACGGAGGAAACGAACTTGTGTTGGACCTCCTACGGTCGAAATGGGGTCCTGTTGATCGGGAGGGGTGTGGCGTACCGCAAAACAGATGAAACAGACTTGTGTTGGAGCGCTATGGTCGAAACGAGGGTCCTGTTCATCGGGAGGGGTGTGGCGCACCGCAAAACGGGACTCCACGGGATACTGTTCATCTCCACCGTCGACCTTCTCCAACCTCCGCAGGCAACTATTCATCCACCGCCGACCTCCTCCAGCCTCCACCTGCGATTGTTCATCCACGGGCTCCTGTTCATCAAGCCTCCACCGCGCGCTACTTCACCGGCTACCGTTCAACCAGCCCTCTCCACGGGCTCCTGTTTAACCACCCCTCCACGGGCTATTGTTCATCCAACCCTCCACTGGCTACTGTTCAACCAGCCCTCCATGGGGCCATCCTATTCATCCAGCCCTCCACAGGGTCCTGTTCATCCAGCCCCAACCGGCTCGATCAATCAGTGTCCTGCTCATCCAGAGGCAACACCAAGGGGTCCTATTCATCCACCCCCACCGGGAACTGTTCATCCAAATCCCCCCCAACAACACTCACTGTTCATCCAGAGGCAGCATCGATTGGCTTCAGTTAGCAGCAGTATCAAAGGAATCGCTCGATCGGGTTCAGTTAATAGCCATCGATCAATCGCTCGGGTTCAGTAATGCGTAGCCTGCAGTGCAATCGCTCGGGTTCAGTAGGCGAACACATCGCTCGTGTTCAGTTAGAGCACAACGCCTCGCACCAACGCGTGTGCGTGTATGAGAGAAATGCGCAAACCTCCATGCATCGCTCGGCCCCGACAACACACCGTAACTAGGAACACCCCGACATTTTCCTCGCCCTCACTTCTACCACAGTTTTTTCCTTCATGGACGGCCCAAAGAATGTCATGCAGCTGCGTCTCCGGCCCGCCCAGGACGAAAAGCCCATTTTCTGTCATGATTTTTATTTATAGAAGTAGGAGCCCACCACATCTATGATGATACTGGGTTTTGTCACAATTATCATCATAGAAGTGTCATAAGTATGACAGAAAAAATTCATTCGGCCCAAAATGTCACAGATGTGCCTTTTTTTTGTATCGTTGAGTCTGACTCAACTTCACACCTTGTAACACAGGAAAGAACCCTTTCTTTGACTGATCCATTTTGAACTTCTTCAAAACTTTATCAAGGTATGTGCTTGTGAAAGTCCAATTAAGCGTCTTGATCTATATCTATAGATCTTGATGTCTAATATGTAAGCAGCTTCACCGAGGTCTTTCATTGAAAAATTCTTATTCAACTATCCTTTTATGCTATCCAGAAATTTTGTATCATTTCCAATCAACAATATGTCATCCACATATAATATTAGAAATGTTGTAGAGCTCCCACTCACTTTATTGTAAATACAGGCTTCTCCAAAAGTCTGTATAAAACCATATGCTTTGATCACACTATCAAAGTGTATATTCCAACTCCGAGAGGCTTGCACAAGTCCATAAATGGATCGCTAGAGCTTGCACACTTTGTTAGCACCTTTTGGATCGATAAAACCTTCTGGTTGCATCATATACAACTCTTCTTTAAGAAATCCATTAAGGAATGCACTTTTGACATCCATTTGCCAAATTTCATAATCATAAAATGCAACAATTACTAACATGATTTGGACAGACTTAAGCATCTCTACGGGTGAGAAGGTCTCATTGTAGTCAACTCCTTGAAATTGTTGAAAACCTTTCGCAACAAGTCAAGCTTTGTAGATAGTAACATTACAGTCAGCGTCAGTCTTCTTCTTGAAGATCCATTTATTTTCTATGGCTTGTCGATCATTGGGGAAGTCCACCAAAGTTCACACTTTGTTCTCATACATGGATCCCATCTCAGATTTCATGGCCTCAAGCCATTTTGCGGAATTTGGGCTCATCATCGCTTCCTCATAGTTCGTCGGTTCATCATGGTCTAGTAACATGACTTCCAGAATAGGATTACCATACCACTCTGGTGTGGATCGTAATCTAGTTGACCTAGGAGGTTCGGTAGTAACTTGATCTGAAGTTTCATGATCATCATTAGCTTCCTCACTAATTGGTGTAGGAATCACTGGAACTGATTTCTATGATAAACTACTTTCCAATTCAGGAGAAGGTACTATTACCTCATCAAGTTCTACTATCCTCCCACTCACTTCTTTCGAGAGAAACTCCTTCTCTAGAAAGGATCCATTTTTAGCAACGAATATCTTGCCTTCGGATCTGTGATAGAAGGTGTACCCAACAGTTTCCTTTGGGTATCCTATGAAGACGCACTTCTCAGATTTGGGTTCGATCTTATCAGGTTGAAGATTTTTCACATAACCATCACAGCCCCAAACTTTAAGAAACGACAACTTGGATTTCTTGCCAAACCACAGTTCATAAGGTGTCGTCTCAACGGATTTTGATGGTGCCCTATCTAAAGTGAATGCAGCAAGCATAACCCCAAAACAATAGCGGTAAATCAGTCAGAGACATCATAGATCGTACCATATCTAATAAAGTATGGTTACAATGTTCCGACACACCATTACGCTGTGGTGTTCCAGGTGGCGTGATTTGCAAAACTATTCCACATTGTTTCAAATGAATACCAAACACGTAGCTCAAATATTCGCCTCCACGATCAAATCGTAGAAACTTAATTTTCTTGTTACGATGATTTTCCACTTCACTATGAAATTCTTTGAACTTTTCAAACGTTTCAGAGTTATGTTTCATTAAGTACATATACCCATATCTACTCAAATTATCTATGAATGTAAGAAAATAACAATACCAGCCACGAGCCTCGACACTCATTATACCGCATACATCGGTATGTATTATTTCGAATAAGTCAATAGCTCGTTCCATTGTTCCGGAGAACGGAGTTTTAGTCATCTTGCTCATGAGGCATGGTTCGCAAGCACCATGTGATCCATGATCAAGTGATTCCAAAAGCCCATCACCATGGAGTTTCTTCATGCGCTTTACACCAATATGACCCAAACAGCAGTGCCACAAATAAGTTGCACTATCATTATCAACTTTGCATCTTTTGGCTTCAATATTATGAACATGTGTATCACTACAATCGAGATTCAACAAAAATAAACCACTTAACAAGGGTGCATTGTAACGCCCCGGATTCGATGCGCCAGGTGTCCGCCAGTTATCCGCCGTCGTTGCCATGTCATTTGCTTGCGTGTTGCATATTGTCATGTCATCATGTGCACTTCATTTTGCATTCGTGTTCGTCTCATGCATCCGAGCATTTTCCCCATTGTCCATTTTGCAATCCGGCGTTCCTATGTCATCCGGCGTTCCCCTTTTGTCTCCTGTTGTGAGCGGGTGTTAAACGTTCTCGGAATGGACCGAGGTTTGCCAAGCGGCCTTGTTATAGCACCGGTAGACCGCCTATCAAGTTTCGTGCCATTTGGAGGTCGTTTGATACTCCAACGGTTAACCGCGTAGCCCGAAACCTCCCTTTCTCTTTGCAGCTCAACACCCTTCCAAAGTGGCCCAAAACCCAGCAAACTCCCCTCCATGCTCTCGGTCATTCAATCACGATCGTGTGGGCGAAAACCATGCCTCATTTGGACTCTCCTTTCTCCCAGAAACTATAAATAAGCCTCCCCCTCCGAAATCCCCGGTCCAAACCCTAGCCCTTGTTCCTCCGCGCGCCGGACACGTCCGCCCGGTGCCGGACATGTCCACCCGCCGCCCCTCCGCGAATCGTGCGCCGCCACCTGTCCTCCGTCGCCATCCCCGCGCAGCCGGCCCACGGAGCCCATCCGGGGCCCGCGCGGGCCCAGATCCTGCCGCCTCCCGGCCCGAGTCAGCGCCGCCGCCCGCCCGTAGGCCCGGGCGCCGCCGCTGCCCGGCCCGCGCCGCCGCCGAGCGCGCCGCCCGGCCTCCCGCTGCTCCGCCGCCCCGGCCGCGTGCCCGGCCGGCCGCCCCTCGCAGCAGAGTCGCGCCGCCCGCGCGCGTCGTTGCCCGCGTCACCTCCCTGCGGCTCGGCCGCCTCCGTCGCCGCCCCCGGCCGCGCTCTGCCTGGCCCGACCTCGCCTCCTCGCGCCGGCGCCGTCTCCGGCCGCTGCCTCCGTCCGGCTCCACCCGCCGCCGCACCAACCTCGCCGCCGTCCGGCCTTGCTACGGCCAGATCCGGTCGAGGAGCGACCGGATCCAGCCCCCCCGTCCTCCGGCGACTCCTCCCCATGCCTCCCCGGCCACCTCCGTCCCCGTGTCCGGCGAGCATCTCCGACCGTCCTCGATCTCCATGCCCGTTGACTTTCCCCGAGGTCCAAATTTCGCCTAAGTCCCGAATATTTTGACATTATCATGCCAAGTTCATCGCATCGTATCTCTGCATCTGTAGCTCCGTTTTGTGCGTGTAATATGTCAAATTGTTCGCCTCAACGAGTACATCATTTCATTCCATTTCATCATATTCATTTGAGTTCATCTTTATTCCTGAATCTTTGTTGCAAGAGTGCTTCATGATGTTGTCTGCTGTCTGTTAACAGAACGAGCTCTTTTGTCATTTTTGCCATGATTGATGTGTGCATCCTATGAGGTTGATGTCTACATGTGTTTTGAACTATGCCATGTCTTCTTTACAGAGGTGTATGCCATGTATTTTTTTGATCAATGTGGTGACTAGCACAAGCATGAAAACTAGGCATCGTGATGTTACTGATTTTAGTCCCTGTTCTGCTGTTATTTTGATGCCATGTGAACTTGATGCTACAGAGAGATCCATGCATATTTTGAGATACTTCAGTAAGGATGTTTTGAACATATGGTTATTGTCTATCCATTAATGCCCCTGTTTGTATTCATGGAGTAGTCTAGCATGTCTTTTGCTTGCTCTACTTTTGCTTCAAAATGTTTCCTGGCAGATTGTTTACATGTTATTCAATTTTGCCAAGGTTGTTGTAGTTGATCCTTGCATGCTATGAACTTGTTCTTGCCTTGGTTTGTTTCATAAACATGTCTTCTTGATGATGCTATGCTTATCTTGTCATGCAATAACTTGGGTGAGTGAATCGAGCTTGTTAAGTAGTGTACTCGCTGTTGCTATTTTGCTAGGCTGAATCTGTTATTTCGTGATGCTTTGTAAACCTGCTCCTACAAATCATTCTATGCATAATCTGGAGATGATCACTAAACATGTTTTGTTCTACATGTCATGCTCTATCCATTCATGCCCCTGGTTGCAATTATAGCTTGCTGTAGCTTGTTCATATCTTGCTCCAAAGTTGCTTGATAATGTTGCTGTCAGCCCGTTAACATTAAGTTCAGTTGTTGCCATGCTTGTTGTTAGTGATCCATGCACCCTATGAACTTTCTCTTGCCATGCTTAGCTTCATAAACATGCCTTCTTACTGTTGGTTGCCTTGCGATGCCATGCATTGCTTTGTAGTGAGTTGCACAAGCTCACCAACATGCCTTCATAATTCTATTTCTGCCATGTTTTAATCTGTATTATAACTTGCTATGTTTACATGGGTGCCATCATATTTTCTGATCCTTTTTGGCTTATGGTCAGTAAGGTACTTTTAATCTATGGGTTTATTAGATTCATGCCATGACTTTGTTTGCCATGATAAGTTCCTATAACATGTTGTTTGATATCTCTAAACATTGCATCTTGATGTTATTTTCTGCAAAGTCTGAACTGTTATTATTTGCAATCTTGCCATGTGTGTTTGAGCATGTTCTAGTGATTTCTGGAGATAGCTCAGTGTTCATGTTTTGTTATGCTTTACCTGTACATCATGCCCACGCCTTTTGTTTTCTTGTTGAGGTCCTGTAGCATGTTGTTTTGATACTTGCAATATGCCTAGTTGCTGTTTTGGACAGATTGTCCTTATAACTTGTATAGCGTGTGTGTGTTGCACCGTTGCTCCATTTTGAGTGTGCTCTATATGAAACTTACTTAGAATTGCATGTAGTTTAATATTATCATGTTGCATCCTTGTTTTGAAGTGTTTGCTTGATGTTTGTATGTATTTTGCATCAATGCCATGTTTAACTTGTTTTGCTCATATCTTCTAGGCCGTAGCTCCGAACTAAATGAACTTTATATGTAACTTGACTAGAATCTCGTGTAGATCATCTTGTTGCATCTTAACTTGCTGTTTAACAACTTGAACATAAGCTTTATTCAGATCTGGACCAATTTCAAAATATGCATATGAGGACTTACCGGAATTGATATAAGTTGTTCCCGGCCTCATTTAAACTTGCCTTGATGTGTTGTTCTTCTTTGCATCATCGCTTGCCATGAGTAGCTTCATGTAGCCTTGTCTTGCATCACACTTGTTTGTGCATCATGCCTTGTTCATGTGTGGTGTGTTTACCTTGTTGTGTGCTTCTTCTCGATAATTCCTGTTTCGTTGCGATCGTGAGGACTCGTTCGTCTACGCTTGGTTCGTCTTCGTGGCTTGATCTTCTTCATGGACTCGTTCTTCTTCCTTGCGGGATTTCAGGCAAGATGACCGCTACCCTGGATCTCACTACTATCATTGCTATGCTAGTTGCTCCGTTCTATTGCTATGCTGCGCTACCTATCACCTGTTTATCAAGCCATCCCAAATTGCCATGAACCTCTAACCTTTGAAACCTTTCCTATACAAACCTTTGCTTGGCTATGTTACCGCTTTGCTCAGCCCCTCTTATAGCGTTGCTAGTTGCAGGTGAAGTTGAAGATTGCTCCATGGTGGACAGGATTTTGGTTGGGATAACACAATATCTCTTATATTATTAATGCATCTATATACTTGGTAAAGGGTGGAAGACTCGGCCTTTTGCCTGGTGTTTTGTTCCACTCTTGCCGCCCTAGTTTCCGTCATACCGGTGTTATGTTCCCAGATTTTGCGTTCCTTACGCGGTCGGGTGATTTATGGGACCCCCTTGACAGTTCGCTTTGAATAAAACTCCTCCAGCAAGGCCCAACCTTGGTTTTACCATTTGCCTCACCACCACCTATCCCTTCCCTTGGGTCAGCCAACCCAAGGGTCATCTTTATTTTAGCCCCCCGGGCCAGTGCTTGTCTAAGTGTTGGTCCGAACCGAGCCGCCTGCGGGGCCCCCTCGGGGCAACTCGAGGTCTGATTTTACTCGTAGCCTGTCTCATCCGGTGTTGCCCTGAGAACGAGATATGTGCAGCTCCTATCGGGATTGTCGGCGCATCGGGCGGCTTTGCTGGACTTGTTTTACCATTGTCGAAATGTCTTGTAAACCGGGATTCCGAGTCTGATCGGGTCTTCCTGGGAGAAGGTATATCCTTCGTTGATCGCGAGAGCTTATCATGGGCTAAGTTGGGACACCCCTGCAGGGTATAATCTTTCGAAAGCCGTGCCTCCGGTTATAGGCAGATGGGAATTTGTTAATGTCCGGTTGTAGATAACTTGACACCAGATACGAATTAAAACGCATCAACCGTGTGTGTAGCCGTGATGGTCTCTTTTCGGCGGAGTCCGGGAAGTGAACACGGTTTCTGGGTTATGTTTGACGTAAGTAGGAGTTTAGGATCACTTCTTGATCATTGCTAGCTTCACGACCGTTCTGCTTGCTCTCTTCTCGCTCTTATTTGCGTATGTTAGCCACCATACTTGCTTAGTCGCTGCTGCAACCTCACCACTTTACCCCTTCCTTTCCCATTAAGCTTTGCTAGTCTTGATACCCATGGTAATGGGATTGCTGAGTCCTCATGGCTCAAAGATTACTACAACAACAGTTGCAGGTACAGGTTTATGCGATGATCATGACGCGAGAGCGATGCTTGCTTGCGTTGAGTTCTTCTTCTGCTTCTTCTTCGATCAGGGATAGGTTCCAGGTCGGCAGCCTGGGCTAGCAGGGTGGATGTCGTTTGAGTTTCTATTTGTGTTTCATCCATAGCTGGATGATGCTCTGATGTATTGTGATGTTGTATTCGTGTGGCATTGTTTGCCTCTTGTATGTATCCCCATCTATTATGTAATGTTGATGTAATGATATCCACCTTGCAAAAGCGTTTCAATATGTGGGTCTATCCTTGGTGGGACCTTCGAGTTCCTTCTGGATAGGGTTGCATATTGGGTGTGACATGCATGACCATAAAAGATATTACTCATATAATTAGAACAACCATTATTCTCTGATTTAAATGAATAACCGTCTCGCATCAAACAAGATCCAGATATAATGCTCATGCTCAACGGTGGCACCAAATAACAATTATTTAGGTCTAAAACTAATCCCGAAGGTAGAGGTAGAGGTAGCATGCCGACGGCAATCACATCAACCTTGGAACCATTTCCGACGCGCATCGTCACCTCGTCCTTAGCCAATCTTTGTTTAATCTGTAGCCCCTGTTTCGAGTTGCAAATGTGAGCAACAGAACCAGTATCAAATACCCAGGCGCTACTACGAGCATTAGTAAGGTACACATAAATAACATGTATATCAAATATACCTTTCACTTTGCCATACTTCTTATCCGCCAAATACTTGGGGCAGTTCCGCTTCTAGTGACCGGTCCCTTTGCAGTAGAAGCACTCAGTTTCAGGCTTAGATCCAAACTTGGGCTTCTTCCATTGAAAAGCAACTTGCTTGCCTTTCTTCTTGAAGTTCCCCTTCTTCCCTTTGCCCTTTTTCTTGAAACTAGCGGTCTTGTTAACCATCAACACTTGATGCTCCTTCTTGATTTCTACCGCCGCGTCCTTTAGCATTGCGAAGAGCTCGGGAATCGTTTTCGTCACCCCTCGCATATTATAGTTCATCATGAACCTTTATAGCTTGGTGGCAGTGATTGAGGAACTATGTAAATGACACTATCATCAGGAAGATTAACTCCCAGCTGAGTCAAGTGGTTATGATACCCAGACATTTTGAGTATATGTTCACTAACAAAACTATTCTCCTCCATTTTGCAGCTATAGAGCTTGTTGGAGACTTCATATCTCTCAACTCAGGCATTTGCTTGAAATATTAACTTCAACTCTTGGAACATCTCATATGCTCCATGATGTTCAAAACGTCTTCCAAGTCCCGATTCGAAGCCGTAAAGCATGGCACACTAAACTATCGAGTAGTCATCATCTTTGCTCTGCCAGACGTTCATAATGTTTGTAGTTGATCCTCCAGCAGGCCTTGCACCTAGCGGTGCTTCCCGCACGTAATTCTTATGTGCAACAATGAGGATAATCCTCAAGTTACGGACCCAGTGCGTGTAATTGCTACCATCATCTTTCAACTTAGCTTTCTTAAGGAACGCATTAAAATTCGAGGGAATGGTAGCACGGGCCATTGATCTACAACAACATAGATATGCAAGAAAACTATCAGGACTAAGTTCATGATAAATTAAAGTTCAATTAATCGTATTGCCGCCATACTAAGCAAAATAAGATGCATAAGAGATAAACATCACATGCAATCAAAATATGTGACATGATATGGCCATCATCATCTTGTGCTCATGATCTCCATCACCGAAGCATCGTCATAATCTCCATCTTCACCGGCTAGACACCTTGATCTCCATCATAGCATCGTTGTCGTCTCACCAACTATTGCTTCTATGACTATCGCTACCACTTAGTGATAAAGTAAAGCAATTACATGGCCATTGCATTTCATACAATAAAGCAACAACCATATGGCTCCTGCCAGTTGCCGATAACTCTGTTACAAAACATGATCATCTCATACAACAATTTATATCATGTCATGTCTTGACCATATCACATCACAACAAGCCCTGCAAAAACAAGTTAGACGTCCTCTACTTTGTTTTAAACGCTTTGCGTGGCTCCTACGGGCTTCTAGCAAAGAACCGTTCTTACCTACGCATCAAAACCACAACGATTTTTTGTCAAGTGTGTTGTTTTAACCTTCAACAAGGACTAGCCGTAGTCAAACTCGATTCAACTAATGTTGGAGAAATAGACACCCGCCATCCACCTGTGTGCAAAGCACGTCGGTAGAACTAGTCTCATGAACGTGGTCATGTAATGTCGGTCCGGGCCACTTCATCCAACAATACCGCCGAATCAAAGTAAGACGTTAGTGGTAAGCAGTATGACTATTATCACCCACAACTCTTTGTGCTCTAATCGTGCATATCATCTACCCATAGACCTAACTCTGATACCATTGTTGGGGAACGTAGTAATTCAAAAACTTTCTTATGATCACGCAAGATCTATCTAGGAGATGCATAGCAACGACAGGGGAGAGTGTGTCCATGTACCCTCGTAGACCAAAAGCGAAAGCGCTAGTTAACGCGGTTGATGTAGTTGAACGTCTTCACGATCCAACTGGTCCAAGTACCGAATGTACGGCACCTCCACGTTCAACAACATTCAACCCGATGACGTCCCTCGAACTCTTGATCTAGTAGAGGGTCGAGGGAGAGTTTCGTTAGTACGACGACATGATGATGGTGATGATGAATTTACCGGCGCAGGGCTTCGCCTAAGCACTAAGACAATATGACCGAGGTGTTAAACTCTGGACGGAGGCACCTCACACGGCTAAGACATTGTCTGTTGTGCTTTGGGGTGCCCCCTGCCCCCGTATATAAAGGAGGAGAGGAGGAGGCCGGCGGCTAGGAGGGACGCACCATAGGGGGAGTCCAACTAGGATTCCCAATCCTAGTTGGAGTCCCCTTCCTTTTTCCAAGTGGGGAGAGAGGGAAGGAGGAGGAGAGGGGGAAGGAAAGAGGGGGGCGCCGCCCCCTCCCTAGTCCAATTTGGGCTTGCCATGGGGGGGCGGCCACCCTTGTGGGCCTCCTCTCCTTTCCAGTGAGGCCCATGAAGGCCCACTACTTCCCCCCCCCCCCCCGGGGGGGGGGGTGGGTGGGTCCGGTAACCTCCCGGTTCCTTGATAAATATACGAAACGTCCCGAAACCATTTTGGTGTCCGAATACCTTTGTCCAATATATCAATCTTTATGTCTCAACCATTTCAAGACTCCTCGTCACGTCCGTGTTCTCGTCCGGGACTCCGAACAAATTTCGGTCATAAAAAACATATAACTCTTAATACAAATCGTCATCGGACGTTAAGCGTGCGGACCCTACGGGTTCAAGAACTATGCAGACATGATCGAGACACATTTCCGATCAATAACCAATAGCGGAACCTGGATACTCATATTGGCTCCTACATATTCTATGAAGATCTTTAGCGGTCAAACCGCACAACAACATACGTTGTTTCCTTTGTCATCGGTATGTTACTTGCCCGAGATTCGATCGTCGTTATCATCATACCTAGTTCAATCTCGTTACCGGCAAGTCTCTTTGCTCGTTCCGTATTGCTTTATCCCACAACTAACTCATTAGTCACATTGCTTGCAAGGCTTATAGTGATGAACATTACCGAGAGGGCCCAGAGATACCTCTCCGATACACGGAGTGACAAATCCTATTCTTGATCTAGGCCAACCCAACAAACACCTTCAGAGACACCTGTAGAGCATCTTTATAATCACACAGTTACGTTGTCACGTTTGATAGCACACAAGGTGTTCCTCCGGTATTCGGGAGTTGCATAATCTTATAGTCAAAGGAACATGTATAAGTCATGAAGAGAGCAGTAGCAATAAAACTATAACGATCATAATGCTAAGCTAATGGATGGGTCTTGTCCATCACATCATTCTCTAATGATGTGATCCCGTTCATCAAATGACAACACATGTCTATGGTTAGGAAACATAACCATCTTTGATTAACGAGCTAGTCAAGTAGAGGCATACCAGGGACACTATGTTTTGTCTATGTATTCACACATATACTAAGTTTCCGGTCAATACAGTTCTAGCATGAATAATCACTAGTAGAAAAAGGTCCTTTCATCCTGGTTCGTAAGGGCCTTTAGTCCCGGTTCTGGAACCGGGACTAATAGGTCGTTACTAATGCCCTTGACCTTTAGTCCCAGTTCTAACACGAACCGGCACAGATGGGCCTCCACGTGGCCGGTGCGGCGAGCCCAGGTAGGAGGCCCTTTGGTCCCGGTTGGTGGCACCAACCGGGACCAATAGGCATCCACGCGTCAGCATTTCAGGTGCTGGGGTTTTTCTTTTTTTAAAGGGGGTGTTTAGGGGGTTTTGGGGGGTTAATTTAGGTTATTCATATATTGTGTTAGCTAGCTAACTAATACATAGAAGTGTCCTCTCTTATCTCCATGCTTGGTCGACGCTACGTACTATACGTATAGAGAGGACTAGACACGCTAGCTAGTAAGAAAATGAAGGAAACAGAAGATCGTCATGAACATATGCATACAGAGAGAAGTGATATCAACCACCTCTCCTTCTCTGAGAGATTGGTCGAATAACAAGTTCTCGTATATCTATCCGACGCTACTGGCTACATATATACAATATAAGTATCTCTTACCATATAATCTCCTAATTAAAAACGAACTAATCAGGGTCCACATGGTATTCTCCGTCTTTAGCGATCACGTGGTCAAGAAAGAATGCCGCCAATTCCTCTTGAATTCCTCGCATACGATCTGGTGGTAGGAGTTCATCCCGCATCCGAAATATCTAATTTGAAGAAGGTCAATACATATATATTAATAAATGAAAGTGAACACAAATGATGGTAATAAAATAAAATTGTGAATATTATTATTTACGCACTTCATATTGTTTGTCGGAGTAGCCCCGCTCATAGGTCATGTGGCGGATGGACTCGCAAATGTAGTATCCACAGTAATTATTCCCTTGCTCCTGCCACAACCACTTTACAAGAAATAGAGGTCAATCAAACTGATAACTAGCAAGCATGCTAAATGGTATTGATGAAACTAGCGCTTGAATCACTAGGAGATGTGTGGAACATATATGCTACTATAGTACTTACTTTTGGGTGTCTAAATTGCAGCTTCTTCGGCAGTCCCGGAGTTTTTGAGGTGAATTTATTCCAAACCCTGCCAGACAAAGAAAACAATTACTTGACATCAGGAAATGAACAAATTGAAGTTGCCGATATGGTGCGATAATGATCGATATAACTTACTTCTCTAGAATTGCAGTCATGTCCGCATACTCCTTAGGATCTTTTCGTCTCGAGTCTAAGACGGTTACTAGTCCCTGCTCAAGCTTAATCTCTAGGAGAATATAGTGGAAGCTGCGCACGCATGCATAACTCATCAATTACATTACTATATCCTTGACTAATAAGGGAAACCGAATATGCACAATACAGTAACACTCACTTGAATTCGTAAGGGAAGAGTATTATAGCTTTGTTTTGATTTAATACAAAAGATTGTAGCAGCTTGGCCTTGGTATCTTTGGCCTGAAATTTAACCATATATGCATCTATCAGATTTGTGTTAATGAACCCAATATCACCGATTTGTCTTTTCTTCAATTCGGCGATCTTCAATCTGAATAATATAGTGAGGATAATTAAAAATACATGCAATGAAAAAGCTGACCTATATAGAGAGACTTAATGACAAAAGTAGTACTACTTATAGGCAGTAGTAAGTGATCATTAACTTATCGAGGGCCTTTAGACTGAAAAACTCGAAGAACTCCTCAAATGGAACATTCAACAGTTCAATTCCAACGAGGTCATGCTCCTCTCTAACTCTCAGCATCAAAATATTACTACCCTCAGACTCTCTGCAGGTTTTCATATACCAATCATGGAATCTTCGCATCATCGTTGTTAGAGATCTTTCATCTTTGACGAGAGGCTTCCCGTACACGTATTTGTGTTCGTCCACCTCCAAGAAATCAAAATGTGCATCGTTATAACCGGGCACCATTGTCCCGCCCGGATGATTCACGATGACGCTAGACACCTAGAGATAGGGCAACGATTGGTTCGCTTGTTCGCCGAGCTGGGCAACTTTTTTCCCAGCTCGTCGTTCTGCTAACCTTTGACCACTGACAGTACTTCCTGACCGCTCCACTTTGATAAATGACTTTGTAAGAATGCGCTCATAGTTGTCTTTCACCGGAGACTTTGGTGGTTTCTTCAGGGCAACGAGAGTACGCTTCGCTTTTACCGGATCTATCTTGTCCTCCGGAGGTGGATTTTTCTTTGCTTTCACACCTTCAAAGTAGTTGGTCACTTCGGCTTGCACGATCTTCGCGTTTTCCTCCTGGCTCCTCTCATATGGTAACTTCTCTGGAGTCTTCAGAGAAGGACCGTATCTGTATTGCCTACCTCTGGCTGTACTGCTAGACGCCGGAGCAGACGGAGCGGCTATGGCTGTCTTTCCTTTCTTACGAGTCGGAGGAGAAGGACGACGCGCCAGAGTAGCCGGAGCGGCGGCGGGTCTCTTCCGCCCTTGTAGATGAGGCGGAGAAAGAGGAGGTTGGCTGCTCGGGCGCGCTGGAGCGGGCGGAGAAGGAGGCGGGGTGCCGCCACGCGCCGGAGAAGGAGGCCGAGTGCCCTGATCACTCGTCGGAGGAGGCGGAGGAGGAGGTGGAGTGCCCTGACTCGCCGAAGGAGGAGGAGGAGGCGAAGGCGTCCAGTTCGGAAGGTTGATGAGCTCCTTCCGCCATAGGCATGGAGTCTTCAGAGAAGAACCCAGCCGAATCTCCCCTTCACCCGTAGGGTGGTCAAGCTCAAGGTCCTCAAATCCGTCTGTTATTTGATCCACCATCACCCTAGCATATCCTTCTGGAATAGACCGGCCGTGGTAGGTTGTGTCAGGTCCAGTAGGTAAAACAGGGCCAACAGCCACCTTCACTTTCAATGTCATCCATCGCGCCATAAGGTGACAATGTTGAGACTCCATGATAGCATCCACGGGGTGGCTAGCAGGAGCCACGAAGACATGCTCCAGCTGTTGAGTCTGCTTGGTGGAAGCCACACTGCTTCTACGCTGAGATGGCGGGGTAGCTTCAAGGGAAGCTTCGGCAGGTCGTTTGCTGCGATCTGCTTCTTGTTCCTCTAGCCCTTATACCCTTTCGTGCAGCGTCTGCAGTTGACTATGCTCCACTTTCTTCCTCCTTTCCTGGCTTTTGTAACCCCCTGCGTCCGGAAACCCAGCCTTCCACGGAACGGAGCCTGGCGTGCCTCGTGTCCATCCAGGGTGCTCAAGATTCTCGAGGGCCATTGTGAGCTCGTCCTTCTCTCTATCTAGAACGAACGTCCCTTGCTACGCTTTCTCGATATACTCCTTAAGCCTCGTGATGGGTATTCACAGTTGCTCTTCCGTCCAAACGCACTTCCCTGATATAGGGTCCAAGGTTCTGCCAACCCTGAAGAACCAAGTCCGGTAATGGGCTGGCCAGTTCAATGTCTCTGGTTCGACCCCTTTAGCAATCAGGTCATTCTCAGCCTTGTCCCACAAAGGTCGGGCTTTGTGGTAGCCACCTGACCCCGTGCGATGGTGATGCTTCTTCTTCGCAGCATTTTTCTTGTTTGTCGCTGACATCTTCTTACTCTTTTCCGATGTCTTGTGGGCCACAAATGCGGGCCACTGATCTCTGATCTTCTCATACTTTCTGGTGAATTCTGGTGTAATTTCTTTGTCGACAAACTCTGTTTTCAGCTCATTCTTCCACCTCCTGAATAGTTCTGCCATCTTCTTAAGAGCATGAGACTTTATCAATTGCTCTTTAACTGGCTTCTCCGGATCCTCCTCTAGCGGTAGGGTGAAATTTTCCTTAAGCGTTGTCCAAAGATCTTCTTTCTGCATATCGGAGACATAAGACACCTGAGGGTCTTCTTTCTTAGGCTTTAATCATTGGTGGATACTGATCGGGATCTTGTCCCTAACAAGAACCCCACACTGAGCACGAAATGTATCCCTTGTCCGGGTGGGTTCAATCAGCTTGCCATCGCGTGTGATTGCTGTAATCTCAAACCTTTCATCTGAGCGCAACTTTTTCTTCGGGCCTCGTTTCTTTACCAAAGTTGAGCTCGATCCGGAGGGCTAGAGAAAAGAAGAAAGACGAGAGTTAATTAATATGTGTACATATGAAAACAATGAATGCATCAATTAGCTAGTCAGCACGGGCTTAACTAATATATATATACTTGGTCGGACTCGGTTCGGTCACCGGAGCCGTCATCACGGTCTCCTTCTTGTACCTCCATTGGATCACCGGAGCCATCATAATCATAGCCCTCTTCTTGTACCGACATTAATGGGTCACCGGAGCCATCATAATCTTAGCTTTCTTCACTACCCCGTCCTTCCAAACCATCAGTGTCGTTGAGAAATGACGCAACGACATCACTTCCTTTTGCGATTATGTCCCCCAACATCGCTTCTGTTGCTTTGTCTCAGGGGTGCTCAATAGTTTCTGCAAATATTTACAACATGTCAATTATTATTCAAACATGACAGATGGATATATATTAGTGGCAAACATAGAACAAGCTAGCTAATCACAATAAGGAATCATATTAGTGGCCTCGACGCTGCTTCTCTAGGGTTTGGAGTGGCCTCGACAAAGCTTCAAGGGTTTGGGGTGGCCTGGACACAACGCTTCAAGGGTTTGGGGTGGCGTCGACGACAATGCTCTTTTAAGAAGTCAAAACAAGACATAAAAAGAGGAGAAGAAGAAAGGAATAGAAGAGAAGCGATCGAAGAAAAAAAAGAAAAAAAAGGGAGAAGAAGAAGAAAAAAATAGAATAAACTCTGGTCGAGCGAGAGGGCCGGGGGAAGGGGGGTGCTCCCGTGGTATAAGTTATCACGACCGAGAGGGGGTATATATATATATATATATATATATATATATATATCGACCGCCCCTCATGTCGAAGTTTTCCGGGAGGGGGTTATATCGACAACGACGGCATACATACATGGGAAAATAATGTTATCGGGGAGGGGGTATATCAACCCCCCCCCCCTCGTGTTGAAGTTATCGGGAGGGGGTATATCGACAACGACATATACCCGACAAAAAATAAGAAGACAAAAGAAGAAATAAAAAGAGGATAAGAAGAAAGGAATAGAAGAGAAGCGATCGAAGAAAAAAAAGAAAAAAAGGAGAATAAGAAAGGAATAGAGGAGAAGAAGAAAAAAATAGAATTTATCCTATTTTTTTCTTCTTCTCCTCTTTTTTTTCTTTTTTTCCTCTTCTTATTTATTTATCCTCTTCTTTTCCTTTCTTCCTCTTCTTATTTTCCTTTTTCCTCTCATTCTTTTTCTTCTTCTTCCTTTCCTAGCTAGATATATAAAACTTTTCTAAAAATGAAACTAACCTAAAATGTACTAAATCTAACTTGTGCATATATGAACATATATACATAGAGAACATACAAACACATATATATTTTTATAAAAAAAGCAAAAACATCATATTCTATAAAAAAATATATACATATAATCTGAAAAAAAACAGCATATTCTATAAACAATCATCATATATATGAACAAAAACAATTATGATAACAATCATATATATCATCATATATATGAAAAAAACATGCATATAAATCATCACATTTATTAAAAAAACAAAAAACAGGGGAGGGCGCCGGCCGGACCAAGGTGAGGAGGGGCAGGGGCAGGGGGCGCACCGGGGCGACGACGACGAAGGGGGCTGGCCCGGGCGGCGCGCGTCGGGGCAGGGCGGTGAGCGGCAACGGCGACGGCGTCGGGGCAGGGAGGCGAGCGGCGTCGGCGACGGGCGAGAGCGCGGGCGACGGCATTGGGGCAGGGCGGCGACCGGCGACGGCGTCGGGCGAGGGCACGGGCGACGGCATCGGGGCAGGGCTCGGCGGCGACGACGACGAGGAGCAGCGTGGGGGCGTCGGGGCGGAGAAGAAGAGTGATTTTTGCAGAAACTGCTAAGTGTTGCTTATATAGCAAAGCCTTTAGTCCCGGTTGGTGGCACCAACCGGGACTAATGCCCCCCTTTAGTCCCGGTTGGTGCCACCAACCGGGACCAAAGCTCACTTATCAGCGGCCCAAAGGGCGGAAAGCAAAGGCCTTTGGTCCCGGTTGGTGGCACCAACCGGGACTAAAGGTTGGGCATTGGTACCGGTTGGTGCCACAAACCGGTACCAATGTAGCCCCTTTAGTCCTGGTTAGTGCCACCAACCGAGACCAAAGGCCCCTGTGCTGCCCGCGTCACGGCCAAAGTTTAGTCCCACCTCGCTAGTTGAGAGGGGCGCGCTGTGGTTTATAAGCCCCACTGCCGCACCCCTCTCGAGCTCCTCTCCATTCCAGGCTTACGGGCCTAATTGTTACTGCTATGCCTGAAGGGCCTTCTGGGCCTACGGCGGGCGTGAATCCTGGCCCATGGATGGGTTTCTAGTCGTATTCAGTCCGTGGTGGCCCAGTTGGTGGCAAAAATTTTGTTTTTTCCCAGTTTTTTTGTTTTCTTTTTTGCTTTATTTATTTTTTTTGTTTCTACTTACAACAAAATACTTATTTATTCTATTTTATTTTTCTATAATTACTTATTAATTTTATTTTGCGATAATTCTTTTTGCTATTAAAATTTCTAACAAAAAAAGTTCTTTATGAAAATTATTTTAGCTTTTAATGATTTTGAACAGAAAATACTTTGATAATTTTAGTTGCATCAATTTTATATAATTTTAGTTTCAATCATACTAGAGGTTGCTTATAATATTTTGAATAGAAAATACTTTGATAATTTTAGTTTCATAAATTTTATTTATGTTATTAAACTTTATTTTTTTATTTTATTTTGTTTCTACTTATCTATTTTATTAAAATTTATATTATTTTGTTTCAAATTACTTATTTATTTTGTTTCTGACTTCATTTGTTATTTTTCATGCATTTACTCGAGTTAATTGTACAGAAGTACCACAATTGAGGCATTGAAAGCAGATTGGTATCAAGTTTGGTAATTTTTACGTGTTAATACCAACTTTGAGACGAGGCGTTGCAGAATGGGCTAAACGACGTATAAACATGTATTGACGGGAAACTAAGAGCGAGGCCCAGCTGTCAGGGGCTGATGTGTCATCTTCTTTCACAAAAAAGCCCCTCGGTTTATATTTAATCACACAAAGGGCCTCGCTTGTAGCCAAAACTCAAAACCAGCAAAATATAAACTACTCCCGCTGCGAGGATTCGAACCCGTGACGCACTACGCGAGGGACACACGCGGCGACCGCTGCACTACGCCACTTTGTTTGATCTCTTGATGCTTAAACTCTTTTATTCTACACATTAGAAACCATTTTTTTTCTGGACAACTGTTTCGTTTTTTTAATGCGTTTTTTTGTTTCGTATTCTTTTATCTTTTAAGACACGTCCTGGCCTTCTTCCAGTTTTCCTTTTTAAAACTTTTGCGCATCTCTTTTATATATAGGTTTTGTAATAAATGGTGTACATTATTTCATTACTTTTGACATTTTTAAAATTTACAGATATTGTATATTAAAAAAATCCAATTTATATAACAAAAAAATTCATCGTATATTATACAATAGTATTCAGTGTGTATTTATACAATAATATTCAGTGTGTATTTCCAAAAAACATCGCATTAATAAACATTAAAAATACACAATAATATATTAAAAATGTTCATCTAAAACTAAAAAAAAGGTGTTCGTATATTATAGTTCAATATAATACACACTGAACACTGTTGTATAGTATACGATGAAACTTTTTGTTATATACATTGCATTTTTTATAAATACACACTGAATACTATTGTATAATATATGATAAAAAAAGGTGTTCATATATTATACTTCAGTATAAAAAGGTGTTCATATTTAAAAAATGTTCATCTAAAACTAAAAAAATGTGTTCATAATACTTGTATAACACAATGAATACTATTGTATAATATATGATGAACAATTTTGTTATATACATTGCATTTTTTAATATACAATATTTGAAAAAATGTTGCATAGTAAAAATTTCGGCGTAAATTTTAAAAATGTCGAAGGTATTGAAATAATGTACACCATTTATTACAGAACCTATATATAAAAGAGATGCGCAAAAGTTCAAAAAATGGAAAATCGGAAGAAGGCCAGGACGTGTTTTAAAAGATAAAATAAATACGAAACAAAAAACAGCAATAAAAAACAAAACAGTTGTCTAGCAACAAAAATGGTTTCTGAAGTATAGTATAAAAATTGTAGGCGTCGACTCTACCGAAAGCAGTGGCCTAGTATAGTGGTCACAGACTCACCGCTCCTTTCCCTTCGTAGAGCGTCGCGGGTTCGAAACCTCGTGGGCGCGCGTAGGTTTTTTGTGCTAGTTTTCTGTTTTTTTTCCGCAATCGAGGCCCTTTCTGTGATTAAATATAAACTGAGGGGCTTTTCTGTGAAAGAAGATGCCACCTCAGCCCCTGACAGGCGGGCCCTGCTGTCAGTTTCCCCATCAATATGTCGTTTAGTCCGTTTTGCAACGCCTTGCCCCAAAGTTGGTACTGACACGTAAAAATTACCAAGCTTGATACCAATCTGCTTCCAATGCCCCAATTGTGATACTTCTGTGCAATTAACTCCATTTACTCATTATTTTGAGCTATAAGACCATGAAATTGAAAAGCATTTGAAATGAACTCTGAAAAGGTTCCAAGTTGGCATGGTATCATCATTTCACCCACATAGCATGTGCAAGAAAGTACACAGGCTTACGGCAAAACCTGGATGCACTTTGTGTAAAAAACAAACAATCTCCTTCGAAGTATCAGGGTTTCATACGGAAACTTGTCTGTTACAAAGGGATTTCATTTTTCTAAACTTATTTGAACTCCATAGCTTTTCTCTGTTCAAAATGCACCACTCAAAGCCACATCATCAACTTACAACCCTTTCCGACTTCATTTATTATTTTTCATGCATTTACTGATTATTTTGAGCTATAAGACCATGAAATTGAAAAGCATTTTAAATAAACTCTGAAAAGGTTCAAAGTTGGCATGGTATCATCATTTCACCCACATAGCATGTGCAAGAAAGTACAGAGGCTTACGGCAAAACCTGGATGCACTTCGTGTACAAAATAGACAATCTCCTTCGAAGTATCAGGGTATCATACGGCAACTCGTCTGTTATAAAGGGATTTCATTTTTTTTGAACTTATTTGAACTCCATAGTTTTTCTGTGTTCAAAATGCACCATTCAAAGCCACATCGTCAATTTACAACCCTTTCTCACTTCATTTGTTATTTTTCATGCATTTACTGATTATTTTGAGCTATAAGACCATGAAATTGAAAAGCATTTGAAATGAACTCTAAAAAGGTTCCAAGTTGGCATGGCATCATCATTTCACCCACATAGAATGTGCAAGAAAGTACAGAGGCTTACGGCAAAACCTGGATGCACTTTTTGTAAAAAACAGACAATCTCCTTCGAAGTTTCAGGGTTTCATACGGAAACACGTCTGTTACAAAGGGATTTCATTTTTCTGAACTTATTTGAACTCCATAGTTTTTCTGTGTTCAAAATGCACAACTCAAAGCCACATCATAAACTTACAACCCTTTCCGACTTCATTTATTATTTTTCATGCATTTACTGATTATTTTGAGCTATAAGTGCATGAAATTGAAAAGCATTTGAAATGAACTCTGAAAAGGTTCCAAGTTGGCATGGTATCATCATTTCACCGACATAGCATGTGCAAGAAAGTACAGAGGCCTACGGCAAAAACTGGATGCACTTCGTGTACAAAACAGACAATCTCCTTCGAAGTATCAGGGTTTCATACGGAAACTCGTCTGTTACAAAGGGATTTCAATTTTTTTGAACTTATTTGAACTCCATATTTTTTCTGTGTTCAAAATGCACCATTCAAAGCCACATCATCAATTTACAACCCTTTCCGACTTCATTTATTATTTTTCATGCATTTACTGATTATTTTGAGCTATAAGACCATGAAATTGAAAAGCATTTGGAATGAACTCTGAAAAGGTTCGAAGTTGGCATGGTATCATCATTTCACCCACATAGCATGTGCAATAAAGTACAGAGGCTTACGGCAAAACCTGGATGCACTTCGTGTACAAAACAGACAATCTCCTTCGAAGTATCAGGGTTTCATACAGAAACTCGTCTGTTACAAAGGGATTTCATTTTTTTGAACTTATTTGAACTCCGAATTTTTTCTATGTTCAAAATGCACCATTCAAAGCCACATCATCAATTTACAACCCTTTCTGACTTCACTTGTTATTTTTCATGCATTTACTGATTATTTTGAGCTATAAGACCATGAAATTGAAAAGCATTTGAAATGAGCTCTGAAAAGGTTCCAAGTTGGCATGGTATCATCATTTCACCCACATAGCATGTGTAAGAAAGTACAGAGGCTTACGGCAAAACTTGGATGCACTTCGTGTACAAAACAGACAATCTCCTTCAAAGTATCAGGGTTTCATACTGAAACTCGTCTGTTACAAAGGGATTTCATTTTTATGAACTTATTTGAACTCCATAATTTTTCTGTGTTCAAAATGCACCATTCAAAGCCACATCATCAATTTACAACCCTTTCTGACTTCATTTGTTATTTTTCATGCATTTACTGATTATTTTGAGCTATAAGACCATGAAATTGAAAAGCATTTGAAATGAACTCTGAAAAGTTTCGAAGTTGGCATGGTATCATCATTTCACCCACATAGCATGTGCAAGAAAGTACAGAGGCTTACGGCAAAACTGGATGCACTTCGTGTACAAAACAGACAATCTCCTTCGAAGTATCAGGGTTTCATACGGAAACTCGTCTGTTACAAAGGGATTTCATTTTTTTGAACTTATTTGAACTCCATAGTTTTTCTGTGTTCAAAATGCACCATTCAAAGCCACATCATCAATTTACAACCCTTTCTGACTTCATTTGTTATTTTTCATGCATTTACTGATTATTTTGAGCTATAAGACCATGAAATTGAAAAGCATTTGAAATGAACTCTGAAAAGGTTCCAAGTTGGCATGGTATCATCATTTCACCCACATAGCATGTGCAAGAAAGTACAGAGGCTTACGGCAAAAACTGGATGCACTTCGTGTACAAAACAGACAATCTCTTTCGAAGTATCAGGGTTTCATACGGAAACTCGTCTGTTACAAAGGGATTTCATTTTTTTGAACTTATTTGAACTCCATAGTTTTTCTGTGTTCAAAATGCACCATTCAAAGCCACATCATCAATTTACAACCCTTTCTGACTTCATTTGTTATTTTTCATGCATTTACTGATTATTTTGAGCTATAAGACCATGAAATTGAAAAGCATTTGAAATGAACTCTGAAAAGGTTCCAAGTTGGCATGGTATCATCATTTCACCCACATAGCATGTGCAAGAAAGTACAGAGGCTTACGGCAAAAACTGGATGCACTTCGTGTACAAAACAGACAATCTCCTTCGAAGTATCAGGGTTTCATACGGAAACTCGTCTGTTACAAAGGGATTTCATTTTTTTGAACTTATTTGAACTCCATAGTTTTTCTGTGTTCAAAATGCACCATTCAAAGCCACATCATCAATTTACAACCCTTTCTGACTTCATTTGTTATTTTTCATGCATTTACTGATTATTTTGAGCTATAAGACCATGAAATTGAAAAGCATTTGAAATGAACTCTGAAAAGGTTCCAAGTTGGCATGGTATCATCATTTCACCCACATAGCATGTGCAAGAAAGTACAGAGGCTTACGGCAAAAACTGGATGCACTTCGTGTACAAAACAGACAATCTCCTTCGAAGTATCAGGGTTTCATACGGAAACTCGTCTGTTACAAAGGGATTTCATTTTTTTGAACTTATTTGAACTCCATAGTTTTTCTGTGTTCAAAATGCACCATTCAAAGCCACATCATCAATTTACAACCCTTTCTGACTTCATTTGTTATTTTTCATGCATTTACTGATTATTTTGAGCTATAAGACCATGAAATTGAAAAGCATTTGAAATGAACTCTGAAAAGGTTCCAAGTTGGCATGGTATCATCATTTCACCCACATAGCATGTGCAAGAAAGTACAAAGGCTTACGGCAAAAACTGGATGCACTTCGTGTACAAAACAGACAATCTCCTTCGAAGTATCAGGGTTTCATACGGAAACTCGTCTGTTACAAAGGGATTTCATTTTTTTGAACTTATTTGAACTCCATAGTTTTTCTGTGTTCAAAATGCACCATTCAAAGCCACATCATCAATTTACAACCCTTTCTGACTTCATTTGTTATTTTTCATGCATTTACTGATTATTTTGAGCTATAAGACCATGAAATTGAAAAGCATTTGAAATGAACTCTAAAAAGGTTCCAAGTTGGCATGGTATCATCATTTCACCCACATAGCATGTGCAAGAAAGTACAGAGGCTTACGGCAAAAACTGGATCCACTTCGTGTACAAAACAGACAATCTCCTTCGAAGTATGAGGGTTTCATACGGAAACTCGTCTGTTACAAAGGGATTTCATTTTTTGAACTTATTTGAACTCCATAGTTTTTCTGTGTTCAAAATGCACCATTCAAAGCCACATCATCAATTTACAACCCTGTCTGACTTCATTTGTTATTTTTCATGCATTTACTGATTATTTTGAGCTATAAGACCATGAAATTCAAAAGCATTTGAAATGAACTCTGAAAAGGTTCCAAGTTGGCATGGTATCATCATTTCACCCACATAGCATGTGCAAGAAAGTACAAAGGCTTACGGCAAAAACTGGATGCCCTTCGTGTACAAAACAGACAATCTCCTTCGAAGTATCAGGGTTTCATATGAAAACTCCTCTGTTACAAAGGGATTTCGATTTTTTGAACTTATTTGAAATCCATAGTTTTTCTATGTTCAAAATGCACCATTCAAAGCCACATCATCAATTTACAACCCTTTCTGACTTCATTTGTTATTTTTCATGCATTTACTGATTATTTTGAGCTATAAGACCATGAAATTGAAAAGCATTTGAAATGAACTCTGAAAAGGTTCCAAGTTGGCATGGTATCATCATTTCACCCATATAGCATGTGCAAGAAAGTATAGAGGCTGACGGCAAAAACTGGATGCACTTTGTGTACAAAACAGACAATCTCCTTCGAAGTATCAGGTTTCATACGGAAACTCGTCTGTTACAAAGGGATTTCATTTTTTTGAACTTATTTGAACTCCATAGTTTTTCTGTGTTCAAAATGCACCATTCAAAGCCACATCATCAATTTACAACCCTTTCTGACTTCATTTGTTATTTTTCATGCATTTACTGATTATTTTGAGCTATAAGACCATGAAATATCGGAGCATTTGAAATGAACTCTGAAAAGGTTCCAAGTTGGCATGGTATCATCATTTCACCCACATAGCATGTGCAAGAAAGTACAGAGGCTTATGGCAAAAACTGGATGCACTTCGTGTACAAAACGGACAATCTCTTTCGAAGTATCAGCGTTTCATACGGAAACTCGTGTGTTACAAAGGGATTTCATTTTTTTGAACTTATTTGAACTCCATAGTTTTTCTGTGTTCAAAATGCACCATTCAAAGCCACATCATCAATTTACAACCCTTTCTGACTTCATTTGTTATTTTTCATGCATTTACTGATTATTTTGAGCTATAAGACCATGAAATTGAAAAGCATTTGAAATGAACTCTGAAAAGGTTCCAAGTTGGCATGGTATCATCATTTCACCCACATAGCATGTGCAAGAAAGTAGAGAGGCTTACGGCAAAAACTGGATGCACTTCGTGTACAAAACGGACAATCTCCTTCGAAGTATCAGGGTTTCATACGGAAACTCGTCTGTTACAAAGGGATTTCATTTTTTGAACTTATTTGAACTCCATAGTTTTTCTGTGTTCAAAATGCACCATTCAAAGCCACATCATCAATTTACAACCCTTTCTGACTTCATTTGTTATTTTTCATGCATTTACTGATTATTTTGAGCTATAAGACCATGAAATTGAAAAGCATTTGAAATGAACTCTGAAAAGGTTCCAAGTTGGCATGGTATCATCATTTCACCCACATAGCATGTGCAAGAAAGTAGAGAGGGTTACGGCAAAAACTGGATGCACTTCGTGTACAAAACGGACAATCTCTTTCGAAGTATCAGGGTTTCATACGGAAACTCGTCTGTTACAAAGGGATTTCATTTTTTTGAACTTATTTGAACTCCATAGTTTTTCTGTGTTCAAAATGCACCATTCAAAGCCACATCATCAATTTACAACCCTTTCTGACTTCATTTGTTATTTTTCATGCATTTACTGATTATTTTGAGCTATAAGACCATGAAATTGAAAAGCATTTGAAATGAACTCTGAAAAGGTTCCAAGTTGGCATGGTATCATCATTTCACCCACATAGCATGTGCAAGAAAGTAGAGAGGCTTACGGCAAAAACTGGATGCACTTCGTGTACAAAACGGACAATCTCTTTCGAAGTATCAGGGTTTCATACGGAAACTCGTCTGTTACAAAGGGATTTCATTTTTTTGAACTTATTTGAACTCCATAGTTTTTCTGTGTTCAAAATGCACCATTCAAAGCCACATCATCAATTTACAACCCTTTCTGACTTCATTTATAATTTTTCATGCATTTACTGACTATTTTGAGCTATAAGACCATGAAATTGAAAAGCATTTGAAATGAACTCTGAAAAGGTTCCAAGTTGGCATGGTATCATCATTTCACCCACATAGCATGTGCAAGAAAGTAGAGAGGCTTACGGCAAAAACTGGATGCACTTCGTGTACAAAACGGATAATCTCCTTCGAAGTATCAGGGTTTCATACGGAAACTCGTCTGTTACAAAGGGATTTCATTTTTTTGAACTTACTTGAACTCCTTAGTTTTTCTATGTTCAAAATGCACCATTCAAAGCCACATCATCAATTTACAACCCTTTCTGACTTCATTTGTTATTTTTTCATGCATTTACTTATTATTTTGAGCTATAAGACCATGAAATTGAAAAGCATTTGAAATGAACTCTGAAAAGGTTCCAAGTTGGCATGGTATCATCATTTCACCCACATAGCATGTGCAAGAAAGTAGAGAGGCTTACGGCAAAAACTGGATGCACTTCGTGTACAAAACAGACAATCTCTTTCGAAGTATCAGGGTTTCATACGGAAACTCGTCTGTTACAAAGGGATTTCATTTTTTGAACTTATTTGAACTCCATAGTTTTTCTGTGTTCAAAATGCACCATTCAAAGCCACATCATCAATTTACAACCCTTTCTGACTTCATTTGTTATTTTTCATGCATTTACTGATTATTTTGAGCTATAAGACCATGAAATTGAAAAGCATTTGAAATGAACTCTGAAAAGGTTCCAAGTTGGCATGGTATCATCATTTCACCCACATAGCATGTGCAAGAAAGTACAGAGGCTTACGGCAAAAACTGGATGCACTTCGTGTACAAAACAGACAATCTCCTTCGAAGTATCAGGGTTTCATACGGAAACTCGTCTGTTACAAAGGGATTTCATTTTTTTGAACTTATTTGAACTCCATAGTTTTTCTGTGTTCAAAATGCACCATTCAAAGCCACATCATCAATTTACAACCCTTTCTGACTTCATTTGTTATTTTTCATGCATTTACTGATTATTTTGAGCTATAAGACCATGAAATTGAAAAGCATTTGAAATGAACTCTGAAAAGGTTCCAAGTTGGCATGGTATCATCATTTCACCCACATAGCATGTGCAAGAAAGTAGAGAGGGCTTACGGCAAAAACTGGATGCACTTCGTGTACAAAACAGACAATCTCTTTCGAAGTATCAGGGTTTCATACGGAAACTCGTCTGTTACAAAGGGATTTCATTTTTTTGAACTTATTTGAACTCCATAGTTTTTCTGTGTTCAAAATGCACCATTCAAAGCCACATCATCAATTTACAACCCTTTCTGACTTCATTTGTTATTTTTCATGCATTTACTGATTATTTTGAGCTATAAGACCATGAAATTGAAAAGCATTTGAAATGAACTCTGAAAAGGTTCCAAGTTGGCATGGTATCATCATTTCACCCACATAGCATGTGCAAGAAAGTAGAGAGGCTTACGGCAAAAACTGGATGCACTTCGTGTACAAAACAGACAATCTCCTTCGAAGTATCAGGGTTTCATACGGAAACTCGTCTGTTACAAAGGGATTTCATTTTTTGAACTTATTTGAACTCCATAGTTTTTCTGTGTTCAAAATGCACCATTCAAAGCCACATCATCAATTTACAACCCTTTCTGACTTCATTTGTTATTTTTCATGCATTTACTTATTATTTTGAGCTATAAGACCATGAAATTGAAAAGCATTTGAAATGAACTCTGAAAAGGTTCCAAGTTGGCATGGTATCATCATTTCACCCACATAGCATGTGCAAGAAAGTACAGAGGCTTACGGCAAAAACTGGATGCACTTCGTGTACAAAACAGACAATCTCCTTCGAAGTCTGAGGGTTTCATACGGAAACTCGTCTGTTACAAAGGGATTTCATTTTTTGAACTTATTTGAACTCCATAGTTTTTCTGTGTTCAAAATGCACCATTCAAAGCCACATTATCAATTTACAACCCTGTCTGACTTCATTTGTTATTTTTCATGCATTTACTGATTATTTTGAGCTATAAGACCATGAAATTGAAAAGCATTTGAAATGAACTCTGAAAAGGTTCCAAGTTGGCATGGTGTCATCATTTCACCCACATAGCATGTGCAAGAAAGTACAGAGGCTTACGGCAAAAACTGGATGCCCTTCGTGTACAAAACAGACAATCTCCTTCGAAGTATCAGGGTTTCATACGAAAACTCCTCTGTTACAAAGGGATTTCGTTTTTTGAACTTATTTGAACTCCATAGTTTTTCTATGTTCAAAATGCACCATTCAAAGCCACATCATCAATTTACAACCCTTTCTGACTTCATTTGTTATTTTTCATGCATTTACTGATTATTTTGAGCTATAAGACCATGAAATTGAAAAGCATTTGAAATGAACTCTGAAAAGGTTCCAAGTTGGCATGGTATCATCATTTCACCCATATAGCATGTGCAAGAAAGTAGAGAGGCTGACGGCAAAAACTGGATGCACTTCGTGTACAAAACGGACAATCTCTTTCGAAGTATCAGGGTTTCATACGGAAGCTCGTCTGTTACAAAGGGATTTTATTTTTTTGAACTTATTTGAACTCCATAGTTTTTCTGTGTTCAAAATGCACCATTCAAAGCCACATCATCAATTTACAACCCTTTCTGACTTCATTTGTTATTTTTCATGCATTTACTGATTATTTTGAGCTATAAGACCATGAAATTGAAAAGCATTTGAAATGAACTCTGAAAAGGTTCCAAGTTGGCATGGTATCATCATTTCACCCACATAGCATGTGCAAGAAAGTAGAGAGGCTTACGGCAAAAACTGGATGCACTTCGTGTACAAAACGGACAATCTCTTTCGAAGTATCAGGGTTTCATACGGAAACTCGTCTGTTACAAAGGGATTTCATTTTTTTGAACTTATTTGAACTCCATAGTTTTTCTGTGTTCAAAATGCACCATTCAAAGCCACATCATCAATTTACAACCCTTTCTGACTTCATTTGTTATTTTTCATGCATTTACTGATTATTTTGAGCTATAAGACCATGAAATTGAAAAGCATTTGAAATGAACTCTGAAAAGGTTCCAAGTTGGCATGGTATCATCATTTCACCCACATAGCATGTGCAAGAAAGTAGAGAGGGTTACGGCAAAAACTGGATGCACTTCGTGTACAAAACGGACAATCTCTTCGAAGTATCAGGGTTTCATACGGAAACTCGTCTGTTACAAAGGGATTTCATTTTTTTGAACTTATTTGAACTCCATAGTTTTTCTGTGTTCAAAATGCACCATTCAAAGCCACATCATCAATTTACAACCCTTTCTGACTTCATTTGTTATTTTTCATGCATTTACTGATTATTTTGAGCTATAAGACCATGAAATTGAAAAGCATTTGAAATGAACTCTGAAAAGGTTCCAAGTTGGCATGGTATCATCATTTCACCCACATAGCATGTGCAAGAAAGTAGAGAGGGTTACGGCAAAAACTGGATGCACTTCGTGTACAAAACAGACAATCTCTTCGAAGTATCAGGGTTTCATACGGAAACTCGTCTGTTACAAAGGGATTTCATTTTTTTGAACTTATTTGAACTCCATAGTTTTTCTGTGTTCAAAATGCACCATTCAAAGCCACATCATCAATTTACAACCCTTTCTGACTTCATTTGTTATTTTTCATGCATTTACTGATTATTTTGAGCTATAAGACCATGAAATTGAAAAGCATTTGAAATGAACTCTGAAAAGGTTCCAAGTTGGCATGGTATCATCATTTCACCCACATAGCATGTGCAAGAAAGTAGAGAGGGTTACGGCAAAAACTGGATGCACTTCGTGTACAAAACGGACAATCTCTTTCGAAGTATCAGGGTTTCATACGGAAACTCGTCTGTTACAAAGGGATTTCATTTTTTTGAACTTATTTGAACTCCATAGTTTTTCTGTGTTCAAAATGCACCATTCAAAGCCACATCATCAATTTACAACCCTTTCTGACTTCATTTGTTATTTTTCATGCATTTACTGATTATTTTGAGCTATAAGACCATGAAATTGAAAAGCATTTGAAATGAACTCTGAAAAGGTTCCAAGTTGGCATGGTATCATCATTTCACCCACATAGCATGTGCAAGAAAGTAGAGAGGCTTACGGCAAAAACTGGATGCACTTCGTGTACAAAACGGACAATCTCTTTCGAAGTATCAGGGTTTCATACGGAAACTCGTCTGTTACAAAGGGATTTCATTTTTTGAACTTATTTGAACTCCATAGTTTTTCTGTGTTCAAAATGCACCATTCAAAGCCACATCATCAATTTACAACCCTTTCTGACTTCATTTGTTATTTTTCATGCATTTACTGATTATTTTGAGCTATAAGACCATGAAATTGAAAAGCATTTGAAATGAACTCTGAAAAGGTTCCAAGTTGGCATGGTATCATCATTTCACCCACATAGCATGTGCAAGAAAGTAGAGAGGGTTACGGCAAAAACTGGATGCACTTCGTGTACAAAACGGACAATCTCTTTCGAAGTATCAGGGTTTCATACGGAAACTCGTCTGTTACAAAGGGATTTCATTTTTTTGAACTTATTTGAACTCCATAGTTTTTCTGTGTTCAAAATGCACCATTCAAAGCCACATCATCAATTTACAACCCTTTCTGACTTCATTTGTTATTTTTCATGCATTTACTGATTATTTTGAGCTATAAGACCATGAAATTGAAAAGCATTTGAAATGAACTCTGAAAAGGTTCCAAGTTGGCATGGTATCATCATTTCACCCACATAGCATGTGCAAGAAAGTAGAGAGGGTTACGGCAAAAACTGGATGCACTTCGTGTACAAAACGGACAATCTCTTTCGAAGTATCAGGGTTTCATACGGAAACTCGTCTGTTACAAAGGGATTTCATTTTTTTGAACTTATTTGAACTCCATAGTTTTTCTGTGTTCAAAATGCACCATTCAAAGCCACATCATCAATTTACAACCCTTTCTGACTTCATTTGTTATTTTTCATGCATTTACTGATTATTTTGAGCTATAAGACCATGAAATTGAAAAGCATTTGAAATGAACTCTGAAAAGGTTCCAAGTTGGCATGGTATCATCATTTCACCCACATAGCATGTGCAAGAAAGTAGAGAGGGTTACGGCAAAAACTGGATGCACTTCGTGTACAAAACGGACAATCTCTTTCGAAGTATCAGGGTTTCATACGGAAACTCGTCTGTTACAAAGGGATTTCATTTTTTTGAACTTATTTGAACTCCATAGTTTTTCTGTGTTCAAAATGCACCATTCAAAGCCACATCATCAATTTACAACCCTTTCTGACTTCATTTGTTATTTTTCATGCATTTACTGATTATTTTGAGCTATAAGACCATGAAATTGAAAAGCATTTGAAATGAACTCTGAAAAGGTTCCAAGTTGGCATGGTATCATCATTTCACCCACATAGCATGTGCAAGAAAGTAGAGAGGGTTACGGCAAAAACTGGATGCACTTCGTGTACAAAACGGACAATCTCTTTCGAAGTATCAGGGTTTCATACGGAAACTCGTCTGTTACAAAGGGATTTCATTTTTTGAACTTATTTGAACTCCATAGTTTTTCTGTGTTCAAAATGCACCATTCAAAGCCACATCATCAATTTACAACCCTTTCTGACTTCATTTGTTATTTTTCATGCATTTACTGATTATTTTGAGCTATAAGACCATGAAATTGAAAAGCATTTGAAATGAACTCTGAAAAGGTTCCAAGTTGGCATGGTATCATCATTTCACCCACATAGCATGTGCAAGAAAGTAGAGAGGGTTACGGCAAAAACTGGATGCACTTCGTGTACAAAACGGACAATCTCTTTCGAAGTATCAGGGTTTCATACGGAAACTCGTCTGTTACAAAGGGATTTCATTTTTTTGAACTTATTTGAACTCCATAGTTTTTCTGTGTTCAAAATGCACCATTCAAAGCCACATCATCAATTTACAACCCTTTCTGACTTCATTTGTTATTTTTCATGCATTTACTGATTATTTTGAGCTATAAGACCATGAAATTGAAAAGCATTTGAAATGAACTCTGAAAAGGTTCCAAGTTGGCATGGTATCATCATTTCACCCACATAGCATGTGCAAGAAAGTAGAGAGGGTTACGGCAAAAACTGGATGCACTTCGTGTACAAAACAGACAATCTCTTTCGAAGTATCAGGGTTTCATACGGAAACTCGTCTGTTACAAAGGGATTTCATTTTTTGAACTTATTTGAACTCCATAGTTTTTCTGTGTTCAAAATGCACCATTCAAAGCCACATCATCAATTTACAACCCTTTCTGACTTCATTTGTTATTTTTCATGCATTTACTGATTATTTTGAGCTATAAGACCATGAAATTGAAAAGCATTTGAAATGAACTCTGAAAAGGTTCCAAGTTGGCATGGTATCATCATTTCACCCACATAGCATGTGCAAGAAAGTAGAGAGGGTTACGGCAAAAACTGGATGCACTTCGTGTACAAAACGGACAATCTCTTTCGAAGTATCAGGGTTTCATACGGAAACTCGTCTGTTACAAAGGGATTTCATTTTTTTGAACTTATTTGAACTCCATAGTTTTTCTGTGTTCAAAATGCACCATTCAAAGCCACATCATCAATTTACAACCCTTTCTGACTTCATTTGTTATTTTTCATGCATTTACTGATTATTTTGAGCTATAAGACCATGAAATTGAAAAGCATTTGAAATGAACTCTGAAAAGGTTCCAAGTTGGCATGGTATCATCATTTCACCCACATAGCATGTGCAAGAAAGTAGAGAGGGTTACGGCAAAAACTGGATGCACTTCGTGTACAAAACGGACAATCTCTTTCGAAGTATCAGGGTTTCATACGGAAACTCGTCTGTTACAAAGGGATTTCATTTTTTTGAACTTATTTGAACTCCATAGTTTTTCTGTGTTCAAAATGCACCATTCAAAGCCACATCATCAATTTACAACCCTTTCTGACTTCATTTGTTATTTTTCATGCATTTACTGATTATTTTGAGCTATAAGACCATGAAATTGAAAAGCATTTGAAATGAACTCTGAAAAGGTTCCAAGTTGGCATGGTATCATCATTTCACCCACATAGCATGTGCAAGAAAGTAGAGAGGGTTACGGCAAAAACTGGATGCACTTCGTGTACAAAACGGACAATCTCCTTCGAAGTATCAGGGTTTCATACGGAAACTCGTCTGTTACAAAGGGATTTCATTTTTTGAACTTATTTGAACTCCATAGTTTTTCTGTGTTCAAAATGCACCATTCAAAGCCACATCATCAATTTACAACCCTTTCTGACTTCATTTGTTATTTTTCATGCATTTACTGATTATTTTGAGCTATAAGACCATGAAATTGAAAAGCATTTGAAATGAACTCTGAAAAGGTTCCAAGTTGGCATGGTATCATCATTTCACCCACATAGCATGTGCAAGAAAGTAGAGAGGGTTACGGCAAAAACTGGATGCACTTCGTGTACAAAACGGACAATCTCTTTCGAAGTATCAGGGTTTCATACGGAAACTCGTCTGTTACAAAGGGATTTCATTTTTTGAACTTATTTGAACTCCATAGTTTTTCTGTGTTCAAAATGCACCATTCAAAGCCACATCATCAATTTACAACCCTTTCTGACTTCATTTGTTATTTTTCATGCATTTACTGATTATTTTGAGCTATAAGACCATGAAATTGAAAAGCATTTGAAATGAACTCTGAAAAGGTTCCAAGTTGGCATGGTATCATCATTTCACCCACATAGCATGTGCAAGAAAGTAGAGAGGGTTACGGCAAAAACTGGATGCACTTCGTGTACAAAACGGACAATCTCTTTCGAAGTATCAGGGTTTCATACGGAAACTCGTCTGTTACAAAGGGATTTCATTTTTTTGAACTTATTTGAACTCCATAGTTTTTCTGTGTTCAAAATGCACCATTCAAAGCCACATCATCAATTTACAACCCTTTCTGACTTCATTTGTTATTTTTCATGCATTTACTGATTATTTTGAGCTATAAGACCATGAAATTGAAAAGCATTTGAAATGAACTCTGAAAAGGTTCCAAGTTGGCATGGTATCATCATTTCACCCACATAGCATGTGCAAGAAAGTAGAGAGGGTTACGGCAAAAACTGGATGCACTTCGTGTACAAAACGGACAATCTCTTTCGAAGTATCAGGGTTTCATACGGAAACTCGTCTGTTACAAAGGGATTTCATTTTTTTGAACTTATTTGAACTCCATAGTTTTTCTGTGTTCAAAATGCACCATTCAAAGCCACATCATCAATTTACAACCCTTTCTGACTTCATTTGTTATTTTTCATGCATTTACTGATTATTTTGAGCTATAAGACCATGAAATTGAAAAGCATTTGAAATGAACTCTGAAAAGGTTCCAAGTTGGCATGGTATCATCATTTCACCCACATAGCATGTGCAAGAAAGTAGAGAGGGTTACGGCAAAAACTGGATGCACTTCGTGTACAAAACGGACAATCTCTTTCGAAGTATCAGGGTTTCATACGGAAACTCGTCTGTTACAAAGGGATTTCATTTTTTTGAACTTATTTGAACTCCATAGTTTTTCTGTGTTCAAAATGCACCATTCAAAGCCACATCATCAATTTACAACCCTTTCTGACTTCATTTGTTATTTTTCATGCATTTACTGATTATTTTGAGCTATAAGACCATGAAATTGAAAAGCATTTGAAATGAACTCTGAAAAGGTTCCAAGTTGGCATGGTATCATCATTTCACCCACATAGCATGTGCAAGAAAGTAGAGAGGGTTACGGCAAAAACTGGATGCACTTCGTGTACAAAACGGACAATCTCTTTCGAAGTATCAGGGTTTCATACGGAAACTCGTCTGTTACAAAGGGATTTCATTTTTTTGAACTTATTTGAACTCCATAGTTTTTCTGTGTTCAAAATGCACCATTCAAAGCCACATCATCAATTTACAACCCTTTCTGACTTCATTTGTTATTTTTCATGCATTTACTGATTATTTTGAGCTATAAGACCATGAAATTGAAAAGCATTTGAAATGAACTCTGAAAAGGTTCCAAGTTGGCATGGTATCATCATTTCACCCACATAGCATGTGCAAGAAAGTAGAGAGGGTTACGGCAAAAACTGGATGCACTTCGTGTACAAAACGGACAATCTCTTTCGAAGTATCAGGGTTTCATACGGAAACTCGTCTGTTACAAAGGGATTTCATTTTTTGAACTTATTTGAACTCCATAGTTTTTCTGTGTTCAAAATGCACCATTCAAAGCCACATCATCAATTTACAACCCTTTCTGACTTCATTTGTTATTTTTCATGCATTTACTGATTATTTTGAGCTATAAGACCATGAAATTGAAAAGCATTTGAAATGAACTCTGAAAAGGTTCCAAGTTGGCATGGTATCATCATTTCACCCACATAGCATGTGCAAGAAAGTAGAGAGGGTTACGGCAAAAACTGGATGCACTTCGTGTACAAAACGGACAATCTCTTTCGAAGTATCAGGGTTTCATACGGAAACTCGTCTGTTACAAAGGGATTTCATTTTTTTGAACTTATTTGAACTCCATAGTTTTTCTGTGCTCAAAATGCACCATTCAAAGCCACATCATCAATTTTCAACCCTTTCTGACTTCATTTGTTATTTTTCATGCATTTACTGATTATTTTGAGCTATAAGACCATGAAATTGAAAAGCATTTGAAATGAACTCTGAAAAGGTTCCAAGTTGGCATGGTATCATCATTTCACCCACATAGCATGTGCAAGAAAGTAGAGAGGGTTACGGCAAAAACTGGATGCACTTCGTGTACAAAACAGACAATCTCTTTCGAAGTATCAGGGTTTCATACGGAAACTCGTCTGTTACAAAGGGATTTCATTTTTTTGAACTTATTTGAACTCCATAGTTTTTCTGTGCTCAAAATGCACCATTCAAAGCCACATCATCAATTTACAACCCTTTCTGACTTCATTTGTTATTTTTCATGCATTTACTGATTATTTTGAGCTATAAGACCATGAAATTGAAAAGCATTTGAAATGAACTCTGAAAAGGTTCCAAGTTGGCATGGTATCATCATTTCACCCACATAGCATGTGCAAGAAAGTAGAGAGGGTTACGGCAAAAACTGGATGCACTTCGTGTACAAAACGGACAATCTCTTTCGAAGTATCAGGGTTTCATACGGAAACTCGTCTGTTACAAAGGGATTTCATTTTTTTGAACTTATTTGAACTCCATAGTTTTTCTGTGTTCAAAATGCACCATTCAAAGCCACATCATCAATTTACAACCCTTTCTGACTTCATTTGTTATTTTTCATGCATTTACTGATTATTTTGAGCTATAAGACCATGAAATTGAAAAGCATTTGAAATGAACTCTGAAAAGGTTCCAAGTTGGCATGGTATCATCATTTCACCCACATAGCATGTGCAAGAAAGTAGAGAGGGTTACGGCAAAAACTGGATGCACTTCGTGTACAAAACGGACAATCTCTTTCGAAGTATCAGGGTTTCATACGGAAACTCGTCTGTTACAAAGGGATTTCATTTTTTTGAACTTATTTGAACTCCATAGTTTTTCTGTGTTCAAAATGCACCATTCAAAGCCACATCATCAATTTACAACCCTTTCTGACTTCATTTGTTATTTTTCATGCATTTACTGATTATTTTGAGCTATAAGACCATGAAATTGAAAAGCATTTGAAATGAACTCTGAAAAGGTTCCAAGTTGGCATGGTATCATCATTTCACCCACATAGCATGTGCAAGAAAGTAGAGAGGGTTACGGCAAAAACTGGATGCACTTCGTGTACAAAACGGACAATCTCTTTCGAAGTATCAGGGTTTCATACGGAAACTCGTCTGTTACAAAGGGATTTCATTTTTTGAACTTATTTGAACTCCATAGTTTTTCTGTGTTCAAAATGCACCATTCAAAGCCACATCATCAATTTACAACCCTTTCTGACTTCATTTGTTATTTTTCATGCATTTACTGATTATTTTGAGCTATAAGACCATGAAATTGAAAAGCATTTGAAATGAACTCTGAAAAGGTTCCAAGTTGGCATGGTATCATCATTTCACCCACATAGCATGTGCAAGAAAGTAGAGAGGGTTACGGCAAAAACTGGATGCACTTCGTGTACAAAACGGACAATCTCTTTCGAAGTATCAGGGTTTCATACGGAAACTCGTCTGTTACAAAGGGATTTCATTTTTTTGAACTTATTTGAACTCCATAGTTTTTCTGTGTTCAAAATGCACCATTCAAAGCCACATCATCAATTTACAACCCTTTCTGACTTCATTTGTTATTTTTCATGCATTTACTGATTATTTTGAGCTATAAGACCATGAAATTGAAAAGCATTTGAAATGAACTCTGAAAAGGTTCCAAGTTGGCATGGTATCATCATTTCACCCACATAGCATGTGCAAGAAAGTAGAGAGGGTTACGGCAAAAACTGGATGCACTTCGTGTACAAAACGGACAATCTCTTTCGAAGTATCAGGGTTTCATACGGAAACTCGTCTGTTACAAAGGGATTTCATTTTTTTGAACTTATTTGAACTCCATAGTTTTTCTGTGTTCAAAATGCACCATTCAAAGCCACATCATCAATTTACAACCCTTTCTGACTTCATTTGTTATTTTTCATGCATTTACTGATTATTTTGAGCTATAAGACCATGAAATTGAAAAGCATTTGAAATGAACTCTGAAAAGGTTCCAAGTTGGCATGGTATCATCATTTCACCCACATAGCATGTGCAAGAAAGTAGAGAGGGTTACGGCAAAAACTGGATGCACTTCGTGTACAAAACGGACAATCTCTTTCGAAGTATCAGGGTTTCATACGGAAACTCGTCTGTTACAAAGGGATTTCATTTTTTTGAACTTATTTGAACTCCATAGTTTTTCTGTGTTCAAAATGCACCATTCAAAGCCACATCATCAATTTACAACCCTTTCTGACTTCATTTGTTATTTTTCATGCATTTACTGATTATTTTGAGCTATAAGACCATGAAATTGAAAAGCATTTGAAATGAACTCTGAAAAGGTTCCAAGTTGGCATGGTATCATCATTTCACCCACATAGCATGTGCAAGAAAGTAGAGAGGGTTACGGCAAAAACTGGATGCACTTCGTGTACAAAACGGACAATCTCTTTCGAAGTATCAGGGTTTCATACGGAAACTCGTCTGTTACAAAGGGATTTCATTTTTTGAACTTATTTGAACTCCATAGTTTTTCTGTGTTCAAAATGCACCATTCAAAGCCACATCATCAATTTACAACCCTTTCTGACTTCATTTGTTATTTTTCATGCATTTACTGATTATTTTGAGCTATAAGACCATGAAATTGAAAAGCATTTGAAATGAACTCTGAAAAGGTTCCAAGTTGGCATGGTATCATCATTTCACCCACATAGCATGTGCAGAAAGTAGAGAGGGTTACGGCAAAAACTGGATGCACTTCGTGTACAAAACGGACAATCTCTTTCGAAGTATCAGGGTTTCATACGGAAACTCGTCTGTTACAAAGGGATTTCATTTTTTGAACTTATTTGAACTCCATAGTTTTTCTGTGTTCAAAATGCACCATTCAAAGCCACATCATCAATTTACAACCCTTTCTGACTTCATTTGTTATTTTTCATGCATTTACTGATTATTTTGAGCTATAAGACCATGAAATTGAAAAGCATTTGAAATGAACTCTGAAAAGGTTCCAAGTTGGCATGGTATCATCATTTCACCCACATAGCATGTGCAAGAAAGTAGAGAGGGTTACGGCAAAAACTGGATGCACTTCGTGTACAAAACGGACAATCTCTTTCGAAGTATCAGGGTTTCATACGGAAACTCGTCTGTTACAAAGGGATTTCATTTTTTTGAACTTATTTGAACTCCATAGTTTTTCTGTGTTCAAAATGCACCATTCAAAGCCACATCATCAATTTACAACCCTTTCTGACTTCATTTGTTATTTTTCATGCATTTACTGATTATTTTGAGCTATAAGACCATGAAATTGAAAAGCATTTGAAATGAACTCTGAAAAGGTTCCAAGTTGGCATGGTATCATCATTTCACCCACATAGCATGTGCAAGAAAGTAGAGAGGGTTACGGCAAAAACTGGATGCACTTCGTGTACAAAACGGACAATCTCTTTCGAAGTATCAGGGTTTCATACGGAAACTCGTCTGTTACAAAGGGATTTCATTTTTTTGAACTTATTTGAACTCCATAGTTTTTCTGTGTTCAAAATGCACCATTCAAAGCCACATCATCAATTTACAACCCTTTCTGACTTCATTTGTTATTTTTCATGCATTTACTGATTATTTTGAGCTATAAGACCATGAAATTGAAAAGCATTTGAAATGAACTCTGAAAAGGTTCCAAGTTGGCATGGTATCATCATTTCACCCACATAGCATGTGCAAGAAAGTAGAGAGGGTTACGGCAAAAACTGGATGCACTTCGTGTACAAAACGGACAATCTCTTTCGAAGTATCAGGGTTTCATACGGAAACTCGTCTGTTACAAAGGGATTTCATTTTTTTGAACTTATTTGAACTCCATAGTTTTTCTGTGTTCAAAATGCACCATTCAAAGCCACATCATCAATTTACAACCCTTTCTGACTTCATTTGTTATTTTTCATGCATTTACTGATTATTTTGAGCTATAAGACCATGAAATTGAAAAGCATTTGAAATGAACTCTGAAAAGGTTCCAAGTTGGCATGGTATCATCATTTCACCCACATAGCATGTGCAAGAAAGTAGAGAGGGTTACGGCAAAAACTGGATGCACTTCGTGTACAAAACGGACAATCTCTTTCGAAGTATCAGGGTTTCATACGGAAACTCGTCTGTTACAAAGGGATTTCATTTTTTTGAACTTATTTGAACTCCATAGTTTTTCTGTGTTCAAAATGCACCATTCAAAGCCACATCATCAATTTACAACCCTTTCTGACTTCATTTGTTATTTTTCATGCATTTACTGATTATTTTGAGCTATAAGACCATGAAATTGAAAAGCATTTGAAATGAACTCTGAAAAGGTTCCAAGTTGGCATGGTATCATCATTTCACCCACATAGCATGTGCAAGAAAGTAGAGAGGGTTACGGCAAAAACTGGATGCACTTCGTGTACAAAACGGACAATCTCTTTCGAAGTATCAGGGTTTCATACGGAAACTCGTCTGTTACAAAGGGATTTCATTTTTTTGAACTTATTTGAACTCCATAGTTTTTCTGTGTTCAAAATGCACCATTCAAAGCCACATCATCAATTTACAACCCTTTCTGACTTCATTTGTTATTTTTCATGCATTTACTGATTATTTTGAGCTATAAGACCATGAAATTGAAAAGCATTTGAAATGAACTCTGAAAAGGTTCCAAGTTGGCATGGTATCATCATTTCACCCACATAGCATGTGCAAGAAAGTAGAGAGGGTTACGGCAAAAACTGGATGCACTTCGTGTACAAAACGGACAATCTCTTTCGAAGTATCAGGGTTTCATACGGAAACTCGTCTGTTACAAAGGGATTTCATTTTTTTGAACTTATTTGAACTCCATAGTTTTTCTGTGTTCAAAATGCACCATTCAAAGCCACATCATCAATTTACAACCCTTTCTGACTTCATTTGTTATTTTTCATGCATTTACTGATTATTTTGAGCTATAAGACCATGAAATTGAAAAGCATTTGAAATGAACTCTGAAAAGGTTCCAAGTTGGCATGGTATCATCATTTCACCCACATAGCATGTGCAAGAAAGTAGAGAGGGTTACGGCAAAAACTGGATGCACTTCGTGTACAAAACGGACAATCTCTTTCGAAGTATCAGGGTTTCATACGGAAACTCGTCTGTTACAAAGGGATTTCATTTTTTTGAACTTATTTGAACTCCATAGTTTTTCTGTGTTCAAAATGCACCATTCAAAGCCACATCATCAATTTACAACCCTTTCTGACTTCATTTGTTATTTTTCATGCATTTACTGATTATTTTGAGCTATAAGACCATGAAATTGAAAAGCATTTGAAATGAACTCTGAAAAGGTTCCAAGTTGGCATGGTATCATCATTTCACCCACATAGCATGTGCAAGAAAGTAGAGAGGGTTACGGCAAAAACTGGATGCACTTCGTGTACAAAACGGACAATCTCTTTCGAAGTATCAGGGTTTCATACGGAAACTCGTCTGTTACAAAGGGATTTCATTTTTTTGAACTTATTTGAACTCCATAGTTTTTCTGTGTTCAAAATGCACCATTCAAAGCCACATCATCAATTTACAACCCTTTCTGACTTCATTTGTTATTTTTCATGCATTTACTGATTATTTTGAGCTATAAGACCATGAAATTGAAAAGCATTTGAAATGAACTCTGAAAAGGTTCCAAGTTGGCATGGTATCATCATTTCACCCACATAGCATGTGCAAGAAAGTAGAGAGGGTTACGGCAAAAACTGGATGCACTTCGTGTACAAAACGGACAATCTCTTTCGAAGTATCAGGGTTTCATACGGAAACTCGTCTGTTACAAAGGGATTTCATTTTTTTGAACTTATTTGAACTCCATAGTTTTTCTGTGTTCAAAATGCACCATTCAAAGCCACATCATCAATTTACAACCCTTTCTGACTTCATTTGTTATTTTTCATGCATTTACTGATTATTTTGAGCTATAAGACCATGAAATTGAAAAGCATTTGAAATGAACTCTGAAAAGGTTCCAAGTTGGCATGGTATCATCATTTCACCCACATAGCATGTGCAAGAAAGTAGAGAGGGTTACGGCAAAAACTGGATGCACTTCGTGTACAAAACGGACAATCTCTTTCGAAGTATCAGGGTTTCATACGGAAACTCGTCTGTTACAAAGGGATTTCATTTTTTGAACTTATTTGAACTCCATAGTTTTTCTGTGTTCAAAATGCACCATTCAAAGCCACATCATCAATTTACAACCCTTTCTGACTTCATTTGTTATTTTTCATGCATTTACTGATTATTTTGAGCTATAAGACCATGAAATTGAAAAGCATTTGAAATGAACTCTGAAAAGGTTCCAAGTTGGCATGGTATCATCATTTCACCCACATAGCATGTGCAAGAAAGTAGAGAGGGTTACGGCAAAAACTGGATGCACTTCGTGTACAAAACGGACAATCTCTTTCGAAGTATCAGGGTTTCATACGGAAACTCGTCTGTTACAAAGGGATTTCATTTTTTGAACTTATTTGAACTCCATAGTTTTTCTGTGTTCAAAATGCACCATTCAAAGCCACATCATCAATTTACAACCCTTTCTGACTTCATTTGTTATTTTTCATGCATTTACTGATTATTTTGAGCTATAAGACCATGAAATTGAAAAGCATTTGAAATGAACTCTGAAAAGGTTCCAAGTTGGCATGGTATCATCATTTCACCCACATAGCATGTGCAAGAAAGTAGAGAGGGTTACGGCAAAAACTGGATGCACTTCGTGTACAAAACGGACAATCTCTTTCGAAGTATCAGGGTTTCATACGGAAACTCGTCTGTTACAAAGGGATTTCATTTTTTGAACTTATTTGAACTCCATAGTTTTTCTGTGTTCAAAATGCACCATTCAAAGCCACATCATCAATTTACAACCCTTTCTGACTTCATTTGTTATTTTTCATGCATTTACTGATTATTTTGAGCTATAAGACCATGAAATTGAAAAGCATTTGAAATGAACTCTGAAAAGGTTCCAAGTTGGCATGGTATCATCATTTCACCCACATAGCATGTGCAAGAAAGTAGAGAGGGTTACGGCAAAAACTGGATGCACTTCGTGTACAAAACGGACAATCTCTTTCGAAGTATCAGGGTTTCATACGGAAACTCGTCTGTTACAAAGGGATTTCATTTTTTTGAACTTATTTGAACTCCATAGTTTTTCTGTGTTCAAAATGCACCATTCAAAGCCACATCATCAATTTTCAACCCTTTCTGACTTCATTTGTTATTTTTCATGCATTTACTGATTATTTTGAGCTATAAGACCATGAAATTGAAAAGCATTTGAAATGAACTCTGAAAAGGTTCCAAGTAGGCATGGTATCATCATTTCACCCACATAGCATGTGCAAGAAAGTAGAGAGGGTTACGGCAAAAACTGGATGCACTTCGTGTACAAAACGGACAATCTCTTTCGAAGTATCAGGGTTTCATACGGAAACTCGTCTGTTACAAAGGGATTTCATTTTTTTGAACTTATTTGAACTCCATAGTTTTTCTGTGTTCAAAATGCACCATTCAAAGCCACATCATCAATTTACAACCCTTTCTGACTTCATTTGTTATTTTTCATGCATTTACTGATTATTTTGAGCTATAAGACCATGAAATTGAAAAGCATTTGAAATGAACTCTGAAAAGGTTCAAAGTTGGCATGGTATCATCATTTCACCCACATAGCATGTGCAAGAAAGTAGAGAGGGTTACGGAAAAAACTGGATGCACTTCGTGTACAAAACGGACAATCTCTTTCGAAGTATCAGGGTTTCATACGGAAACTCGTCTGTTACAAAGGGATTTCATTTTTTTGAACTTATTTGAACTCCATAGTTTTTCTGTGTTCAAAATGCACCATTCAAAGCCACATCATCAATTTACAACCCTTTCTGACTTCATTTGTTATTTTTCATGCATTTACTGATTATTTTGAGCTATAAGACCATGAAATTGAAAAGCATTTGAAATGAACTCTGAAAAGGTTCCAAGTTGGCATGGTATCATCATTTCACCCACATAGCATGTGCAAGAAAGTAGAGAGGGTTACGGCAAAAACTGGATGCACTTCGTGTACAAAACGGACAATCTCTTTCGAAGTATCAGGGTTTCATACGGAAACTCGTCTGTTACAAAGGGATTTCATTTTTTTGAACTTATTTGAACTCCATAGTTTTTCTGTGTTCAAAATGCACCATTCAAAGCCACATCATCAATTTACAACCCTTTCTGACTTCATTTGTTATTTTTCATGCATTTACTGATTATTTTGAGCTATAAGACCATGAAATTGAAAAGCATTTGAAATGAACTCTGAAAAGGTTCCAAGTTGGCATGGTATCATCATTTCACCCACATAGCATGTGCAAGAAAGTAGAGAGGGTTACGGCAAAAACTGGATGCACTTCGTGTACAAAACGGACAATCTCTTTCGAAGTATCAGGGTTTCATACGGAAACTCGTCTGTTACAAAGGGATTTCATTTTTTTGAACTTATTTGAACTCCATAGTTTTTCTGTGTTCAAAATGCACCATTCAAAGCCACATCATCAATTTACAACCCTTTCTGACTTCATTTGTTATTTTTCATGCATTTACTGATTATTTTGAGCTATAAGACCATGAAATTGAAAAGCATTTGAAATGAACTCTGAAAAGGTTCAAGTTGGCATGGTATCATCATTTCACCCACATAGCATGTGCAAGAAAGTAGAGAGGGTTACGGCAAAAACTGGATGCACTTCGTGTACAAAACGGACAATCTCTTTCGAAGTATCAGGGTTTCATACGGAAACTCGTCTGTTACAAAGGGATTTCATTTTTTTGAACTTATTTGAACTCCATAGTTTTTCTGTGTTCAAAATGCACCATTCAAAGCCACATCATCAATTTACAACCCTTTCTGACTTCATTTGTTATTTTTCATGCATTTACTGATTATTTTGAGCTATAAGACCATGAAATTGAAAAGCATTTGAAATGAACTCTGAAAAGGTTCCAAGTTGGCATGGTATCATCATTTCACCCACATAGCATGTGCAAGAAAGTAGAGAGGGTTACGGCAAAAACTGGATGCACTTCGTGTACAAAACGGACAATCTCTTTCGAAGTATCAGGGTTTCATACGGAAACTCGTCTGTTACAAAGGGATTTCATTTTTTGAACTTATTTGAACTCCATAGTTTTTCTGTGTTCAAAATGCACCATTCAAAGCCACATCATCAATTTCAACCCTTTCTGACTTCATTTGTTATTTTTCATGCATTTACTGATTATTTTGAGCTATAAGACCATGAAATTGAAAAGCATTTGAAATGAACTCTGAAAAGGTTGAAAGTTGGCATGGTATCATCATTTCACCCACATAGCATGTGCAAGAAAGTAGAGAGGGTTACGGCAAAAACTGGATGCACTTCGTGTACAAAACGGACAATCTCTTTCGAAGTATCAGGGTTTCATACGGAAACTCGTCTGTTACAAAGGGATTTCATTTTTTTGAACTTATTTGAACTCCATAGTTTTTCTGTGTTCAAAATGCACCATTCAAAGCCACATCATCAATTTACAACCCTTTCTGACTTCATTTGTTATTTTTCATGCATTTACTGATTATTTTGAGCTATAAGACCATGAAATTGAAAAGCATTTGAAATGAACTCTGAAAAGGTTGAAAGTTGGCATGGTATCATCATTTCACCCACATAGCATGTGCAAGAAAGTAGAGAGGGTTACGGCAAAAACTGGATGCACTTCGTGTACAAAACGGACAATCTCTTTCGAAGTATCAGGGTTTCATACGGAAACTCGTCTGTTACAAAGGGATTTCATTTTTTTGAACTTATTTGAACTCCATAGTTTTTCTGTGTTCAAAATGCACCATTCAAAGCCACATCATCAATTTACAACCCTTTCTGACTTCATTTGTTATTTTTCATGCATTTACTGATTATTTTGAGCTATAAGACCATGAAATTGAAAAGCATTTGAAATGAACTCTGAAAAGGTTGAAAGTTGGCATGGTATCATCATTTCACCCACATAGCATGTGCAAGAAAGTAGAGAGGGTTACGGCAAAAACTGGATGCACTTCGTGTACAAAACGGACAATCTCTTTCGAAGTATCAGGGTTTCATACGGAAACTCGTCTGTTACAAAGGGATTTCATTTTTTGAACTTATTTGAACTCCATAGTTTTTCTGTGTTCAAAATGCACCATTCAAAGCCACATCATCAATTTCAACCCTTTCTGACTTCATTTGTTATTTTTCATGCATTTACTGATTATTTTGAGCTATAAGACCATGAAATTGAAAAGCATTTGAAATGAACTCTGAAAAGGTTGAAAGTTGGCATGGTATCATCATTTCACCCACATAGCATGTGCAAGAAAGTAGAGAGGGTTACGGCAAAAACTGGATGCACTTCGTGTACAAAACGGACAATCTCTTTCGAAGTATGAGGGTTTCATACGGAAACTTGACTTTTACAAAGGGATTTCCTTTTTTTGAACTTATTTGAACACCCTAGTTTTTCTGTGTTCAAAATGCACCATTCAAAGCCACGTCATCAATTTTCAACCCTTTCTGACTCCATTTGTTATTTTTCATGCATTTACTGAGTATTTTGAGCTATAAGACCATGAAATTGAAAAGCATTTAAAATGAACTCTGAAAAGGTTGAAAGTTGGCATGGTATCATCATTTCACCCACATAGCATGTGCAAGAAAGTAGAGAGGGTTACGGCAAAAACTGGATGCACTTCGTGTACAAAACGGACAATCTCTTTCGAAGTATCAGGGTTTCATACGGAAACTCGTCTGTTACAAAGGGATTTCATTTTTTGAACTTATTTGAACTCCATAGTTTTTCTGTGTTCAAAATGCACCATTCAAAGCCACATCATCAATTTTCAACCCTTTCTGACTTCATTTGTTATTTTTCATGCATTTACTGAGTATTTTGAGCTATAAGACCATGAAATTGAAAAGCATTTGAAATGAACTCTGAAAAGGTTGAAAGTTGGCATGGTATCATCATTTCACCCACATAGCATGTGCAAGAAAGTAGAGAGGGTTACGGCAAAAACTGGATGCACTTCGTGTACAAAACGGACAATCTCTTTCGAAGTATCAGGGTTTCATACGGAAACTCGTCTGTTACAAAGGGATTTCATTTTTTGAACTTATTTGAACTCCATAGTTTTTCTGTGTTCAAAATGCACCATTCAAAGCCACATCATCAATTTTCAACCCTTTCTGACTTCATTTGTTATTTTTCATGCATTTACTGATTATTTTGAGCTATAAGACCATGAAATTGAAAAGCATTTGAAATGAACTCTGAAAAGGTTGAAAGTTGGCATGGTATCATCATTTCACCCACATAGCATGTGCAAGAAAGTAGAGAGGGTTACGGCAAAAACTGGATGCACTTCGTGTACAAAACGGACAATCTCTTTCGAAGTATCAGGGTTTCATACGGAAACTCGTCTGTTACAAAGGGATTTCATTTTTTTGAACTTATTTGAACTCCATAGTTTTTCTGTGTTCAAAATGCACCATTCAAAGCCACATCATCAATTTTCAACCCTTTCTGACTTCATTTGTTATTTTTCATGCATTTACTGATTATTTTGAGCTATAAGACCATGAAATTGAAAAGCATTTGAAATGAACTCTGAAAAGGTTGAAAGTTGGCATGGTATCATCATTTCACCCACATAGCATGTGCAAGAAAGTAGAGAGGGTTACGGCAAAAACTGGATGCACTTCGTGTACAAAACGGACAATCTCTTTCGAAGTATCAGGGTTTCATACGGAAACTCGTCTGTTACAAAGGGATTTCATTTTTTGAACTTATTTGAACTCCATAGTTTTTCTGTGTTCAAAATGCACCATTCAAAGCCACATCATCAATTTCAACCCTTTCTGACTTCATTTGTTATTTTTCATGCATTTACTGATTATTTTGAGCTATAAGACCATGAAATTGAAAAGCATTTTAAATGAACTCTGAAAAGGTTGAAAGTTGGCATGGTATCATCATTTCACCCACATAGCATGTGCAAGAAAGTAGAGAGGGTTACGGCAAAAACTGGATGCACTTCGTGTACAAAACGGACAATCTCTTTCGAAGTATCAGGGTTTCATACGGAAACTCGTCTGTTACAAAGGGATTTCATTTTTTTGAACTTATTTGAACTCCATAGTTTTTCTGTGTTCAAAATGCACCATTCAAAGCCACATCATCAATTTCAACCCTTTCTGACTTCATTTGTTATTTTTCATGCATTTACTAGTTATTTTAAGCTATAAGACCATGAAACTGAAAAACATTTGAAATGAACTCTGAAAAGGTTCAAAGTTGGCATGGTATCATCATTTCATCCACATAGCATCTGCAAGAAAGTAGAGAGGGTTACGGCAAAAACTGGATGCACTTCGTGTACAAAACGGACAATCTCTTTCGAAGTATCAGGGTTTCATACGGAAACTCGTCTGTTACAAAGGGATTTCATTTTTTTGAACTTATTTGAACTCCATAGTTTTTCTGTGTTCAAAGTGCACCATTCAAAGCCACATCATCAATTTTCAAACCATTCTGACTTCATTTGTAATTTTTCATGCATTTACTGATTATTTTGAGCTATAAGACCATGAAATTGAAAAGCATTTGAAATGAACTCTGAAAAGGTTGAAAGTTGGCATGGTATCATCATTTCACCCACATAGCATGTGCAAGAAAGTAGAGAGGGTTACGGCAAAAACTGGATGCACTTCGTGTACAAAACGGACAATCTCTTTCGAAGTATCAGGGTTTCATACGGAAACTCGTCTGTTACAAAGGGATTTCATTTTTTTAACTTATTTGAACTCCATAGTTTTTCTGTGTTCAAAATGCACCATTCAAAGCCACATCATCAATTTCAACCCTTTCTGACTTCATTTGTTATTTTTCATGCATTTACTGATTATTTTGAGCTATAAGACCATGAAATTGAAAAGCATTTGAAATGAACTCTGAAAAGGTTGAAAGTTGGCATGGTATCATCATTTCACCCACATAGCATGTGCAAGAAAGTAGAGAGGGTTACGGCAAAAACTGGATGCACTTCGTGTACAAAACGGACAATCTCTTTCGAAGTATCAGGGTTTCATACGGAAACTCGTCTGTTACAAAGGGATTTCATTTTTTGAACTTATTTGAACTCCATAGTTTTTCTGTGTTCAAAATGCACCATTCAAAGCCACATCATCAATTTTCAACCCTTTCTGACTTCATTTGTTATTTTTCATGCATTTACTGATTATTTTGAGCTATAAGACCATGAAATTGAAAAGCATTTGAAATGAACTCTGAAAAGGTTGAAAGTTGGCATGGTATCATCATTTCACCCACATAGCATGTGCAAGAAAGTAGAGAGGGTTACGGCAAAAACTGGATGCACTTCGTGTACAAAACGGACAATCTCTTTCGAAGTATCAGGGTTTCATACGGAAACTCGTCTGTTACAAAGGGATTTCATTTTTTGAACTTATTTGAACTCCATAGTTTTTCTGTGTTCAAAATGCACCATTCAAAGCCACATCATCAATTTTCAACCCTTTCTGACTTCATTTGTTATTTTTCATGCATTTACTGATTATTTTGAGCTATAAGACCATGAAATTGAAAAGCATTTCAAATGAACTCTGAAAAGGTTGAAAGTTGGCATGGTATCATCATTTCACCCACATAGCATGTGCAAGAAAGTAGAGAGGGTTACGGCAAAAACTGGATGCACTTCGTGTACAAAACGGACAATCTCTTTCGAAGTATCAGGGTTTCATACGGAAACTCGTCTGTTACAAAGGGATTTCATTTTTTTGAACTTATTTGAACTCCATAGTTTTTCTGTGTTCAAAATGCACCATTCAAAGCCACATCATCAATTTTCAACCCTTTCTGACTTCATTTGTTATTTTTCATGCATTTACTGATTATTTTGAGCTATAAGACCATGAAATTGAAAAGCATTTGAAATGAACTCTGAAAAGGTTGAAAGTTGGCATGGTATCATCATTTCACCCACATAGCATGTGCAAGAAAGTAGAGAGGCTTACGGCAAAAACTGGATGCACTTCGTGTACAAAACGGACAATCTCTTTCGAAGTATCAGGGTTTCATACGGAAACTCGTCTGTTACAAAGGGATTTCATTTTTTGAACTTATTTGAACTCCATAGTTTTTCTGTGTTCAAAATGCACCATTCAAAGCCACATCATCAATTTTCAACCCTTTCTGACTTCATTTGTTATTTTTCATGCATTTACTGATTATTTTGAGCTATAAGACCCTGAAATTGAAAAGCATTTCAAATGAACTCTGAAAAGGTTGAAAGTTGGCATGGTATCATCATTTCACCCACATAGCATGTGCAAGAAAGTAGAGAGGCTTACGGCAAAAACTGGATGCACTTCGTGTACAAAACGGACAATCTCTTTCGAAGTATCAGGGTTTCATACGGAAACTCGTCTGTTACAAAGGGATTTCATTTTTTGAACTTATTTGAACTCCATAGTTTTTCTGTGTTCAAAATGCACCATTCAAAGCCACATCATCAATTTCAACCCTTTCTGACTTCATTTGTTATTTTTCATGCATTTACTGATTATTTTGAGCTATAAGACCATGAAATTGAAAAGCATTTGAAATGAACTCTGAAAAGGTTGAAAGTTGGCATGGTATCATCATTTCACCCACATAGCATGTGCAAGAAAGTAGAGAGGCTTACGGCAAAAACTGGATGCACTTCGTGTACAAAACGGACAATCTCTTTCGAAGTATCAGGGTTTCATACGGAAACTCGTCTGTTACAAAGGGATTTCATTTTTTGAACTTATTTGAACTCCATAGTTTTTCTGTGTTCAAAATGCACCATTCAAAGCCACATCATCAATTTTCAACCCTTTCTGACTTCATTTGTTATTTTTCATGCATTTACTGATTATTTTGAGCTATAAGACCATGAAATTGAAAAGCATTTGAAATGAACTCTGAAAAGGTTGAAAGTTGGCATGGTATCATCATTTCACCCACATAGCATGTGCAAGAAAGTAGAGAGGGTTACGGCAAAAACTGGATGCACTTCGTGTACAAAACGGACAATCTCTTTCGAAGTATCAGGGTTTCATACGGAAACTCGTCTGTTACAAAGGGATTTCATTTTTTTGAACTTATTTCAACTCCATAGATTTTCTGTGTTCAAAATGCACCATTCAAAGCCACATCATCAATTTTCAACCCTTTCTGACTTCATTTGTTATTTTTCATGCATTTACTGATTATTTTGAGCTATAAGACCATGAAATTGAAAAGCATTTGAAATGAACTCTGAAAAGGTTGAAAGTTGGCATGGTATCATCATTTCACCCACATAGCATGTGCAAGAAAGTAGAGAGGGTTACGGCAAAAACTGGATGCACTTCGTGTACAAAACGGACAATCTCTTTCGAAGTATCAGGGTTTCATACGGAAACTCGTCTGTTACAAAGGGATTTCATTTTTTGAACTTATTTGAACTCCATAGTTTTTCTGTGTTCAAAATGCACCATTCAAAGCCACATCATCAATTTTCAACCCTTTCTGACTTCATTTGTTATTTTTCATGCATTTACTGATTATTTTGAGCTATAAGACCTTGAAATTGAAAAGCATTTGAAATGAACTCTGAAAAGGTTGAAAGTTGGCATGGTATCATCATTTCACCCACATAGCATGTGCAAGAAAGTAGAGAGGGCTTACGGCAAAAACTGGATGCACTTCGTGTACAAAACGGACAATCTCTTTCGAAGTATCAGGGTTTCATACGGAAACTCGTCTGTTACAAAGGGATTTCATTTTTTTGAACTTATTTGAACTCCATAGTTTTTCTGTGTTCAAAATGCACCATTCAAAGCCACATCATCAATTTCAACCCTTTCTGACTTCATTTGTTATTTTTCATGCATTTACTGATTATTTTGAGCTATAAGACCATGAAATTGAAAAGCATTTGAAATGAACTCTGAAAAGGTTGAAAGTTGGCATGGTATCATCATTTCACCCACATAGCATGTGCAAGAAAGTAGAGAGGCTTACGGCAAAAACTGGATGCACTTCGTGTACAAAACGGACAATCTCTTTCGAAGTATCAGGGTTTCATACGGAAACTCGTCTGTTACAAAGGGATTTCATTTTTTGAACTTATTTGAACTCCATAGTTTTTCTGTGTTCAAAATGCACCATTCAAAGCCACATCATCAATTTCAACCCTTTCTGACTTCATTTGTTATTTTTCATGCATTTACTGATTATTTTGAGCTATAAGACCATGAAATTGAAAAGCATTTGAAATGAACTCTGAAAAGGTTGAAAGTTGGCATGGTATCATCATTTCACCCACATAGCATGTGCAAGAAAGTAGAGAGGGTTACGGCAAAAACTGGATGCACTTCGTGTACAAAACGGACAATCTCTTTCGAAGTATCAGGGTTTCATACGGAAACTCGTCTGTTACAAAGGGATTTCATTTTTTGAACTTATTTGAACTCCATAGTTTTTCTGTGTTCAAAATGCACCATTCAAAGCCACATCATCAATTTTCAACCCTTTCTGACTTCATTTGTTATTTTTCATGCATTTACTGATTATTTTGAGCTATAAGACCATGAAATTGAAAAGCATTTGAAATGAACTCTGAAAAGGTTGAAAGTTGGCATGGTATCATCATTTCACCCACATAGCATGTGCAAGAAAGTAGAGAGGCTTACGGCAAAAACTGGATGCACTTCGTGTACAAAACGGACAATCTCTTTCGAAGTATCAGGGTTTCATACGGAAACTCGTCTGTTACAAAGGGATTTCATTTTTTTGAACTTATTTGAACTCCATAGTTTTTCTGTGTTCAAAATGCACCATTCAAAGCCACATCATCAATTTTCAACCCTTTCTGACTTCATTTGTTATTTTTCATGCATTTACTGATTATTTTGAGCTATAAGACCATGAAATTGAAAAGCATTTGAAATGAACTCTGAAAAGGTTGAAAGTTGGCATGGTATCATCATTTCACCCACATAGCATGTGCAAGAAAGTAGAGAGGCTTACGGCAAAAACTGGATGCACTTCGTGTACAAAACGGACAATCTCTTTCGAAGTATCAGGGTTTCATACGGAAACTCGTCTGTTACAAAGGGATTTCATTTTTTGAACTTATTTGAACTCCATAGTTTTTCTGTGCTCAAAATGCACCATTCAAAGCCACATCATCAATTTTCAACCCTTTCTGACTTCATTTGTTATTTTTCATGCATTTACTGATTATTTTGAGCTATAAGACCATGAAATTGAAAAGCATTTGAAATGAACTCTGAAAAGGTTGAAAGTTGGCATGGTATCATCATTTCACCCACATAGCATGTGCAAGAAAGTAGAGAGGCTTACGGCAAAAACTGGATGCACTTCGTGTACAAAACGGACAATCTCTTTCGAAGTATCAGGGTTTCATACGGAAACTCGTCTGTTACAAAGGGATTTCATTTTTTTGAACTTATTTGAACTCCATAGTTTTTCTGTGTTCAAAATGCACCATTCAAAGTCACATCATCAATTTTCAACCCTTTCTGACTTCATTTGTTATTTTTCATGCATTTACTGATTATTTTGAGCTATAAGACCCTGAAATTGAAAAGCATTCAAATGAACTCTGAAAAGGTTGAAAGTTGGCATGGTATCATCATTTCACCCACATAGCATGTGCAAGAAAGTAGAGAGGGCTTACGGCAAAAACTGGATGCACTTCGTGTACAAAACGGACAATCTCTTTCGAAGTATCAGGGTTTCATACGGAAACTCGTCTGTTACAAAGGGATTTCATTTTTTGAACTTATTTGAACTCCATAGTTTTTCTGTGTTCAAAATGCACCATTCAAAGCCACATCATCAATTTTCAACCCTTTCTGACTTCATTTGTTATTTTTCATGCATTTACTGATTATTTTGAGCTATAAGACCCTGAAATTGAAAAGCATTTCAAATGAACTCTGAAAAGGTTGAAAGTTGGCATGGTATCATCATTTCACCCACATAGCATGTGCAAGAAAGTAGAGAGGCTTACGGCAAAAACTGGATGCACTTCGTGTACAAAACGGACAATCTCTTTCGAAGTATCAGGGTTTCATACGGAAACTCGTCTGTTACAAAGGGATTTCATTTTTTGAACTTATTTGAACTCCATAGTTTTTCTGTGTTCAAAATGCACCATTCAAAGCCACATCATCAATTTTCAACCCTTTCTGACTTCATTTGTTATTTTTCATGCATTTACTGATTATTTTGAGCTATAAGACCATGAAATTGAAAAGCATTTGAAATGAACTCTGAAAAGGTTGAAAGTTGGCATGGTATCATCATTTCACCCACATAGCATGTGCAAGAAAGTAGAGAGGCTTACGGCAAAAACTGGATGCACTTCGTGTACAAAACGGACAATCTCTTTCGAAGTATCAGGGTTTCATACGGAAACTCGTCTGTTACAAAGGGATTTCATTTTTTGAACTTATTTGAACTCCATAGTTTTTCTGTGTTCAAAATGCACCATTCAAAGCCACATCATCAATTTTCAACCCTTTCTGACTTCATTTGTTATTTTTCATGCATTTACTGATTATTTTGAGCTATAAGACCCTGAAATTGAAAAGCATTTGAAATGAACTCTGAAAAGGTTGAAAGTTGGCATGGTATCATCATTTGACCCACATAGCATGTGCAAGAAAGTAGAGAGGGTTACGGCAAAAACTGGATGCACTTCGTGTACAAAACGGACAATCTCTTTCGAAGTATCAGGGTTTCATACGGAAACTCGTCTGTTACAAAGGGATTTCATTTTTTGAACTTATTTGAACTCCATAGTTTTTCTGTGTTCAAAATGCACCATTCGAAGCCACATCATCAATTTTCAACCCTTTCTGACTTCATTTGTTATTTTTCATGCATTTACTGATTATTTTGAGCTATAAGACCCTGAAATTGAAAAGCATTTCAAATGAACTATGAGAAGGTTGAAAGTTGGCATGGTATCATCATTTGACCCACATAGCATGTGCAAGAAAGTAGAGAGGGTTACGGCAAAAACTGGATGCACTTCGTGTACAAAACGGACAATCTCTTTCGAAGTATCAGGGTTTCATACGGAAACTCGTCTGTTACAAAGGGATTTCATTTTTTTGAACTTATTTGAACTCCATAGTTTTTCTGTGTTCAAAATGCACCATTCAAAGCCACATCATCAATTTTCAACCCTTTCTGACTTCATTTGTTATTTTTCATGCATTTACTGATTATTTTGAGCTATAAGACCATGAAATTGAAAAGCATTTGAAATGAACTCTGAAAAGGTTGAAAGTTGGCATGGTATCATCATTTCACCCACATAGCATGTGCAAGAAAGTAGAGAGGCTTACGGCAAAAACTGGATGCACTTCGTGTACAAAACGGACAATCTCTTTCGAAGTATCAGGGTTTCATACGGAAACTCGTCTGTTACAAAGGGATTTCATTTTTTGAACTTATTTGAACTCCATAGTTTTTCTGTGTTCAAAATGCACCATTCAAAGCCACATCATCAATTTTCAACCCTTTCTGACTTCATTTGTTATTTTTCATGCATTTACTGATTATTTTGAGCTATAAGACCATGAAATTGAAAAGCATTTGAAATGAACTCTGAAAAGGTTGAAAGTTGGCATGGTATCATCATTTCACCCACATAGCATGTGCAAGAAAGTAGAGAGGGTTACGGCAAAAACTGGATGCACTTCGTGTACAAAACGGACAATCTCTTTCGAAGTATCAGGGTTTCATACGGAAACTCGTCTGTTACAAAGGGATTTCATTTTTTGAACTTATTTGAACTCCATAGTTTTTCTGTGTTCAAAATGCACCATTCAAAGCCACATCATCAATTTTCAACCCTTTCTGACTTCATTTGTTATTTTTCATGCATTTACTGATTATTTTGAGCTATAAGACCATGAAATTGAAAAGCATTTGAAATGAACTCTGAAAAGGTTGAAAGTTGGCATGGTATCATCATTTCACCCACATAGCATGTGCAAGAAAGTAGAGAGGCTTACGGCAAAAACTGGATGCACTTCGTGTACAAAACGGACAATCTCTTTCGAAGTATCAGGGTTTCATACGGAAACTCGTCTGTTACAAAGGGATTTCATTTTTTGAACTTATTTGAACTCCATAGTTTTTCTGTGTTCAAAATGCACCATTCAAAGCCACATCATCAATTTTCAACCCTTTCTGACTTCATTTGTTATTTTTCATGCATTTACTGATTATTTTGAGCTATAAGACCATGAAATTGAAAAGCATTTCAAATGAACTCTGAAAAGGTTGAAAGTTGGCATGGTATCATCATTTCACCCACATAGCATGTGCAAGAAAGTAGAGAGGGTTACGGCAAAAACTGGATGCACTTCGTGTACAAAACGGACAATCTCTTTCGAAGTATCAGGGTTTCATACGGAAACTCGTCTGTTACATAGGGATTTCATTTTTTTGAACTTATTTGAACTCCATAGTTTTTCTGTGTTCAAAATGCACCATTCAAAGCCACGTCATCAATTTTCAACCCTTTCTGACTTCATTTGTTATTTTTCATGCATTTACTGATTATTTTGAGCTATAAGACCATGAAATTGAAAAGCATTTGAAATGAACTCTGAAAAGGTTGAAAGTTGGCATGGTATCATCATTTCACCCACATAGCATGTGCAAGAAAGTAGAGAGGGTTACGGCAAAAACTGGATGCACTTCGTGTACAAAACGGACAATCTCTTCGAAGTATCAGGGTTTCATACGGAAACTCGTCTGTTACAAAGGGATTTCATTTTTTGAACTTATTTGAACTCCATAGTTTTTCTGTGTTCAAAATGCACCATTCAAATCCACATCATCAATTTTCAACCCTTTCTGACTTCATTTGTTATTTTTCATGCATTTACTGATTATTTTGAGCTATAAGACCATGAAATTGAAAAGCATTTGAAATGAACTCTGAAAAGGTTGAAAGTTGGCATGGTATCATCATTTCACCCACATAGCATGTGCAAGAAAGTAGAGAGGGTTACGGCAAAAACTGGATGCACTTCGTGTACAAAACGGACAATCTCTTTCGAAGTATCAGGGTTTCATACGGAAACTCGTCTGTTACAAAGGGATTTCATTTTTTGAACTTATTTGAACTCCATAGTTTTTCTGTGCTCAAAATGCACCATTCAAAGCCACATCATCAATTTTCAACCCTTTCTGACTTCATTTGTTATTTTTCATGCATTTACTGATTATTTTGAGCTATAAGACCATGAAATTGAAAAGCATTTGAAATGAACTCTGAAAAGGTTGAAAGTTGGCATGGTATCATCATTTCACCCACATAGCATGTGCAAGAAAGTAGAGAGGCTTACGGCAAAAACTGGATGCACTTCGTGTACAAAACGGACAATCTCTTTCGAAGTATCAGGGTTTCATACGGAAACTCGTCTGTTACAAAGGGATTTCATTTTTTGAACTTATTTGAACTCCATAGTTTTTCTGTGTTCAAAATGCACCATTCAAAGCCACATCATCAATTTTCAACCCTTTCTGACTTCATTTGTTATTTTTCATGCATTTACTGATTATTTTGAGCTATAAGACCCTGAAATTGAAAAGCATTTCAAATGAACTCTGAAAAGGTTGAAAGTTGGCATGGTATCATCATTTCACCCACATAGCATGTGCAAGAAAGTAGAGAGGCTTACGGCAAAAACTGGATGCACTTCGTGTACAAAACGGACAATCTCTTTCGAAGTATCAGGGTTTCATACGGAAACTCGTCTGTTACAAAGGGATTTCATTTTTTGAACTTATTTGAACTCCATAGTTTTTCTGTGTTCAAAATGCACCATTCAAAGCCACATCATCAATTTTCAACCCTTTCTGACTTCATTTGTTATTTTTCATGCATTTACTGATTATTTTGAGCTATAAGACCCTGAAATTGAAAAGCATTCAAATGAACTCTGAAAAGGTTGAAAGTTGGCATGGTATCATCATTTCACCCACATAGCATGTGCAAGAAAGTAGAGAGGCTTACGGCAAAAACTGGATGCACTTCGTGTACAAAACGGACAATCTCTTTCGAAGTATCAGGGTTTCATACGGAAACTCGTCTGTTACAAAGGGATTTCATTTTTTGAACTTATTTGAACTCCATAGTTTTTCTGTGTTCAAAATGCACCATTCAAAGCCACATCATCAATTTTCAACCCTTTCTGACTTCATTTGTTATTTTTCATGCATTTACTGATTATTTTGAGCTATAAGACCATGAAATTGAAAAGCATTTGAAATGAACTCTGAAAAGGTTGAAAGTTGGCATGGTATCATCATTTCACCCACATAGCATGTGCAAGAAAGTAGAGAGGCTTACGGCAAAAACTGGATGCACTTCGTGTACAAAACGGACAATCTCTTTCGAAGTATCAGGGTTTCATACGGAAACTCGTCTGTTACAAAGGGATTTCATTTTTTTGAACTTATTTGAACTCCATAGTTTTTCTGTGTTCAAAATGCACCATTCAAAGCCACATCATCAATTTTCAACCCTTTCTGACTTCATTTGTTATTTTTCATGCATTTACTGATTATTTTGAGCTATAAGACCCTGAAATTGAAAAGCATTACAAATGAACTCTGAAAAGGTTGAAAGTTGGCATGGTATCATCATTTCACCCACATAGCATGTGCAAGAAAGTAGAGAGGCTTACGGCAAAAACTGGATGCACTTCGTGTACAAAACGGACAATCTCTTTCGAAGTATCAGGGTTTCATACGGAAACTCGTCTGTTACAAAGGGATTTCATTTTTTGAACTTATTTGAACTCCATAGTTTTTCTGTGTTCAAAATGCACCATTCAAAGCCACATCATCAATTTTCAACCCTTTCTGACTTCATTTGTTATTTTTCATGCATTTACTGATTATTTTGAGCTATAAGACCCTGAAATTGAAAAGCATTACAAATGAACTCTGAAAAGGTTGAAAGTTGGCATGGTATCATCATTTCACCCACATAGCATGTGCAAGAAAGTAGAGAGGCTTACGGCAAAAACTGGATGCACTTCGTGTACAAAACGGACAATCTCTTCGAAGTATCAGGGTTTCATACGGAAACTCGTCTGTTACAAAGGGATTTCATTTTTTGAACTTATTTGAACTCCATAGTTTTTCTGTGTTCAAAATGCACCATTCAAAGCCACATCATCAATTTTCAACCCTTTCTGACTTCATTTGTTATTTTTCATGCATTTACTGATTTTTTGAGCTATAAGACCCTGAAATTGAAAAGCACTTACAAATGAACTCTGAAAAGGTTGAAAGTTGGCATGGTATCATCATTTCACCCACATAGCATGTGCAAGAAAGTAGAGAGGCTTACGGCAAAAACTGGATGCACTTCGTGTACAAAACGGACAATCTCTTCGAAGTATCAGGGTTTCATACGGAAACTCGTCTGTTACAAAGGGATTTCATTTTTTGAACTTATTTGAACTCCATAGTTTTTCTGTGTTCAAAATGCACCATTCAAAGCCACATCATCAATTTTCAACCCTTTCTGACTTCATTTGTTATTTTTCATGCATTTACTGATTATTTTGAGCTATAAGACCCTGAAATTGAAAAGCATTACAAATGAACTCTGAAAAGGTTGAAAGTTGGCATGGTATCATCATTTCACCCACATAGCATGTGCAAGAAAGTAGAGAGGCTTACGGCAAAAACTGGATGCACTTCGTGTACAAAACGGACAATCTCTTTCGAAGTATCAGGGTTTCATACGGAAACTCGTCTGTTACAAAGGGATTTCATTTTTTGAACTTATTTGAACTCCATAGTTTTTCTGTGTTCAAAATGCACCATTCAAAGCCACATCATCAATTTTCAACCCTTTCTGACTTCATTTGTTATTTTTCATGCATTTACTGATTTTTTGAGCTATAAGACCCTGAAATTGAAAAGCATTACAAATGAACTCTGAAAAGGTTGAAAGTTGGCATGGTATCATCATTTCACCCACATAGCATGTGCAAGAAAGTAGAGAGGCTTACGGCAAAAACTGGATGCACTTCGTGTACAAAACGGACAATCTCTTTCGAAGTATCAGGGTTTCATACGGAAACTCGTCTGTTACAAAGGGATTTCATTTTTTGAACTTATTTGAACTCCATAGTTTTTCTGTGTTCAAAATGCACCATTCAAAGCCACATCATCAATTTTCAACCCTTTCTGACTTCATTTGTTATTTTTCATGCATTTACTGATTATTTTGAGCTATAAGACCCTGAAATTGAAAAGCATTACAAATGAACTCTGAAAAGGTTGAAAGTTGGCATGGTATCATCATTTCACCCACATAGCATGTGCAAGAAAGTAGAGAGGCTTACGGCAAAAACTGGATGCACTTCGTGTACAAAACGGACAATCTCTTTCGAAGTATCAGGGTTTCATACGGAAACTCGTCTGTTACAAAGGGATTTCATTTTTTGAACTTATTTGAACTCCATAGTTTTTCTGTGTTCAAAATGCACCATTCAAAGCCACATCATCAATTTTCAACCCTTTCTGACTTCATTTGTTATTTTTCATGCATTTACTGATTTTTTGAGCTATAAGACCCATGAAATTGAAAAGCATTACAAATGAACTCTGAAAAGGTTGAAAGTTGGCATGGTATCATCATTTCACCCACATAGCATGTGCAAGAAAGTAGAGAGGCTTACGGCAAAAACTGGATGCACTTCGTGTACAAAACGGACAATCTCTTTCGAAGTATCAGGGTTTCATACGGAAACTCGTCTGTTACAAAGGGATTTCATTTTTTGAACTTATTTGAACTCCATAGTTTTTCTGTGTTCAAAATGCACCATTCAAAGCCACATCATCAATTTTCAACCCTTTCTGACTTCATTTGTTATTTTTCATGCATTTACTGATTATTTTGAGCTATAAGACCCTGAAATTGAAAAGCATTACAAATGAACTCTGAAAAGGTTGAAAGTTGGCATGGTATCATCATTTCACCCACATAGCATGTGCAAGAAAGTAGAGAGGCTTACGGCAAAAACTGGATGCACTTCGTGTACAAAACGGACAATCTCTTTCGAAGTATCAGGGTTTCATACGGAAACTCGTCTGTTACAAAGGGATTTCATTTTTTGAACTTATTTGAACTCCATAGTTTTTCTGTGTTCAAAATGCACCATTCAAAGCCACATCATCAATTTTCAACCCTTTCTGACTTCATTTGTTATTTTTCATGCATTTACTGATTTTTTGAGCTATAAGACCCTGAAATTGAAAAGCACTTACAAATGAACTCTGAAAAGGTTGAAAGTTGGCATGGTATCATCATTTCACCCACATAGCATGTGCAAGAAAGTAGAGAGGCTTACGGCAAAAACTGGATGCACTTCGTGTACAAAACGGACAATCTCTTTCGAAGTATCAGGGTTTCATACGGAAACTCGTCTGTTACAAAGGGATTTCATTTTTTGAACTTATTTGAACTCCATAGTTTTTCTGTGTTCAAAATGCACCATTCAAAGCCACATCATCAATTTTCAACCCTTTCTGACTTCATTTGTTATTTTTCATGCATTTACTGATTTTTTGAGCTATAAGACCCTGAAATTGAAAAGCACTACAAATGAACTCTGAAAAGGTTGAAAGTTGGCATGGTATCATCATTTCACCCACATAGCATGTGCAAGAAAGTAGAGAGGCTTACGGCAAAAACTGGATGCACTTCGTGTACAAAACGGACAATCTCTTTCGAAGTATCAGGGTTTCATACGGAAACTCGTCTGTTACAAAGGGATTTCATTTTTTGAACTTATTTGAACTCCATAGTTTTTCTGTGTTCAAAATGCACCATTCAAAGCCACATCATCAATTTTCAACCCTTTCTGACTTCATTTGTTATTTTTCATGCATTTACTGATTTTTTGAGCTATAAGACCCTGAAATTGAAAAGCACTACAAATGAACTCTGAAAAGGTTGAAAGTTGGCATGGTATCATCATTTCACCCACATAGCATGTGCAAGAAAGTAGAGAGGCTTACGGCAAAAACTGGATGCACTTCGTGTACAAAACGGACAATCTCTTTCGAAGTATCAGGGTTTCATACGGAAACTCGTCTGTTACAAAGGGATTTCATTTTTTGAACTTATTTGAACTCCATAGTTTTTCTGTGTTCAAAATGCACCATTCAAAGCCACATCATCAATTTTCAACCCTTTCTGACTTCATTTGTTATTTTTCATGCATTTACTGATTTTTTGAGCTATAAGACCCTGAAATTGAAAAGCATTACAAATGAACTCTGAAAAGGTTGAAAGTTGGCATGGTATCATCATTTCACCCACATAGCATGTGCAAGAAAGTAGAGAGGCTTACGGCAAAAACTGGATGCACTTCGTGTACAAAACGGACAATCTCTTTCGAAGTATCAGGGTTTCATACGGAAACTCGTCTGTTACAAAGGGATTTCATTTTTTGAACTTATTTGAACTCCATAGTTTTTCTGTGTTCAAAATGCACCATTCAAAGCCACATCATCAATTTTCAACCCTTTCTGACTTCATTTGTTATTTTTCATGCATTTACTGATTATTTTGAGCTATAAGACCCTGAAATTGAAAAGCATTTCAAATGAACTCTGAAAAGGTTGAAAGTTGGCATGGTATCATCATTTCACCCACATAGCATGTGCAAGAAAGTAGAGAGGGTTACGGCAAAAACTGGATGCACTTCGTGTACAAAACGGACAATCTCTTTCGAAGTATCAGGGTTTCATACGGAAACTCGTCTGTTACAAAGGGATTTCATTTTTTGAACTTATTTGAACTCCATAGTTTTTCTGTGTTCAAAATGCACCATTCAAAGCCACATCATCAATTTTCAACCCTTTCTGACTTCATTTGTTATTTTTCATGCATTTACTGATTATTTTGAGCTATAAGACCCTGAAATTGAAAAGCATTCAAATGAACTCTGAAAAGGTTGAAAGTTGGCATGGTATCATCATTTCACCCACATAGCATGTGCAAGAAAGTAGAGAGGCTTACGGCAAAAACTGGATGCACTTCGTGTACAAAACGGACAATCTCTTTCGAAGTATCAGGGTTTCATACGGAAACTCGTCTGTTACAAAGGGATTTCATTTTTTGAACTTATTTGAACTCCATAGTTTTTCTGTGTTCAAAATGCACCATTCAAAGCCACATCATCAATTTTCAACCCTTTCTGACTTCATTTGTTATTTTTCATGCATTTACTGATTATTTTGAGCTATAAGACCCTGAAATTGAAAAGCATTCAAATGAACTCTGAAAAGGTTGAAAGTTGGCATGGTATCATCATTTCACCCACATAGCATGTGCAAGAAAGTAGAGAGGTTACGGCAAAAACTGGATGCACTTCGTGTACAAAACGGACAATCTCTTTCGAAGTATCAGGGTTTCATACGGAAACTCGTCTGTTACAAAGGGATTTCATTTTTTTGAACTTATTTGAACTCCATAGTTTTTCTGTGCTCAAAATGCACCATTCAAAGCCACATCATCAATTTTCAACCCTTTCTGACTTCATTTGTTATTTTTCATGCATTTACTGATTATTTTGAGCTATAAGACCCTGAAATTGAAAAGCATTTCAAATGAACTCTGAAAAGGTTGAAAGTTGGCATGGTATCATCATTTGACCCACATAGCATGTGCAAGAAAGTAGAGAGGGTTACGGCAAAAACTGGATGCACTTCGTGTACAAAACGGACAATCTCTTTCGAAGTATCAGGGTTTCATACGGAAACTCGTCTGTTACAAAGGGATTTCATTTTTTTGAACTTATTTGAACTCCATAGTTTTTCTGTGTTCAAAATGCACCATTCAAAGCCACATCATCAATTTTCAACCCTTTCTGACTTCATTTGTTATTTTTCATGCATTTACTGATTATTTTGAGCTATAAGACCCTGAAATTGAAAAGCATTTCAAATGAACTCTGAAAAGGTTGAAAGTTGGCATGGTATCATCATTTCACCCACATAGCATGTGCAAGAAAGTAGAGAGGCTTACGGCAAAAACTGGATGCACTTCGTGTACAAAACGGACAATCTCTTTCGAAGTATCAGGGTTTCATACGGAAACTCGTCTGTTACAAAGGGATTTCATTTTTTGAACTTATTTGAACTCCATAGTTTTTCTGTGTTCAAAATGCACCATTCAAAGCCACATCATCAATTTTCAACCCTTTCTGACTTCATTTGTTATTTTTCATGCATTTACTGATTATTTTGAGCTATAAGACCCTGAAATTGAAAAGCATTACAAATGAACTCTGAAAAGGTTGAAAGTTGGCATGGTATCATCATTTCACCCACATAGCATGTGCAAGAAAGTAGAGAGGCTTACGGCAAAAACTGGATGCACTTCGTGTACAAAACGGACAATCTCTTTCGAAGTATCAGGGTTTCATACGGAAACTCGTCTGTTACAAAGGGATTTCATTTTTTTGAACTTATTTGAACTCCATAGTTTTTCTGTGCTCAAAATGCACCATTCAAAGCCACATCATCAATTTTCAACCCTTTCTGACTTCATTTGTTATTTTTCATGCATTTACTGATTTTTTGAGCTATAAGACCCTGAAATTGAAAAGCACTACAAATGAACTCTGAAAAGGTTGAAAGTTGGCATGGTATCATCATTTCACCCACATAGCATGTGCAAGAAAGTAGAGAGGCTTACGGCAAAAACTGGATGCACTTCGTGTACAAAACGGACAATCTCTTCGAAGTATCAGGGTTTCATACGGAAACTCGTCTGTTACAAAGGGATTTCATTTTTTGAACTTATTTGAACTCCATAGTTTTTCTGTGTTCAAAATGCACCATTCAAAGCCACATCATCAATTTTCAACCCTTTCTGACTTCATTTGTTATTTTTCATGCATTTACTGATTTTTTTGAGCTATAAGACCCTGAAATTGAAAAGCACTACAAATGAACTCTGAAAAGGTTGAAAGTTGGCATGGTGTCATCATTTCACCCACATAGCATGTGCAAGAAAGTAGAGAGGCTTACGGCAAAAACTGGATGCACTTCGTGTACAAAACGGACAATCTCTTTCGAAGTATCAGGGTTTCATACGGAAACTCGTCTGTTACAAAGGGATTTCATTTTTTGAACTTATTTGAACTCCATAGTTTTTCTGTGTTCAAAATGCACCATTCAAAGCCACATCATCAATTTTCAACCCTTTCTGACTTCATTTGTTATTTTTCATGCATTTACTGATTTTTTGAGCTATAAGACCCTGAAATTGAAAAGCACTACAAATGAACTCTGAAAAGGTTGAAAGTTGGCATGGTATCATCATTTCACCCACATAGCATGTGCAAGAAAGTAGAGAGGCTTACGGCAAAAACTGGATGCACTTCGTGTACAAAACGGACAATCTCTTTCGAAGTATCAGGGTTTCATACGGAAACTCGTCTGTTACAAAGGGATTTCATTTTTTGAACTTATTTGAACTCCATAGTTTTTCTGTGTTCAAAATGCACCATTCAAAGCCACATCATCAATTTTCAACCCTTTCTGACTTCATTTGTTATTTTTCATGCATTTACTGATTTTTTGAGCTATAAGACCCTGAAATTGAAAAGCACTACAAATGAACTCTGAAAAGGTTGAAAGTTGGCATGGTATCATCATTTCACCCACATAGCATGTGCAAGAAAGTAGAGAGGCTTACGGCAAAAACTGGATGCACTTCGTGTACAAAACGGACAATCTCATTCGAAGTATCAGGGTTTCATACGGAAACTCGTCTGTTACAAAGGGATTTCATTTTTTGAACTTATTTGAACTCCATAGTTTTTCTGTGTTCAAAATGCACCATTCAAAGCCACATCATCAATTTTCAACCCTTTCTGACTTCATTTGTTATTTTTCATGCATTTACTGATTTTTTGAGCTATAAGACCCTGAAATTGAAAAGCACTTACAAATGAACTCTGAAAAGGTTGAAAGTTGGCATGGTATCATCATTTCACCCACATAGCATGTGCAAGAAAGTAGAGAGGGTTACGGCAAAAACTGGATGCACTTCGTGTACAAAACGGACAATCTCTTTCGAAGTATCAGGGTTTCATACGGAAACTCGTCTGTTACAAAGGGATTTCATTTTTTTGAACTTATTTGAACTCCATAGTTTTTCTGTGTTCAAAATGCACCATTCAAAGCCACATCATCAATTTTCAACCCTTTCTGACTTCATTTGTTATTTTTCATGCATTTACTGATTATTTTGAGCTATAAGACCCTGAAATTGAAAAGCATTTCAAATGAACTCTGAAAAGGTTGAAAGTTGGCATGGTATCATCATTTCACCCACATAGCATGTGCAAGAAAGTAGAGAGGGTTACGGCAAAAACTGGATGCACTTCGTGTACAAAACGGACAATCTCTTTCGAAGTATCAGGGTTTCATACGGAAACTCGTCTGTTACAAAGGGATTTCATTTTTTGAACTTATTTGAACTCCATAGTTTTTCTGTGTTCAAAATGCACCATTCAAAGCCACATCATCAATTTTCAACCCTTTCTGACTTCATTTGTTATTTTTCATGCATTTACTGATTATTTTGAGCTATAAGACCCTGAAATTGAAAAGCATTTCAAATGAACTCTGAAAAGGTTGAAAGTTGGCATGGTATCATCATTTCACCCACATAGCATGTGCAAGAAAGTAGAGAGGGTTACGGCAAAAACTGGATGCACTTCGTGTACAAAACGGACAATCTCTTTCGAAGTATCAGGGTTTCATACGGAAACTCGTCTGTTACAAAGGGATTTCATTTTTTGAACTTATTTGAACTCCATAGTTTTTCTGTGTTCAAAATGCACCATTCAAAGCCACATCATCAATTTTCAACCCTTTCTGACTTCATTTGTTATTTTTCATGCATTTACTGATTATTTTGAGCTATAAGACCCTGAAATTGAAAAGCATTTCAAATGAACTCTGAAAAGGTTGAAAGTTGGCATGGTATCATCATTTCACCCACATAGCATGTGCAAGAAAGTAGAGAGGCTTACGGCAAAAACTGGATGCACTTCGTGTACAAAACGGACAATCTCTTTCGAAGTATCAGGGTTTCATACGGAAACTCGTCTGTTACAAAGGGATTTCATTTTTTGAACTTATTTGAACTCCATAGTTTTTCTGTGTTCAAAATGCACCATTCAAAGCCACATCATCAATTTTCAACCCTTTCTGACTTCATTTGTTATTTTTCATGCATTTACTGATTATTTTGAGCTATAAGACCCTGAAATTGAAAAGCATTACAAATGAACTCTGAAAAGGTTGAAAGTTGGCATGGTATCATCATTTCACCCACATAGCATGTGCAAGAAAGTAGAGAGGCTTACGGCAAAAACTGGATGCACTTCGTGTACAAAACGGACAATCTCTTTCGAAGTATCAGGGTTTCATACGGAAACTCGTCTGTTACAAAGGGATTTCATTTTTTGAACTTATTTGAACTCCATAGTTTTTCTGTGTTCAAAATGCACCATTCAAAGCCACATCATCAATTTTCAACCCTTTCTGACTTCATTTGTTATTTTTCATGCATTTACTGATTATTTTGAGCTATAAGACCCTGAAATTGAAAAGCATTTCAAATGAACTCTGAAAAGGTTGAAAGTTGGCATGGTATCATCATTTCACCCACATAGCATGTGCAAGAAAGTAGAGAGGGTTACGGCAAAAACTGGATGCACTTCGTGTACAAAACGGACAATCTCTTTCGAAGTATCAGGGTTTCATACGGAAACTCGTCTGTTACAAAGGGATTTCATTTTTTTGAACTTATTTGAACTCCATAGTTTTTCTGTGTTCAAAATGCACCATTCAAAGCCACATCATCAATTTTCAACCCTTTCTGACTTCATTTGTTATTTTTCATGCATTTACTGATTATTTTGAGCTATAAGACCCTGAAATTGAAAAGCATTTCAAATGAACTCTGAAAAGGTTGAAAGTTGGCATGGTATCATCATTTCACCCACATAGCATGTGCAAGAAAGTAGAGAGGGTTACGGCAAAAACTGGATGCACTTCGTGTACAAAACGGACAATCTCTTTCGAAGTATCAGGGTTTCATACGGAAACTCGTCTGTTACAAAGGGATTTCATTTTTTGAACTTATTTGAACTCCATAGTTTTTCTGTGTTCAAAATGCACCATTCAAAGCCACATCATCAATTTTCAACCCTTTCTGACTTCATTTGTTATTTTTCATGCATTTACTGATTATTTTGAGCTATAAGACCCTGAAATTGAAAAGCATTTCAAATGAACTCTGAAAAGGTTGAAAGTTGGCATGGTATCATCATTTCACCCACATAGCATGTGCAAGAAAGTAGAGAGGGTTACGGCAAAAACTGGATGCACTTCGTGTACAAAACGGACAATCTCTTTCGAAGTATCAGGGTTTCATACGGAAACTCGTCTGTTACAAAGGGATTTCATTTTTTTGAACTTATTTGAACTCCATAGTTTTTCTGTGTTCAAAATGCACCATTCAAAGCCACATCATCAATTTTCAACCCTTTCTGACTTCATTTGTTATTTTTCATGCATTTACTGATTATTTTGAGCTATAAGACCCTGAAATTGAAAAGCATTTCAAATGAACTCTGAAAAGGTTGAAAGTTGGCATGGTATCATCATTTCACCCACATAGCATGTGCAAGAAAGTAGAGAGGGTTACGGCAAAAACTGGATGCACTTCGTGTACAAAACGGACAATCTCTTCGAAGTATCAGGGTTTCATACGGAAACTCGTCTGTTACAAAGGGATTTCATTTTTTGAACTTATTTGAACTCCATAGTTTTTCTGTGTTCAAAATGCACCATTCAAAGCCACATCATCAATTTTCAACCCTTTCTGACTTCATTTGTTATTTTTCATGCATTTACTGATTATTTTGAGCTATAAGACCCTGAAATTGAAAAGCATTTCAAATGAACTCTGAAAAGGTTGAAAGTTGGCATGGTATCATCATTTCACCCACATAGCATGTGCAAGAAAGTAGAGAGGGTTACGGCAAAAACTGGATGCACTTCGTGTACAAAACGGACAATCTCTTTCGAAGTATCAGGGTTTCATACGGAAACTCGTCTGTTACAAAGGGATTTCATTTTTTGAACTTATTTGAACTCCATAGTTTTTCTGTGTTCAAAATGCACCATTCAAAGCCACATCATCAATTTTCAACCCTTTCTGACTTCATTTGTTATTTTTCATGCATTTACTGATTATTTTGAGCTATAAGACCATGAAATTGAAAAGCATTTCAAATGAACTCTGAAAAGGTTGAAAGTTGGCATGGTATCATCATTTCACCCACATAGCATGTGCAAGAAAGTAGAGAGGGTTACGGCAAAAACTGGATGCACTTCGTGTACAAAACGGACAATCTCTTTCGAAGTATCAGGGTTTCATACGGAAACTCGTCTGTTACAAAGGGATTTCATTTTTTTGAACTTATTTGAACTCCATAGTTTTTCTGTGTTCAAAATGCACCATTCAAAGCCACATCATCAATTTTCAACCCTTTCTGACTTCATTTGTTATTTTTCATGCATTTACTGATTATTTTGAGCTATAAGACCATGAAATTGAAAAGCATTTGAAATGAACTCTGAAAAGGTTGAAAGTTGGCATGGTATCATCATTTCACCCACATAGCATGTGCAAGAAAGTAGAGAGGCTTACGGCAAAAACTGGATGCACTTCGTGTACAAAACGGACAATCTCTTTCGAAGTATCAGGGTTTCATACGGAAACTCGTCTGTTACAAAGGGATTTCATTTTTTTGAACTTATTTGAACTCCATAGTTTTTCTGTGTTCAAAATGCACCATTCAAAGCCACATCATCAATTTTCAACCCTTTCTGACTTCATTTGTTATTTTTCATGCATTTACTGATTATTTTGAGCTATAAGACCATGAAATTGAAAAGCATTTGAAATGAACTCTGAAAAGGTTGAAAGTTGGCATGGTATCATCATTTCACCCACATAGCATGTGCAAGAAAGTAGAGAGGGTTACGGCAAAAACTGGATGCACTTCGTGTACAAAACGGACAATCTCTTTCGAAGTATCAGGGTTTCATACGGAAACTCGTCTGTTACAAAGGGATTTCATTTTTTGAACTTATTTGAACTCCATAGTTTTTCTGTGTTCAAAATGCACCATTCAAAGCCACATCATCAATTTTCAACCCTTTCTGACTTCATTTGTTATTTTTCATGCATTTACTGATTATTTTGAGCTATAAGACCATGAAATTGAAAAGCATTTCAAATGAACTCTGAAAAGGTTGAAAGTTGGCATGGTATCATCATTTCACCCACATAGCATGTGCAAGAAAGTAGAGAGGCTTACGGCAAAAACTGGATGCACTTCGTGTACAAAACGGACAATCTCTTTCGAAGTATCAGGGTTTCATACGGAAACTCGTCTGTTACAAAGGGATTTCATTTTTTTGAACTTATTTGAACTCCATAGTTTTTCTGTGTTCAAAATGCACCATTCAAAGCCACATCATCAATTTTCAACCCTTTCTGACTTCATTTGTTATTTTTCATGCATTTACTGATTATTTTGAGCTATAAGACCCTGAAATTGAAAAGCATTTCAAATGAACTCTGAAAAGGTTGAAAGTTGGCATGGTATCATCATTTCACCCACATAGCATGTGCAAGAAAGTAGAGAGGGTTACGGCAAAAACTGGATGCACTTCGTGTACAAAACGGACAATCTCTTTCGAAGTATCAGGGTTTCATACGGAAACTCGTCTGTTACAAAGGGATTTCATTTTTTGAACTTATTTGAACTCCATAGTTTTTCTGTGTTCAAAATGCACCATTCAAAGCCACATCATCAATTTTCAACCCTTTCTGACTTCATTTGTTATTTTTCATGCATTTACTGATTATTTTGAGCTATAAGACCTGAAATTGAAAAGCATTTCAAATGAACTCTGAAAAGGTTGAAAGTTGGCATGGTATCATCATTTCACCCACATAGCATGTGCAAGAAAGTAGAGAGGGTTACGGCAAAAACTGGATGCACTTCGTGTACAAAACGGACAATCTCTTTCGAAGTATCAGGGTTTCATACGGAAACTCGTCTGTTACAAAGGGATTTCATTTTTTTGAACTTATTTGAACTCCATAGTTTTTCTGTGCTCAAAATGCACCATTCAAAGCCACATCATCAATTTTCAACCCTTTCTGACTTCATTTGTTATTTTTCATGCATTTACTGATTATTTTGAGCTATAAGACCATGAAATTGAAAAGCATTTGAAATGAACTCTGAAAAGGTTGAAAGTTGGCATGGTATCATCATTTGACCCACATAGCATGTGCAAGAAAGTAGAGAGGTTACGGCAAAAACTGGATGCACTTCGTGTACAAAACGGACAATCTCTTTCGAAGTATCAGGGTTTCATACGGAAACTCGTCTGTTACAAAGGGATTTCATTTTTTTGAACTTATTTGAACTCCATAGTTTTTCTGTGTTCAAAATGCACCATTCAAAGCCACATCATCAATTTTCAACCCTTTCTGACTTCATTTGTTATTTTTCATGCATTTACTGATTATTTTGAGCTATAAGACCATGAAATTGAAAAGCATTTCAAATGAACTCTGAAAAGGTTGAAAGTTGGCATGGTATCATCATTTCACCCACATAGCATGTGCAAGAAAGTAGAGAGGGTTACGGCAAAAACTGGATGCACTTCGTGTACAAAACGGACAATCTCTTTCGAAGTATCAGGGTTTCATACGGAAACTCGTCTGTTACAAAGGGGTTTCATTTTTTTGAACTTATTTGAACTCCATAGTTTTTCTGTGTTCAAAATGCACCATTCAAAGCCACATCATCAATTTTCAACCCTTTCTGACTTCATTTGTTATTTTTCATGCATTTACTGATTATTTTGAGCTATAAGACCATGAAATTGAAAAGCATTTGAAATGAACTCTGAAAAGGTTGAAAGTTGGCATGGTATCATCATTTCACCCACATAGCATGTGCAAGAAAGTAGAGAGGCTTACGGCAAAAACTGGATGCACTTCGTGTACAAAACGGACAATCTCTTTCGAAGTATCAGGGTTTCATACGGAAACTCGTCTGTTACAAAGGGATTTCATTTTTTGAACTTATTTGAACTCCATAGTTTTTCTGTGTTCAAAATGCACCATTCAAAGCCACATCATCAATTTTCAACCCTTTCTGACTTCATTTGTTATTTTTCATGCATTTACTGATTATTTTGAGCTATAAGACCCTGAAATTGAAAAGCATTTGAAATGAACTCTGAAAAGGTTGAAAGTTGGCATGGTATCATCATTTGACCCACATAGCATGTGCAAGAAAGTAGAGAGGCTTACGGCAAAAACTGGATGCACTTCGTGTACAAAACGGACAATCTCTTTCGAAGTATCAGGGTTTCATACGGAAACTCGTCTGTTACAAAGGGATTTCATTTTTTTGAACTTATTTGAACTCCATAGTTTTTCTGTGCTCAAAATGCACCATTCAAAGCCACATCATCAATTTTCAACCCTTTCTGACTTCATTTGTTATTTTTCATGCATTTACTGATTATTTTGAGCTATAAGACCATGAAATTGAAAAGCATTTGAAATGAACTCTGAAAAGGTTGAAAGTTGGCATGGTATCATCATTTCACCCACATAGCATGTGCAAGAAAGTAGAGAGGGTTACGGCAAAAACTGGATGCACTTCGTGTACAAAACGGACAATCTCTTTCGAAGTATCAGGGTTTCATACGGAAACTCGTCTGTTACAAAGGGATTTCATTTTTTGAACTTATTTGAACTCCATAGTTTTTCTGTGTTCAAAATGCACCATTCAAAGCCACATCATCAATTTACAACCCTTTCTGACTTCATTTGTTATTTTTCATGCATTTACTGATTATTTTGAGCTATAAGACCATGAAATTGAAAAGCATTTGAAATGAACTCTGAAAAGGTTGAAAGTTGGCATGGTATCATCATTTCACCCACATAGCATGTGCAAGAAAGTAGAGAGGCTTACGGCAAAAACTGGATGCACTTCGTGTACAAAACGGACAATCTCTTTCGAAGTATCAGGGTTTCATACGGAAACTCGTCTGTTACAAAGGGATTTCATTTTTTTGAACTTATTTGAACTCCATAGTTTTTCTGTGTTCAAAATGCACCATTCAAAGCCACATCATCAATTTACAACCCTTTCTGACTTCATTTGTTATTTTTCATGCATTTACTGATTATTTTGAGCTATAAGACCATGAAATTGAAAAGCATTTGAAATGAACTCTGAAAAGGTTCCAAGTTGGCATGGTATCATCATTTCACCCACATAGCATGTGCAAGAAAGTAGAGAGGGTTACGGCAAAAACTGGATGCACTTCGTGTACAAAACGGACAATCTCTTTCGAAGTATCAGGGTTTCATACGGAAACTCGTCTGTTACAAAGGGATTTCATTTTTTGAACTTATTTGAACTCCATAGTTTTTCTGTGCTCAAAATGCACCATTCAAAGCCACATCATCAATTTTCAACCCTTTCTGACTTCATTTGTTATTTTTCATGCATTTACTGATTATTTTGAGCTATAAGACCCTGAAATTGAAAAGCATTTCAAATGAACTCTGAAAAGGTTGAAAGTTGGCATGGTATCATCATTTGACCCACATAGCATGTGCAAGAAAGTAGAGAGGGTTACGGCAAAAACTGGATGCACTTCGTGTACAAAACGGACAATCTCTTTCGAAGTATCAGGGTTTCATACGGAAACTCGTCTGTTACAAAGGGATTTCATTTTTTGAACTTATTTGAACTCCATAGTTTTTCTGTGCTCAAAATGCACCATTCAAAGCCACATCATAAATTTTCAACCCTTTCTGACTTCATTTGTTATTTTTCATGCATTTACTGATTATTTTGAGCTATAAGACCCTGAAATTGAAAAGCATTTGAAATGAACTCTGAAAAGGTTGAAAGTTGGCATGGTATCATCATTTGACCCACATAGCATGTGCAAGAAAGTAGAGAGGGTTACGGCAAAAACTGGATGCACTTCGTGTACAAAACGGACAATCTCTTTCGAAGTATCAGGGTTTCATACGGAAACTCGTCTGTTACAAAGGGATTTCATTTTTTTGAACTTATTTGAACTCCATAGTTTTTCTGTGTTCAAAATGCACCATTCAAAGCCACATCATCAATTTACAACCCTTTCTGACTTCATTTGTTATTTTTCATGCATTTACTGATTATTTTGAGCTATAAGACCATGAAATTGAAAAGCATTTGAAATGAACTCTGAAAAGGTTGAAAGTTGGCATGGTATCATCATTTCACCCACATAGCATGTGCAAGAAAGTAGAGAGGCTTACGGCAAAAACTGGATGCACTTCGTGTACAAAACGGACAATCTCTTTCGAAGTATCAGGGTTTCATACGGAAACTCGTCTGTTACAAAGGGATTTCATTTTTTGAACTTATTTGAACTCCATAGATTTTCTGTGTTCAAAATGCACCATTCAAAGCCACATCATCAATTTACAACCCTTTCTGACTTCATTTGTTATTTTCATGCATTTACTGATTATTTTGAGCTATAAGACCATGAAATTGAAAAGCATTTGAAATGAACTCTGAAAAGGTTCCAAGTTGGCATGGTATCATCATTTCACCCACATAGCATGTGCAAGAATGTAGAGAGGGTTACGGCAAAAACTGGATGCACTTCGTGTACAAAACGGACAATCTCTTTCGAAGTATCAGGGTTTCATACGGAAACTCGTCTGTTACAAAGGGATTTCATTTTTTTGAACTTATTTGAACTCCATTGTTTTTCTGTGTTCAAAATGCACCATTCAAAGCCACATCATCAATTTACAACCCTTTCTGACTTCATTTGTTATTTTTCATGCATTTACTGATTATTTTGAGCTATAAGACCATGAAATTGAAAAGCATTTGAAATGAACTCTGAAAAGGTTCCAAGTTGGCATGGTATCATCATTTCACCCACATAGCATGTGCAAGAAAGTAGAGAGGGTTACGGCAAAAACTGGATGCACTTCGTGTACAAAACGGACAATCTCTTTCGAAGTATCAGGGTTTCATACGGAAACTCGTCTGTTACAAAGGGATTTCATTTTTTTGAACTTATTTGAACTCCATAGTTTTTCTGTGTTCAAAATGCACCATTCAAAGCCACATCATCAATTTACAACCCTTTCTGACTTCATTTGTTATTTTTCATGCATTTACTGATTATTTTGAGCTATAAGACCATGAAATTGAAAAGCATTTGAAATGAACTCTGAAAAGGTTCAAGTTGGCATGGTATCATCATTTCACCCACATAGCATGTGCAAGAAAGTAGAGAGGGTTACGGCAAAAACTGGATGCACTTCGTGTACAAAACGGACAATCTCTTTCGAAGTATCAGGGTTTCATACGGAAACTCGTCTGTTACAAAGGGATTTCATTTTTTTGAACTTATTTGAACTCCATAGTTTTTCTGTGTTCAAAATGCACCATTCAAAGCCACATCATCAATTTACAACCCTTTCTGACTTCATTTGTTATTTTTCATGCATTTACTGATTATTTTGAGCTATAAGACCATGAAATTGAAAAGCATTTGAAATGAACTCTGAAAAGGTTCCAAGTTGGCATGGTATCATCATTTCACCCACATAGCATGTGCAAGAAAGTAGAGAGGGCTTACGGCAAAAACTGGATGCACTTCGTGTACAAAACGGACAATCTCTTTCGAAGTATCAGGGTTTCATACGGAAACTCGTCTGTTACAAAGGGATTTCATTTTTTTGAACTTATTTGAACTCCATAGTTTTTCTGTGTTCAAAATGCACCATTCAAAGCCACATCATCAATTTACAACCCTTTCTGACTTCATTTGTTATTTTTCATGCATTTACTGATTATTTTGAGCTATAAGACCATGAAATTGAAAAGCATTTGAAATGAACTCTGAAAAGGTTCCAAGTTGGCATGGTATCATCATTTCACCCACATAGCATGTGCAAGAAAGTAGAGAGGCTTACGGCAAAAACTGGATGCACTTCGTGTACAAAACGGACAATCTCTTTCGAAGTATCAGGGTTTCATACGGAAACTCGTCTGTTACAAAGGGATTTCATTTTTTTGAACTTATTTGAACTCCATAGTTTTTCTGTGTTCAAAATGCACCATTCAAAGCCACATCATCAATTTACAACCCTTTCTGACTTCATTTGTTATTTTTCATGCATTTACTGATTATTTTGAGCTATAAGACCATGAAATTGAAAAGCATTTGAAATGAACTCTGAAAAGGTTCCAAGTTGGCATGGTATCATCATTTCACCCACATAGCATGTGCAAGAAAGTAGAGAGGCTTACGACAAAAACTGGATGCACTTCGTGTACAAAACAGACAATCTCTTTCGAAGTATCAGGGTTTCATACGGAAACTCGTCTGTTACAAAGGGATTTCATTTTTTTGAACTTATTTGAACTCCATAGTTTTTCTGTGTTCAAAATGCACCATTCAAAGCCACATCATCAATTTACAACCCTTTCTGACTTCATTTGTTATTTTTCATGCATTTACTGATTATTTTGAGCTATAAGACCATGAAATTGAAAAGCATTTGAAATGAACTCTGAAAAGGTTCCAAGTTGGCATGGTATCATCATTTCACCCACATAGCATGTGCAAGAAAGTAGAGAGGCTTACGGCAAAAACTGGATGCACTTCGTGTACAAAACAGACAATCTCTTTCGAAGTATCAGGGTTTCATACGGAAACTCGTCTGTTACAAAGGGATTTCATTTTTTTGAACTTATTTGAACTCCATAGTTTTTCTGTGTTCAAAATGCACCATTCAAAGCCACATCATCAATTTACAACCCTTTCTGACTTCATTTGTTATTTTTCATGCATTTACTGATTATTTTGAGCTATAAGACCATGAAATTGAAAAGCATTTGAAATGAACTCTGAAAAGGTTCCAAGTTGGCATGGTATCATCATTTCACCCACATAGCATGTGCAAGAAAGTACAGAGGCTTACGGCAAAAACTGGATGCACTTCGTGTACAAAACAGACAATCTCCTTCGAAGTATCATGGTTTCATACGGAAACTCGTCTGTTACAAAGGGATTTCATTTTTTTGAACTTATTTGAACTCCATAGTTTTTCTATGTTCAAAATGCACCATTCAAAGCCACATCATCAATTTACAACCCTTTCTGACTTCATTTGTTATGTTTCATGCATTTACTGATTATTTTGAGCTATAAGACCATGAAATTGAAAAGCATTTGAAATGAACTCTGAAAAGGTTCCAAGTTGGCATGGTATCATCATTTCACCCATATAGCATGTGCAAGAAAGTATAGAGGCTGACGGCAAAAACTGGATGCACTTTGTGTACAAAACAGACAATCTCCTTCGAAGTATCAGGGTTTCATACGGAAACTCGTCTGTTACAAAGGGATTTCATTTTTTTGAACTTATTTGAACTCCATAGTTTTTCTGTGTTCAAAATGCACAATTCAAAGGCACATCATCAATTTACAACCCTTTCTGACTTCATTTGTTACTTTTCATGCATTTATTGATTATTTTGAGCTATAAGACCATGAAATTGAAAAGCATTTGAAATGAACTCTGAAAAGGTTCCAAGTTGGCATGGTATCATCATTTCACCCACATAGTATGTGCAAGAAAGTACAGAGGCTTACGGTAAAACTGGGATGCACTTCATGTACAAAGCAGACAATCTCTTTTGAAGTATCAGGGTTTCCTACGGAAACTCGCCTGTTACAAAGGGATTTCACCCACATAGCATGTGCAACATATAGCTCTCCGAAGCATCTAATTAAACATACATTGAAATTATGTAAAACATTTATATGCAAAAACAAATGCGATCATAATTGCAACCAAGGTAACAATTGATCCAACTGCATAATGATACCAAGGCTCGGTATGAATGGCATATTTTCTAATCTTTCTAATCTTCAACCGCATTGCATCCATCTTGATCTTGTGATCATCGACGACATCCGCAACATGCAACTCCAACATCATCTTCTCCTCCTCAATTTTTCTTATTTTTTCCTTCAAGTAATTGTTTTCTTCTTTAACTAAATTTATCCTCTCGACAATAGGGTCGGTTGGAATTTCCGGTTCAACCACCTCTTAGATAAATAAAATCTATGTAACGTTGGTCGGCATAATTGTCATAAACAATAAATGAACAAAATAGTTATCAAAAGATAATATATACCACATCCGAATCATAGACAGGACGAGGGCCGACGGGGGCGGATACCAAAGCCATCGCACTGTATAATAACAAGAAATAATAAAAGTAAGAAAATTAGACAAGTATCTATCTGAAGTAAGATTTTTTTCTTTCAGAAAGAAGATAAGAACAAGAGGCTCACCATGGTGGTGCCGGCAACGAGATCGGCGCGGGCGATCGACGGCGGTGAAGACGGGGACAGGACGTGATGGACCATTAAACCTAGACAAATCCCGGGGAAAATGGAGCTTGGAGGTCGAGTTTCGAGAGGAGAACGATTAACTAGCGTGGCTCGGACATTTCATCGAACACCTCATGTGCATAGGAGGTGAGCTAGAGCACCCAAATGCCCTCCCCTCGCCGGCCAGAAAAAACAGAGTGCACTGCCGCGGTGATGTGTATATATAGGCAACTTATTTGTTCCGGTTCGTGGCATGAACCGGGACTAAAGCCCTCCCTTCTATACCGGTTCATGGCACGAACCGGTACCAATGGCTGTGGGCCAGGAGCGTGGACCATTGGTCCCGGTTCTTGCCTAGAACCAGGACAAATGGATCCAGACAAAACGGGACCAATGCCCAAAAGGCCCCGGCCGGCCCCCTGGGCTCATGAACCGGGTCTGATGCCCCCCATTGGCCCCGGTTCATGAAGAACCGGGACTAATGGGCTGGCCAGGCCCGAACCAAAGCCCTGTTTGAAGGAAATATGCCCTAGAGGCAATAATAAAGTTATTATTTATTTCCTTATTTCATGATAAATGTTTATTATTCATGCTATAATTGTATTAACCGGAAACATGATACATGTGTGAATACATAGACAAACTAAGTGTCACTAGTATGCCTCTACTTGACTAGCTCATTAATCAAAGATGGTTATGTTTCCTAGCCATGGACAAAGAGTTGTCATTTGATTAACGGGATCACATCATTAGGAGAATGATGTGATTGACTTGACCCATTCCGTTAGCTTAGCACTTGATCATTTAGTATGTTGCTATTGCTTTCTTCATGACTTATACATGTTCCTATGACTATGAGATTATGCAACTCCCGTTTACCGGAGGAACACTTTGTGTGCTACCAAATGTCACAACGTAACTGGGTGATTATAAAGGTGCTCTACAGGTGTCTCCAAAGGTACTTGTTGGGTTGGCGTATTTCGAGATTAGGATTTGTCACTCTGATTGTCGAAGAGGTATCTCTGGGGCCTGTCAGTAATGCACATCACTATAAGCCTTGCAAGCAATTTGACTAATGAGTTAGTTGCGAGATGATGTACTACGGAACGAGTAAAGAGACTTGCGGGCAACGAGATTGAACTACGTATTGGATACCGACGATCGAATCTCGGGCAAGTAACATACCGATAACAAAGGGAACAAACGTATGTTATTATGCGGTTTGACCGATAAAAGATCTTCGTAGAATATGTAGGAGCCAATATGAGCATCCAGGTTCTGCTATTGGTTATTGACCGGAAACGTGTCTCGGTCATGTCTACATAGTTCTCGAACCCGTAGGGTCCGCACGCTTAAGGTTTCGATGACAGTTATATTATGAGTTTATGTGTTTTGATGTACCGAAGGAGTTCGGAGTCCCGGATGAGATCGGGGACATGACGAGGAGTCTCGAAATGGTCGAGACATAAAGATCAATATATTGGACGACTATATTTGGACTTCGGAAAGGTTCCGAGTGATTCGGGTATTTTTCGGAGTACCGGAGAGTTACGGGAATTCGCCGGGGAGTATATGGGCCTTATTGGGCCATACGGGAATAGATGAGAGAGGCCAAAAGGAAGGAGGTGCGCAACCCCCCTCTGGTCCGAATTGGACAAGGGGTGCAGCCCCCTTTTCCTTCCTCCTCTCCCCCTCTTTTCTTCTCTCCTACTCCACCAAGGAAGGGGGGGAGTCCTACTCCCGGAGGGAGGAGGACTCCTCTTGGCGCGCCCCTCCTGGCCAGCCGACCCCCTCCCCCTGGCTCCTTTATATACAGCGGCAGGGGAGCACCTCTAGGCACAACAACAATTGATCGTTTGATCTTTTAGCCGTGTGCGGTTCCCCCCTCCACCATAGTACACCTCGATAATACTGTAGCGGTGCTTAGGTGAAGCCCTGCGTCAATAGAACATCATCATCGTCACCACGCCGTCGTGCTGACGAAACTCTCCCTCAACACTCGGCTGGATCGGAGTTCGAGGGACGTCATCGGGCTAAATGTGTGCTTAACTCGGAGGTGCCGTACGTTCGGTACTTGATCGGTCGGATCGTGAAGACGTACGACTACATCAACTGCGTTGTGCTAACGCTTCTGCTTACGGTCTACGAGGGTACATAGACAACACTCTCCCCTCTCATTGCTATGCATCACCATGATCTTGCGTGAGCATAGGAATTTTTTTGAAATTACTACGTTCCCCAATAGTGGCATCCGAGCCTAGGTTTTATGCGTTGATGTTATATGCACGAGTAGAACACAAGTGGGTTGTGGGCGATACAAGTCATACTGCTTACCAGGATGTCATACTTTGGTTCGGCAGTATTGTTGGATGAAGCGGCCCGGACCGACATTACGCGTACGCTTATGCGAGACTGGTTCTACCGACGTGCTTTGCACACAGGTGGCTGGCGGGTGTCAGTTTCTCCAACTTTAGTTGAACCGAGTGTGGCTACGCCCGGTCCTTGAGAAGGTTAAAACAACACTAACTTGACGAACTATCGTTATGCTTTTGATGCGTAGGTAAGAACGGTTCTTGCTCAGCCCGTAGCAGCCACGTAAAACTTGCAACAACAAAGTAGAGGACGTCTAACTTGTTTTTGCAGGGCATGTTGTGATGTGATATGGTCAAGACGTGATGATAAGTTGTTGTATGAGATGATCATGTTTTGTTGAAGTTATCGGCAACTAGCAGAAGCCCTATGGTTGTCTCTTTGTTGCATAAGATGCAAGTGCCAAATAATTGCTTTACTTTATCGCTATGCGATAGCAATAGTTGCAAGAGCAATAGTTGGCGAGACGACCATGTGATGACACATTGATATAGATCAAGATGATGGAGATCATGGTGTCATGCCGGTGACGATGGAGATCATGGCAATGCTTTGGAGATGGAGATCAAAGGCACAAGATGATGATGGCCATATCATGTCACATATTTTGATTGCATGTGATGTTTATCTTTTATATATCTTATTTTGCTCAGTTCGGCGGTAGCTTTATAAGATGATCTCTCACTAAATTATCAAGAAGTGTTCTCCCTGAGTATGCACCGTTGCGAAAGTTCTTCGTGCTGAGACACCACGTGATGATCGGGTGTGATAGGCTCTACGTTCAAATACAACGGGTGCAAAACAGTTGCGCACGCGGAATATCCAGGTTAAACTTGACGAGCCTAGCATATAACAAATATGGCCTCGGAACACGGAGACCGAAAGGTCGAGCGTGAATCATATAGTAGATATGATCAACATAGTGATGTTCACCATTGAAAGTACTCCATCTCACATGATGATCGGACATGGTTTAGTTGATTTGGATCACGTGATCACTTAGAAGATTGGGATGTCTATCTAAGTGGGAGTTCTTAAGTAATATGATTAATTGAACTTTAATTTATCATGAACTTAGTCCTGGTAGTATTTTGCAAATTATGTTGTAGATCAATAGCTAGCGTTATAGCTTCCCTATGTTTTTTATATGTTCCTAGAGGAAAAACTATGTTGAAAGATGCTAGTAGCAATGATGCGGACTTGGTCCATGATCTGAGGTTTATCCTCATTGCCGCACAGAAGAATTATGTCATTTATGCACGGCTGGGTGACAAACCTATTGCAGGAGCAGATGCAGATGTTATGAACGTTTGGCTAGCTCAATATGATGACTACTTGATAGTTTTGTGCACCATGCTTTATGGCTTAGAACCGGGACTACAAAAACGTTTTTGAAACGTCATGGAACATATAAGATGTTTCAAGAGATGAAATTGGTATTTCAGACTCATGCCCGTGTCAAGAGGTATGTGACCTTTGACAAATACTTCGCCTAAAAGATGGAGGATAATTGCTCAACTAGTGAGCAAGTACTTAGATTGTCTGAGTACTACAATCGCTTGAATCAAGTGGGAGTTAATCTTCCAGATAAGATAGTGATTGGCAAAGTTCTCTAGTCACCATCACCAAGTTACTGGAACTTCGTGATGAACTATAATGCAAGGGATGACGAAAACTATTCCCGAGCTCTTCGTCATGCTGAAATCAACGAAGGTAGAAATCAAGAAAAAGCATCAAGTGTTGATGATTAAACAAGATCACTAGTTTCAAGAAAAGGGCAAAGGAAAAGAAAGGGAACTTAAAGTAGAATGGCAAGCAAGTTGTCACTCCCGTGAAGAAGCCCAAAGCTGGACCAAAGCCTGAAACTGAGTATTTCTACTGCAAAGGAAATGGTCACTGGAAGCAGAAACACCCTGAATATTTGGTGGATAAGAAGGATGGCAAAGTGAACAAGGGTATATTTGATATACAGGTTATTGATGTGTACCTTACTAGTGTTTATAGTAGCCCCTGAGTATTTGATACTTGTTCGGTTGCTATGATTAGTAACTTGAAACAGGAGTTACAGAATAAACGGAGACTAGTTGAGGGTGAAGTGACGATGTATGTTGGAAGTGGTTCCAAGATTGATAAGATCATCATCGTACACTCCCTATATTTTCGAGATTAGTGTTGAACCTAAATAAATGTTATTTGGTGTTTGCGTTGAGCATAAATACGATTAGATCATGTTTATTGCGATACGATTATTCATCTAAGACAGAGAATAAATTGTTATTCTGTTTACATGAATAAAACCTTCTATGGTCATACACCCAATGTTGATGGTTTATTGAATCTTGATCGTAGTAATACACATATTCATAATATTGATGCCAAAAGATGCAAAGTTAATAATGATAGTGCAACTTATTTGTGGCACTGCCGTTTGGGTCATGTCGATGTAAAGCGCATGAAGAAACTCCATAAAGATGGATTTTTGGAATCACTTGGTTATGAATCATTTGATGCTTGCGAACCGTGCCTTTTGGGCAAGATGACTAAAACTCCGTTCTCCGGAACAATGGAACGAGCTACTGACTTATTGGAAATAATACATACCGATGTATGTGATCCAATGAGTGTTGATGCTCGTGGCGAGTATCGTTATTTTCAAACCTTCACAGATGATTTGAGCAGATATGAGTATATCTACTTAATGAAGCACAAGTCTGAAACATTTGAAAAGTTCAAAGGATTTCAGAGTGAAGTGGAGAATCATCGTAACAAGAAAATAAAGTTTCTACGATCTGATCGTGGAGGAGAATATTTGAGATATGAGTTTGGCCTTCATATAAAACAATGTGGAATAGTTTCACAGTTCACACCACCTGGAACACCACAGCGTTATGGTGTGTCCAAACATCGTAACCGCACTTTATTGGATATTGTGCGATCTATGATGTCTTTTATCGGTTTACCACTATCGTTTTGGGGTTATGCATTAGAGACAATTGCATTCACTTTAAATAGGGCACCATCAAAATCCATTGAGACGACACCTTATGAACTATGGTTTGGCAAGAAACCAAAGTTGTCGTTTCTTAAAGTTTGGGGCTGCGAGGCTTATATGTAAAAGTTTCAACCTGATAAGCTCGAACCCAAATCGGAGAAGTGCGTCTTCATAGAATACCCAAAGGTAACTATTGGGTACACCTTCTATCACAGATCCGAAGGCAAGATATTCTTTGCTAGATGGATCTTTCTAGAGAAGGAGTTTCTCTCGAAAGAAGTGAGTGGGAGGAAAGTAGAACTTGATAAGGTAATAGTACCTTCTCCTGAATTGGAAAATAGTTCATCACTGAAATCAGTTCGAGTGATTCCTACACCAATTAGTGAGGAAGTTAATGATGATGATCATGAAACTTCAAATCAAGTTGCTACCAAACCTCGTAGGTCTTCCAGAGTAAGATTCGCACCAGAGTGGTACGGTAATCATGTTCTGGAAGTCATGTTACTAGACCATGATGAACCTACAAACTATGAGGAAGCAATGATGAGCCCAGATTACGCGAAATGGCTTGAGGCCATAAAATCTGAGATATGATCCATGTATGAGAACAAAGTATGGACTTTGATTAACTTGCTCGATGATCAGCAAGCCGTGTTAAATAAATGGATCTTCAAGAGGAAGACGAACACTGATAGTAGTGTTACTATCTGCTAAGCTCGATTTGTTGTGAAACGTTTTCGACAAGTTCAAGGTGTTGAATACGATGAGATTTTGTCACTCGTATCGATGCTTAAGTCTGTCCGAATCATGTTAGCAATTGCCACATTTTATGAAATCTGGCAAATGGATGTCAAAATTGCATTCCTTAATGGATTTTTTTAAAGAAGAGTTGTATATTATGCAACCAGAAGGTTTTGTTAATCCTAAAGGTGCTAACAAAATGTGCAAGCTCTAGCGATCCATCAATGGACTGGTGCAAGCATCTTGGAGTTGGAATATACGCTTTGATGAAATGATCAAAGCATATGGTTTTATACAGACTTTTGGAAAGGCCTGTATTTACAAGAAAGTGAGTGGGAGCACTACGGCTTTTCTTATAAGTATATATGAATGACATACTGTTGATCAGAAATAATGTAGAATTTTCTGGAAAGCATAAAGGAGTATTTGAATAAGAGTTTTTCAAAGCAAGACCTCAACAAAACTACTTACATATTGAGCATCAAGATCTATTGAGATAGATCAAGACGCTTGATAAGATTTTCAATTAGTACATACCTTGACAAGATTTTGAAGTAGTTCAAAATGGAGCAGTCAAAGAAAGAGTTCTTGCCTGTGATGCAAAGGTATGAAGTTGAGTAAGACTCAAAACCCGACCATGGCAGAAAATAGAAAGAGAATGAAAAGTCATTTCCTATGCCTTAGTCATCGGTTCTATAAAATATGCTATGTTGTGTACCAGACCTATTGTATACCTTGCCATGGTTTGGCAAGGGAGTACAATAGTGATCTAGGAGTAGATCACTGGACATTGGTCAAAATTATCCTTAGTGGAATAAGGATATGTTTCTCGATTATGGAGGTGACAAGAGGTTCGTCGTAAAGGGTTACGTCGATGCAAGTTTTTGACACTGATCCAGATGACTGTAAGTCTCAATCTGGATACATATTGAAAGTGGGAGCAATTAGCTAGAGTAGCTCCGTGCAGAGCATTGTAGACATAGAATGTTTGCAAAATACATACGGCTCTGTATGTGACAGACCCGTTGACTAAACTTCTCTCACGAGCAAAACATGATCATACCTTAGTACTCTTTGGGTGTTAATCACATAGCGATGTGAACTAGATTATTTACTCTAGTAAACCCTTTGGGCGCTGATCACATGACGATGTGAACTATGGGTGTTAATCACATGCAGATGTGAATATTAGTGTTAAATCACATGGTGATGTGAACTAGATTATTGACTCTAGTGCAAGTAGGAGACTGAAGGAAATATGCCCTAGAGGCAATAATAAAGTTATTATTTATTTCCTTATTTCATGATAAATGTTTATTATTCATGCTATAATTGTATTAACCAGAAACATGATACATGTGTGAATGCATAGACAAACTAAGTGTCACTAGTATGCCTCTACTTGACTAGCTCATTAGTCAAAGATGGTTATGTTTCCTAGCCATGGACAAAGAGTTGTCATTTGATTAACGGGATCACATCATTAGGAGAATGATGTGATTGACTTGACCCATTCCGTTAGCTTAGCACTTGATCGTTTAGTATGTTGCTATTGCTTTCTTCATGACTTATACATGTTCCTATGACTATGAGGTTATGCAACTCCCGTTTACCGGAGGAACACTTTGTGTGCTACCAAACTTCACAACGTAACTGGGTGATTATAAAGGTGCTCTACAGGTGTCTCCAAAGGTACTTGTTGGGTTGGCGTATTTCGAGATTAGGATTTGTCACTCCGATTCTCGAAGAGGTATCTCTGGGCCCTCTCGGTAATGCACATCACTATAAGCCTTGGAAGCAATGTGACTAATGAGTTAGTTGCGAGATGATGTATTACGGAACGAGTAAAGAGACTTGCCGGTAACGAGATTGAACTAGGTACTGGATACCGACGATCGAATCTCGGGCAAGTAACATACCGATGACCAAGGGAACAAACGTATGTTGTTATGCGGTTTGACCGATAAAAGATCTTCGTAGAATATGTAGGAGCCAATATGAGCATCCAGGTTCCGCTATTGGTTATTGACCGGAAACGTGTCTCGGTCATGTCTACATAGTTCTCGAACCCGTAGGGTCCGCACGCTTAAGGTTTCGATGAGAGTTATATTATGAGTTTATGTATTTTGATGTACCGAAGGAGTTTGGAGTCCCGAATGAGATTGGGGACATGACGAGGAGTCTCGAAATGGTCGAGACGTAAAGATCGATATATTGGACAACTATATTCGGACTTTAGAAAGGTTCCGAGTGATTCGGGTATTTTTCGGAGTACCGGAGAGTTACGGGAATTCACTAGGGAGTACATGGGCCTTATTGGGAATAGAGGAGAGAGGCCGAAAGGAAGGAGGTGCGCAGCCCCCCTCTGGTCCGAATTGGACAAGGGGTGCAGCCCCCTTTTCCTTCCTCCTCTCCCCCTCTTTTCTTCTCTCCTACTCCAACAAGGAGGGGGGGGGGAGTCCTACTCCCAGTGGGACGAGGACTCCTCCTGGCGCGCCCCTCCTGGCCGGCCGACCCCCTCCCCCTGGCTCCTTTATATACGACGGCAGGGGAGCACCTCTAGGCACAACAACAATTGATCGTTTGATCTTTTAGCCGTGTGTGGTGCCCCCCTCCATCATAGTCCACCTCGATAATACTGTAGCGGTGCTTAGGCAAAGCCCTGCGTCGGTAGAAAATCATCATCGTCACCACGCCGTCGTGCTGACGAAACTCTCCCTCAACGCTCGGCTGGATCGGAGTTCAAGGGACGTCATCGGGCTGAACGTGTGCTGAACTCGGAGGTGCCGTACGTTCGGTACTTGATCGGTCGGATCATGAAGACGTACGACTACATCAACTGCGTTGTGCTAACGCTTCCGCTTACGGTCTACGAGGGTACGTAGACCACTCTTCCCCCTCGTTGCTATGCATCACCATGATCTTGCGTGTGCGTAGGATTTTTTTTGAAATTACTACGTTTCCCAACACTGTTTTCTACTAGTGAATAAACATTTATCATGATATAAGGAAATATAAATAACAACTTTATTATTGCCTCTAGGACATATTTCCTTCACAAGAAGCATGTTAATATTGCACAAAATCGGTTTTTATGTTACTGAAACTATTGCTAAAACTAGACTAGATCTTTTTTCACATGTATGAATTCTCTTAGCATATGTGCACACTTTTTTTAGTTGGTGAAAGATAGTTCAAAAAATAAACTTGATGTGTTGTTTAGATACTCTATCATATACTTATTTTGTCATCAGAGAAAAATTGAAAATCATTTTTGTTAAGTTTATGAAGTATAAACATAGATAAATATATGTGGTAGGTAGGCATATGTTAAAAAAAACCAATTTATTTATTTAACATATGTTAAACGGGTCATGTATTGTAAGCCAAGTTCACCTCCATCACATGTGTATAGGTGTTCACCAGAGGATTGGTGGAATGTTGAGATGCAAATGGTGATTGGAGGAATATTAAGCTGCAAAAGGCTGAACTATAGATCATGTCTTTGTAGATAAGAAGGCCTTTTTATTTTAGCGAGGGTTATATCCATAATATTTTTTTCATTTTAATTGATCCAAAATACTTTAATTAATTGAGAAATGTGGAAAGTAAGTATGGTTTGATAAAAACATTAAGTGTTTACTTTTTTCTCAAATGATGGGTGTCAAGTTTCCAACCACTTTTATTGCTCAAAAATAGGCATTCCACATGGTTACACCGGACATCAAGTTCAGAATATGTACCGTAGAAGGCTTCAAAATTCAGAGAAACTCATGGGTGTAGTACTGTAGATATGATAACATAAACACTTGCCAAGATTTGTGCAAAACTGTGATCCTTTGTGCACCTTGAAAAACAAGAGATGAAGTATATTCAGATATAGCAACTTTTTTTCGTGAGACGCCGCATGACAACTATAAATACTCTCCCTAGAAAGAAGTGTAAATTCTCAATGTTGTTCCTTCCTGTAAGGTTCACAAATGATCTTTTCTTTGTATTCCTTTTTGCCTTCACAAATGATCACATATTTATTTGAAACATGTAACTTTGAACTCACGAGACATATCTTACAACAGTGTGTGCCCGTACGTGGCCGCGGATCCTCGTCTAGTCTGTTCTCAGTGAACTTTTTCGCTTTAAAGCTATCTGGTTGCATCATTGATGCAGTGCCATCTATTCTAATCAAACACTTTAGCTGTAGATAAGTTCCACGTACACATGAAGAAGATAGATATCCACGAGAGGACGTGAGAGCCGGCCAGCGTTCCCGACTGGACGTAGACGCCTGCTCGATCGAGCTCGACCATACGAACCGTGCGAGAGACGATAAGGGGCGTCCCCTCCGTGGGCGGCCAATGGCGCGCCGGAGACACGCACGCATGGGAGCGGCGTCCACACGGCCATGCCCCCGTGACACGGACGCGTTCTCCCACCAGTCCCAGGTGCCTGCCGAGGAGGTGAGGAGAGGTACTTGCCGCTCCCCGCCGCTCCCGGCACGATCACATGATCGAAAGGCTAGTCCGGACACGACACGACACGACATCGTATGCGTCGACGTATCGATCCATATCCAATCCCCCGGACGCCCAGACACGATGCATGCATGCACGCACTCGGGACAGCGTTCCGATCCCCTCCGTCTCGACAGCACCCAAAGTGATGCCGATGTCCGGTCGATGGCTCGGCTCGGCTGATACGTGCATACCTGATGAAAGCAGCACGACCGGTAAAAGTGAGTGGGACGACCGATCATCGACCGAGATGGGTGGCGGGATAGAAGTAGAACCGACCGACCAACAGTGCAATCGCATCCACAACGATCGACGCGCCGCGTCTTGCCTCTTTATTGCCTCACGGCATTTACGCGGAGCTGTTGTTGGGTGAAGATGCCGGGCACGGACGTGGCTAGACATACCGAGGCAGAAATAACAAATCTGACCTACGAACCAAACTATTTCATAAACTGAATTGTGTTTGAAAAAAATTCATCCAGCTAACCCTTTTGTATGGCGCACGACAGCTAGATGTCACACTACACTGTACAACGCCTATCTCTCAGGCATTACACGCCTAACCAGCGTCGCACCTCAGACTGCTTGAAAAATATTAAACCAGTATGTAACGCCTGAGAGCTAGGTGCTACATCATATAATGCAGCACCTAGCGTCTAGGCGTTGCACAGCATGCAGATATGCAAAGCCATGTACAAAGCTAATTTAACACGCAAGAAAGAGCAAGAAAACAAAACACGGAAGTAGAGGTACAGCGGATTCGCGCAATAATCTGGATGGATATGTGCTTGCATGAATGCATGCAGGACAAAAGTGGTACAAGCACTAGTAGAAAAATGGTCAAACGTGAAGCACATTAGTGCCGGTTTGATTTTGGTCCGGTACTAATGGTACCATTAGTGCCGGTTCGAACGGATTTGCATTAATGCCGGTTCGTGTTGAACCTTTAGTACCGGTTCGTGCTTTAGTACCGGTTCGTGGCACGAACCGGTACTAAAGGGGTGGTGGCAGGCTGGCGTCAGGCGGGGGCCCCACGATCACCTTTAGTACCGGTTCGTGGTACGAACCGGTACTAAAGGTCTAACCTTTAGTACCGGTTCGTGCCATGAACCGGTACTAAAGGGGTCTGACCTATAGTACCGGTTTGTGACACAAACCGGCACTATAGGGCAATTTTCAAACTCTACCCCCCCCCCCCCCCCCCCCCGTGTGTCGCCATTTCAGTTCTGAAAAAATCAAAAGAAAATGATAAAAACTTCAAAAAATAAAATCCTTCGAGAGGTAGTTATATTACTACATCTACTAGTTAGGAAAATTTGATAACTACAATTTGGACATGTTTTGCAAAAAGTGTAGGGAAAATGTAAAACGGCTATAACTTTTGCATACGATGTCGGAAAAAAATGTATAATATATCAAAAAATTCAGCACGAAAATCCGCATCCGATGGAGACTGCCTACGGCCTGTTTGGAATTTTTTAGAATCCTCAAATTCCAAAAGGAAAAAAAGATATGGTCAAATTTCAGTTTTTTTAAAAAAATTTGGTTAAATCTGGTCAAACTACTTATTCAAGAAGTATTAATGTTACTACATAATTATTCAAGAATATTAGTGTTACTAAATAATTATTTCAATTTTTTGAATTTTTGTCAAATCTGGTCAAACTATGGTCAAATTGTGGTCAAACTATGGTCAAACTATGGTCAAACTTATTCCAGAAATATTAGCGTTACTAAATAATTACTGTTTTTTAGAATAATAGTTTCAAACTCAAACGGTGAAATGTGTGACTTCATGCTCAAGCTAAACTCCTGAGGGTTAATAGGATTGACATCCTACTATTGTCAGGAAAACAACAAGTGCAGACTCAAAAACGAAGGAGAATAGAACCCGAAAGTTAAGCGTGCTTGGGCTAGAGTAGTGAGAGGGATGGATGACCGGTCGGGAAGTTAGATGATTTGGAATGAGTGATCCACACTTAAGCAGTTAAGAGAGGTGATTAGAGAATAAATCATCAAATAATTCAAAAAAATTAAAAATCGAAAAAAAAATCAATTTTTTTCCAAAATTTTCAAAAAAAAATAAAAAAAACCTTTAGTACCGGTTGGTAACACCAACCGGTACTAAAGGTCCCCCATACCAGGGCGCGAGCTCACGCCACGTGGTGGCACTTTAGCGCCGGTTCGTGCCGAACCGGTATTAAAGGGGGGGCCTTTAGTGCCCACACTTTAGTGCCGGTTATGGAACCGGCACTAAAGGCCCTTACGAACCGGTGCTAAAGCTTCGTTTTCTACTAGTGAAATAAGAGAGTAGTCACGAATATTTGGGTGGGGTCGACCCTGACCGGGAGCGTGGGTGCGCGCCAGCCATGCATGCATGGGCTCGCCCTGTTTTACAGTGTGTTGACACAATGACATTGGGTGAAAATGTGAAATGCTCAAGGCTGTACACCAGCCACTAGTGCCTAGCTCTTAGGTGCAGCTAGGTGTTACACACCGACTTAGTATTTTTTCAGGTAGTTAGGAGTGCGACAATGCCAGACATGTAGTGCTAGAGAGATAGGCGCTGCAGAATGTAGTGTGACGCCTAAATGTCGAACGCTACACAAAAGGGCCAGTTGGATGAAATTTTTTCAAACAGTTTAGTTTGTGAAATAGTTTCATCCATAGATCAGATTTGTCATTTGTGAAATAGGTGAAATCAAAAGGCGACTGCACAAGTACGTGGCTGTTTTAGTTTGCAACGGAAACAAAAGTACTAGGGTGTATGTAGTGTCGATCATACCATGTCGTCATGCAGGAGTACATGCATGTGCCGAGGAGTATCATCAGAATTACCTTACGATTAGTTACAAGAGGATAATGCATCGAGAGAAAGGCACGGGTGACCTAACCCTGACCGCCAACCGGTGATCCGATCCCTCTCGCTGCCCTCAGGGTTAGCCGTCGTTGGGCAAATACCGCATGGCGCCGGCGACCACGGATGGGCTGCAGCTCACTGGGAGCCCGGTAGGGAGGAGTTGGCGGGCTGCTGCGGGACGGCCACGGTGATGCGTGGTCGGACTGCGGTTGTTGGCATGCGATGCTCGACGGGGGCCTTGGTGATCCAGTGTGGCGATGCTCGATAGAGGAGTTGGTAATCCAGTGCGGCGCCGGCGATCTTCAACGGCGACACGGCCTGCCTAGTGTTAGTATTATGATTATGATTATTTGGTCATGTCTTGGCTTAAACTTCAAGTTGATCATTGTATTTATGCTCACAAGGCTCAAGTAATAAACATTGATTTCACCTACTTCCTCTTTATCTCTTCTAACATGGTATCAGTCTAACCGATTCAACCCTAGCCGCTGCACGCCGCTTTCGCCCCCCATGCTGTCCCCGGGGCGGTCGACCTTCATGACCGTCGCCAGGGTCCGTGCCGCCCGTACCTACGGTTCGTTCGTCGATCATGTTGACCGATTGCCTAGAGAGTCTTTTTTTGATCCTTTGATCCGGATTTTCTCTCTCTCTCTCACCGGTTGCTTTGATCGGCGTTTATCTTTTGATTTTTCAATCTGATATCGGTTTGCGTCGCCCGCCGCCATAGATCCCCGCGCGTCTACTCCGACATCGGCATCGACTCTACATCGGCCGCTTCGCCATCAACCGCGCGGCAAGGCTGGTCGCGCCGCCCAAGGGACGCCTTCATGCGTTGCTGCAGGCCGCTCGTCTGCGCGGACTCCATTGCTGGTCCGTCTTCATCGTCATCGTCTGGGACATCACCGACAATATCGCCATCAACTCTGATCTGTGCGTCGTCCCCGCCATGGCCCGTACAGCGCCGACGTCGATCTGATCAACTGATCACGTGCCTGTCTTCGCCAAGCCCATCCCGAGCACGCGCCTACTGCCGATTGAGCCACAGATTGTCGTCGCGTCGTTCCCACGGATCGCTTCATCGCCGGCTGCCCTGACCCGTGCGCCGCTCCCGCCGACACCCCTTCGGGCTGTCGCGCGGTGACGCGCGGTCCATGCCGCCGCCCTGTGATACTCCCGCCGGCTACCCCCATAGCCGCCGCCGCCTTTGCGTCTCCCCTCCGGGGTGTCGCACCATGGTACGCAGTCCACGTTGTCGCCCATTCGGCCATCGCCACCGGCTAGTGGTTCTCCCCGTAGTTGCCCCGTGATACGTCTCCAATGTATCTATAATTTTTTATTGTCCCATGCTATTACATTACCTGTTTTGAATGTTTATGGGCTTTACTTTACACTTTTATATCATTTCTGGGACTAACCTACTAACCGAAGGCCCAGCCCGTATTGCTGTTTTTTTGCCTATTTCAGTGTTTCGAAGAAAAGGAATATCAAACGGAGTCCAAACAAAATGAAACCTTCGGGAGCGTGATTTTTGGAACAAACGTGATCCAGAGGACTGGAGTGCAAGTCAAGAAGCAATCGAGGAAGCCACGAGGGTGGAGGGCGCCCCCCTATAGGGCCGCCCCCTGTCTCGTGGGCCCCTCGGGCATCCACCGACGTACTTCTTCCTCCTATATATACCCATGTACCCCAAAACCATCAGGGGAGCCACCGAAAATCTATTTCCACCACCGTAACCTTCTGTATTCGCGAGATCCCATCTTGGAGCCGTCATCGACGCTTTGTCGGAGGGGGAATCCACCATGGAGGGCCTCTACATCAACTTCAAGGCCTCTCCGATGAGTTGTGAGTAGTTTACCACAGACCGTCGGGTCCATAGTTATTAGCTAGATGGCTTCTTCTTTCTTTTTGGATCTCAATACCATGTTCTCCCTCTCTCTTGTGGAGATCTATTTGAAGTAACTCTTTTTGCGGTGTGTTTGTCGAGATCCGATGTATTGTGTGTTTATGATCAAGTTTATCTATGAGAAATATTTGAATCTCCTCCGAATTCTTTTATGTATGATTGAGTTATCTTTGCAAGTCTATTCGAATTATCGGTTTGGTTTGGCCTACTAGATTGATCTTTCTTTCCATGGGAGAAGTGCTTAGCTTTGTGTTCAATCTTGCGGTGTCCTTTCACAGTTACAGCAGGGGCAGCAAGGCACGTATTGTATTGTTGCCATCGAGGATAAAAAGATGGGGTTTATATCATATTGCATGAGTTTATCCCTCTATATCATGTCATCTTTCTTAAAGCGTTACTCTATTCTTATGAACTTAATACTCTAGATGCATGCTGGATAGCGGTCAATGTGTGGAGTAATAGTAGTAGATGCAGGCAGGAGTCGGTCTACTTGTCATGGACGTGATGCCTATATACATGATCATGCCTAGATAATCTCATAATTATTCGCTTTTCTATCAATTGCTCGACAGTAATTTGTTCACCCACCATAATACTTATGCTATCTTGAGAGAAGCCTCTAGTGAAACCTATGGCCCCCGGGTCTATCTTTTATCATATAAGCTTTCAATCTACTTTTATTTGCATCTTTACTTTTCTAATCTATATCATAAAATACCAAAAATATATTTATCTTATCATATTATCTCTATCAGATCTCACTTTCGCAAGTGGCGGTGAAGGGATTGACAACCCCTTTATCGCGTTGGTTGCGAGTTCTTTGTTTGTTTGTGTAGGTTCGTGGGACTTGTGAGGAGCCTCCTACTGGATTGATACATTGGTTCTCAAAAACTGAGGAAAATACTTACGCTACTGTGCTGCATCACCCTTTCCTCTTCAAGGAAAACCAACGCAAGCTCAAGACGTAGGAAGAAGGATTTCTGGCGCTATTGCCGGGGAGGTCTTCGCTCAAGTCAAGACATACCAAGTACCCATCACAAACTCATCTCCCTCGCATTTACATTATTTGCCATTTGCCTCTTGTTTTCCTCTCCCCCACTTCACCATTGCCGTTTTATTCGCCCTCTCTTTCCCAATCTCCTCTCTTTTTCGCTTGCCTTCTTCTTCCCCTCTCTTTCGCTTGCCTTTCTGTGTGGCTGCTTGTTCTCATGACTTTGCCTAAGAACACCGACCTTCATCTTAGAAGGTTGGAAGAGATTGAATCAAACGTTAGAAGTTTTATGACTTTACAATTCGAGCATAGTAATTTTTTTCAGAAAAGAGCTTAAAGAACAAAAAAAAATTATGGAGTTTATGAACAAAGAGAGCTTGATGATATGTCTAAGGAATTTTATGGTTTGAACTCCCAAATTATTCGGCTTGAAAATTCTATAGCTCAAATTTCTGATAAACAAGCTACCTTAGTCAATAAGATGGCTGCCAAACTAGAAAAATTAGGTGAAAATAATGATGAAGATCTTAAAGTTATTGATGTGTCCCCTATTAGATCTTTGTTTTGCAATATGAATCTTGATAATAATGGGGCTGGAGATGAGTCAACTTTAGTTAAAAGGTGTCCCAATAATTCGGAGTTTTTAGATCTTGATGCTAAATTTGGTAAAAGTGGGATTGAAGAGGTCAAGACTTTAAATATCACTGAACCCACTATCTTGGATTTCAAGGAATTTAATTATGATAATTATTCTCTAGTTGATTGTATTTCCTTGTTGCAATTCGTATTGAATTCTCCTCATGCTTATAGTCAAAATAAAGCCTTTACCAAACATACTGTTGATGCCTTGATGCAATATTTTGATGAAAAACTTAATTTGGAAGTTTGTATACCTAGAAAACTTAGTGATGAGTGGGAACCTACTATAAAGATAAAAATTAAAGATTATGAGTGTTTTGCTTTATGTGATTTGGGTGCTACTGTTTCCACAATTCCGAAAACTTTATGTGATATTCTAGGTTTCCATGATATTGATGGTTGCTCTTTAAATTTGCATGTTGCGGATTCCACCATTAAAAAGCCAATGGGAAGAATCAATGATGTACTCATTGTTGCAAATAGAAATTTGGTGCCCGTAGATTTTATCGTTCTTGATATAGATTGCAGTCTTTCTTGTCCTATTATTCTTGGTAGACCTTTCCTTAGAACTATTAGCGCAATTATTGATATGAAGGAAGGGAATATTAGATTCCAATTTTCATTAAAGAAAGGCATGAGCACTTTCCAAGAAATAAAATTAAATTACCTTATGAATCTATCATGCGAACTACTTAGATCTATCTTCGCTTTTATGCCTAGTTAGGGGCGTTAAACGATAGCGCTAGTTGGGAGGCAACCCAATTTTCTTTGTGTTTTTTGTTTTTGTTCCTATTTAATAATACATTTTGCATCTACTTTCTGTTTAGATGTGTTTTCATATTTTATTTAGTGTTTGTGCCAAGTAGAACATATAGGATAACCTATGGTATGAGTTAATTTGATTCTGCTGAAAAACAGAAACTTTGCACTCACGAGAAAAAATTCAATAAATCACAGAAACGTGATTTTGCGTTGATTCTTTTTGCTGTAGATCAATAGACAAATTTTCTAGGACGTCCTATTTTGGTAGGATTTTTGGAGTTCCAGAAGTAACCGAAAGTTATGGATTGCTACAGACTGCCCTGTTTTTGACAAATTCTGCTTTTCGTGTGTTGTTTGCTTATTTTGATGCATCTATGGCTAGTATGTAAGGGTATGAACCATAGAGAACTTCAAATACAGTACGTTTAACATCAATATAAATAAATAATGAGTTTATTGTAGTACCTTATGTGGTCGTTTTTCTTTCTTGCACTAACGGAGCTTATGAGATTTCCTGTTGAGTTTTGTGTTGTGAAGTTTTCAAGTTTTGGATAAAGATTTGATGGACTATGGAATAAGGAGTGGCAAGAGCCTAATCTTGGGGATGCCCATGGAACCCCAAGATATTTAAGAATAGCCAAAAGCCTAAGCTTGGGGATGCCCCCGGAAGGCATCCCCTCTTTCGTCTTCGTACATTGGTAACTTTACTTGGAGCTATATTTTTATTCGCCACATGATATGTGTTTTGCATGGAGCGTCGTGTATGATATTAGTCTTTGCTTTTTTAGTTTACCACAATCATCCTTGCTGTATACACCTTTTGGAAGAAGCCCACTTGATTGGAATTTATTAGAATACTCTATGTGCTTCACTTATATCTTTTAGAACACGGCGGTGGCTTAATTTTGAGGAAATTTTTAATCTCTATGCTTCACTTATATTATTTTGAGAGTCTCTTAGAACAGCATGATATTTGCTATGATTATAAAATTGGTCGTAGAATGATAGGCATCCAAGTTGGGTATAATAAAAACTATCATAGAAGTGAATTGGATGCTATGATCAATTTGATACTTGATAATTGTTTTGAGATATGGAGGTAGTGATATTAGAGTCATGCTAGTTGGGTGATTATGAATTTAAAGAATGCTTGTGTTGAAGTTAGCAAGTCCCGTAGCATGCATGTATGGTTATAGTTGTGTAACAAATTTCAAACATGAGGTGTTCTTAGATTGTGCATCCTTATGAGTGGTGGTCGGGGACGAGCGATGGTCTTTTTCTACCAATCTATCCCTCTAGGAGCATGCACGTAGTGCTTGGTTTTTGATGACTTGTAGATTTTTGCAATAAGTATATGAGTTCTTTTGAATAATGTTGAGTCCATGGATTATACGCGCTCTCATTTTCTATCATTGCTAGCCTCTTCGATACCGTGCATTGCCCTTTCTCACCTTGATAGTTGGTGCAAACTTCGCCGGTGCATCCAAACCCCATGATATGATACGCTCTATCACACATAAACCTCCTTATATCTTCCTCAAAACAGCCACCATACTGTTGGAAATATGCCCTAGAGGCAATAATAAAATGATTATTATTATATTTCCTTGTTCATGATAATTGTCTGTTATTCATGCTATTATTGTGTTATCTGGAAATCGTAATACATGTGTGAATACATAGACCACAACATGTCCCTAGTAAGCCTCTAGTTGACTAGCTCGTTGATTAATAGATAGTCATGGTTTCCTGACTATGGACATTGGATGTCATTGATAACGGGATCACATCATTAGGAGAATGATGTGATGGACAAGACCCAATCCTAAGCATAGCACAAGATCTTGTAGTTTGTTTGCTAGAGCTTTTCCAATGTCAAGTATCATTTCCTTAGACCATGAGATCGTGTAACTCCCGGATACCGTAGGAGTGCTTTGGGTGTACCAAACGTCACAACGTAACTGGGTGACTATAAAGGTATACTACGGGTATCCCCGAAAGTATCTGTTGGGTTGACACGGACCGAGACTGGGATTTGTCACTCCGTATGACGGAGAGGTATCTCTGGGCCCACTCGCTAATGCATCATCATAATGAGCTCAAAGTGACCAAGTGTTTGGTCACGAGATCATGCATTATGGTACGAGTAAAGTGACTTGCCGGTAACGAGATTGAATGAGGTATTGGGATACCGACGATCGAATCTCGGGCAAGTAACGTACCGATTGACAAAGGGAATTGTATACGGGGTTACGTGAATCCTCGACATCATGGTTCATCCGATGAGATCATCGAGGAGAATGTGGGAGCCAACATGTTATCCAGATCCCGCTGTTGGTTATTGACCGGAGACTCGTCTCGGTCATGTCTGCGTGTCTCCCGAACCTGTAGGGTCTACACACTTAAGGTTCGGTGACGCTAGGGTTGTAGATATTAGTATGCGGTAACCTGAAAGTTGTTCGGAGCCCCGGATGAGATCCCGGACGTCATGAGGAGTTCCGGAATGGTCCGGAGGTGAAGAATTGTATATAGGAAGTCCAGTTTCGGCCACCGGGAAAGTTTCGGGGGTCACCGGTATTGTACCGGGACCACCGGAAGGGTCCCGGGGGTCCACTGGGTGGGGCCACCTATCCCAGAGGGCCCCATGGGCTGAAGTGGGGAGGGAACCAGCCCCTGGTGGGCTGGTGCGCCCCGCTTGGGCCTCCCCTGCGCCTAGGGTTGGAAACCCTAGGGGTGGGGGCGCCCCACTTGGCTTGGGGGGCAAGTCACCCCCTTGGCCGCCGCCCCCCTTGAGATCCAATCTCTAGGGGGGCCGGCGCCCCCCCAGGGCCCCTATATAAAGAGGGGGGAGGGAGGGCTGCGCACCCCAGCTCCTGGCGCCTCCCTCTCCCTCCGTAACACCTCTCCCTCTCGCTGAGCTTGGCGAAGCCCTGCCGAGATCGCTGCTACTTCCACCAGGACCACCACCACACTGTCGTGCTGCTGGATCTTCATCAACCTCTCCTTCCCCTTGTTGGATCAAGAAGGAGGAGACGTCTTCCCAACCGCACGTGTGTTGAACGCGGAAGTGCTGTCCGTTCAGCACTAGGATCATCGGTGATTTGTATCACGACGAGTACGACTCCCTCAACCCCGTTCAATTGAACGCTTCCGCTCGCGATCTACAAGGGTATGTAGATGCACTCCTCTCTCTCGTTGCTAGATGAACTCCATAGATTTATCTTGGTGAAGCGTAGAAAAATTTTATTTTCTGCTACGTTCCCCAACAGTGGCATCATGAGCTAGGTCTGTGCGTAGTTTTTTTGCACGAGTAGAACATAAATTTGTTGTAGGCGTAGATGTTGTCAATTTTCTTGCCACTACTGTCTTATCTTGTTTCGGCGGCATCGTGGGATGAAGCGGCCCGGACCGACCTTACACGTACGCTTACGTGAGACTGGTTCGACCGACTGACATGCACTAGTTGCATAAGGTGGCTAGCGGGTGTCTGTCTCTCCCACTTTAGTCGGATCGGATTCGATGAAAAGGGTCCTTATGAAGGGTAAATAGAAATTGGCATATCACGTTGTGGCTTTCACGTAGGTAAGAAACATTCTTGCTAGAACCCTATTGCAGCCACGTAAAACATGCAACAACAATTAGAGGACGTCTAACTTGTTTTTGCAGCATATGCCTTGTGATGTGATATGGCCAAAAGGTTGTGACGAATGTTATATATGTGATGTATGAGATCATGTTCTTGTAATAGGAATCACGACTTGCATGTCGAGGAGTATGACAACCGGCAGGAGCCATAGGAGTTGAGTTAATTATTGTATGACCTGCGTGTCAATGATTAAACGCCATGTAATTACTTTACTTTATTGCTAAATCGTTAGCCATAGTAGTAGAAGTAATAGTTGGCGAGCAACTTCATGGAGACACGATGATGGAGATCATGGTGTCATGCCGGTGACGAAGATGATCATGGCGCCCCGAAGATGGAGATCAAAGGAGCTATATGATATTGGCCATATCATGTCACTATTTGATTGCATGTGATGTTTATCAAGTTTTTGCATCTTGTTTACTTAGAACGACGATAGTAAATAAGATGATCCCTCATAATAATTTCAAGAAAGTGTTCCCCCTAACTGTGCACCGTTGCGAAAGTTTGTTGTTTCGAAGCACCAAGTGATGATCGGGTGTGATAGATTCCAACATCTACATACAACGGGTGTAAGACAGATTTACACATGCAAAACACTTAAGTTTACTTGACGAGCCTAGCATGTATAGACATGGCCTCGGAACACAAGAGACCGAAAGGTCGAACATGAGTCGTATGGAAGATACGATCAACATGGAGATGTTCACCGATGATGACTAGTCCGTCTCACGTGATGATCGGACACGGCCTAGTTGACTTGGATCATGTATCACTTAGATGGCTAGAGGGATGTCTAATCTGAGTGGGAGTTCATTAAATAATTTGATTAGATGAACTTAATTATCATGAACTTAGTCTAAAAACCTTTGCAAAATGTCTTGTAGATCAAATGGCCAACGCTCATGTCAACCTCAACTTCAACGCGTTCCTAGAGAAAACCAAGCTGAAAGATGATGGCAACAACTATACGGACTTGGTCCGGAACCTAAGGATCATCCTCATAGCTGCCAACAAAGCATATGTCCTAGAAGCACCGCTAGGTGAAGCACCCATCCCAGAGAACCAAGACGTTATAAACGCTTGGCAGTCACGTGCTGATGATTACTCCCTCGTTCAGTGCGGCATGCTTTACAGCTTAGAACCGGGGCTCCAAAAGCGTTTTGAGCAACATGGAGCATATGAGATGTTCGAGGAGCTGAAAATTGTTTTCCAAGCTCATGTCCGGGTCGAGAGATATGAAGTCTCCAACAAGTTCTATAGTTGTAAGATGGAGGAAAATAGTTCTGTCAATGAGCACATACTCAAAATGTCTGGGTTGCACAACCGCTTGTCCCAGCTGGACATTAACCTCCCGGACGAGGCGGTCATTGACAGAATCCTTCAGTCGTTCCCACCTAGCTACAAGAGCTTCGTAATGAACTACAATATGCAGGGGATGGTGAAAACTATTCCTGAATTATTTTCAATGCTGAAGTGAGCGGAGGTGGAAATCAAAAAGGAACATCAAGTGTTGATGGTCAATAAAACCACTAAGTTCAAGAAAGGCAAGGGTAAGAAGAACTTCAAGAAGGACGGCAAGGAAGTTGCCGCGCCCGGTAAACCAGTTGCTGGGAAGAAGCCAAAGAATGGACCCAAGCCTGAGAGTGAGTGCTTTTATTGCAAAGGGAAGGGTCACTAGAAGCGGAACTGCCCCAAATACTTAGCGGACAAGAAGGTCGGCAACACTAAAGGTATATGTGATATACATGTAATTGATGTGTACCTTACCAGTACTCGTAGTAGCTCCTGGGTATTTGATACCGGTGCGGTTGCTCATATTTGTAACTCAAAACAGGAGCTACGGAATAAGCGGAGACTGGCGAAGGACGAGGTGACGATGCGCGTCGGGAATGGTTCCAAGGTCGATGTGATCGCCGTCGGCACACTACCTCTACATTTACCTACGGGATTAGTTTTAAACCTCAATAATTGTTATTTAGTGCCAGCTTTGAGCATGAACATTGTATCTGGATCTCGTTTAATACGAGATGGCTACTCATTTAAATCCGAGAATAATGGTTGTTCTATTTATATGAGAGATATGTTTTATGGTCATGCCCCACTGGTCAATGGTTTATTCTTAATGAATCTCGAACGTAATGTTACACATATTCATAGTGTGAATACCAAAAGATGTAAGATTGATAATGACAGTCCCACATATCTGTGGCACTACCTCCTTGGTCACATTGGTGTCAAATGCATGAAGAAGCTCCATACAGATGGACTTTTGGAGTCCCTTGATTTCGAATCATTTGACACGTGCGAACCATGCCTCATGGGTAAAATGACCAAGACTCCGTTCTCCAGAACAATGGAGCGAGCAACCAACTTATTGGAAATTATACATACTGATGTGTGCGGTCCATCGAGCGTCGAGGCTCGCGGTGGATATCGTTATGTTCTCACCCTCACTGATGACTTAAGTAGATATGGGTATGTTTACTTGATGAAACACAAGTCTGAGACCTTTGAAAAGTTCAAGGAATTTCAGAATGAGGTAGAGAATCAACATGACCGAAAAATAAAGTTTTTACGATCAGATCGTGGAGGAGAATATTTAAGTCATGAATTTGGTACGCACTTAAGGAAATATGGAATTGTTTCACAACTCACGCCACCTGGAACACCTCAGCATAACGGTGTGTCCAAACATCGTAATCGCACTTTATTGGATATGGTGCGGTCTATGATGTCTCTTACCGATTTACCGCTATCATTTTGGGGATACGCTTTAGAGACATCCACATTCACTTTAAATAGGGCACCGTCTAAATCCATTTAGACGACACCGTATGAATTATGGTTTGGGAAGAAACCTAAGTTGTCGTTTCTTAAAGTTTGGGGATGCGATGCTTATGTCAAGAAACTTCAACCTGAAAAGCTCGAACCCAAGTCGGAAAAATGCATCTTCATAGGATACCCTAAGGAAGCCATTGGGTATACCTTCTACCTTAGATCCGAAGGCAAGATCTTTGTTGCCAAGAACGGGTCCTTTCTGGAGAAAGAGTTTCTCTCGAAAGAAGTAAGTGGGAGGAAAGTAGAACTCGATGAAGTACTACCTCTTGAACCGGAAAGTAGTACAACTCAGGAAGATGTTCTTGTGGTGCCTACACCGACTGGAGAGGAAATTAATGATGATTATCAAGGTACTTTGGATCAAGTTGCCACTGAACTTTGTAGGTCCACAAGGACACGTTCCACACCAGAGTGGTATGGCAACCCTATCCTGGAAATCATGTTGTTAGACAACGGTGAACCTTCGAACTATGAAGAAGCGATGGCGGGCCCAGATTCCAACAAATGGCTTGAAGCCATGCAATCTGAGATAGGATCCATGTATGAAAACAAAGTATGGACTTTGACAGACTTGCCCGATGATCGGCGAGCGATAGAAAACAAATGGATCTTTAAGAAGAAGACGGACGCGGATGGTAATGTTACCATCTATAAAGCTCGACTTGTCGCTAAGGGTTATCGGCAAGTTCAAGGGGTTGACTACGATGAGACTTTCTCTCCCGTAGCGAAGCTAAAGTCCGTCCGAATCATGTTAGCAATTGCCGCATACTATGATTATGAGATATGGCAAATGGACGTTAAAACGGCATTTCTTAACGGCTATCTTAAGGAAGAACTGTATATGATGCAGCCGGAAGGTTTTGTCGATCCTGAGAATGCTAAGAAGGTATGCAAACTCCAACGATTCATTTATGGGCTGGTGCAAGCATCTCGGAGTTGGACCATTCGCTTTGATGAGATGATCAAAGCGTTTGGGTTTATGCAGACTTATGGAGAAGCCTGCGTTTACAAGAAAGTGAGTGGGAGCTCTGTAGCATTTCTCATATTATATGTAGATGACATAATTTTGATGGGAAATGATATAGAACTTTTGGACAACATTAAGGCCTACTTGAATAAGTGTTTTTCAATGAAGGACCTTGGAGAAGCTGCTTACATATTAGGCATCAAGATCTATAGGGATAGATCGAGACGCCTCTTAGGTCTTTCACAAAGCACATACCTTGATAAGATATTGAAGAAGTTCAATATGGATCAGTCCAAGAAGGGGTTCTTGCCTGTGTTGCAAGGTGTGAAATTGAGCTCGGCTCAATGCCCGACCACGGCAGAAGATAGAGAACAGATGAGTGTCATCCCCTATGCCTCGGCTATAGGGTCTATTATGTATGCCATGCTGTGTACCAGACCTGATGTAAACCTTGTCGTAAGTTTGGTAGGGAGGTACCAAAGTAATCCCGGCATGGAACACTGGACAGCGGTCAAGAATATCTTGAAGTACCTGAAAAGGACTAAGGATATGTTTCTCGTTTATGGAGGTGACGAAGAGCTCGTCGTAAAGGGTTACGTCGACGCTAGCTTCGACACAGATCTGGATGACTCCAAGTCACAAACCGGATACGTGTATATTTTGAATGGTGGGGCAGTAAGCTGGTGCAGTTGCAAGCAAAGCGTCGTGGCGGGATCTACATGTGAAGCGGAGTACATGGCAGCCTCGGAGGCAGCGCATGAAGCAATATGGATGAAGGAGTTCATCACCGACCTAGGAGTCATACCTAATGCGTCGGGGCCGATCTCTCTCTTCTGTGACAACACTGGAGCTATTACCCTTGCCAAGGAGCCCAGGTTTCACAAGAAGACCAGGCACATCAAGCGTCGCTTCAACTCCATTCGTGAAAATGTTCAAGATGGAGACATAGATATTTGCAAAGTGCATACGGATCTGAATGTCGCAGATCCGTTGACTAAACCTCCTCCGCGAGCGAAACATGACCAACACCAGAACTCTATGGGTGTTCGGTTCATCACAATGTAACTAGATTATTGACTCTAGTGCAAGTGGGAGACTGTTGGAAATATGCCCTAGAGGCAATAATAAAATGATTATTATTATATTTCCTTGTTCATGATAATTGTCTATTATTCATGCTATTATTGTGTTATCCGGAAATCGTAATACATGTGTGAATACATAGACCACAACATGTCCCTAGTAAGCCTCTAGTTGACTAGCTCGTTGATTAATAGATAGTCATGGTTTCCTGACTATGGACATTGGATGTCATTGATAACGGGATCACATCACTAGGAGAATGATGTGATGGACAAGACCCAATCCTAAGCATAGCACAAGATCGTGTAGTTCGTTTGCTAGAGCTTTTCCAATGTCAAGTATCATTTCCTTAGACCATGAGATCGTGTAACTCCCGGATACCGTAGGAGTGCTTTGGGTGTACCAAACATCACAACATAACTGGGTGACTATAAAGGTATACTACGGGTATCCCTGAAAGTATCTGTTGGGTTGACATGGATCGAGACTGGGATTTGTCACTCCGTATGACGGAGAGGTATCTCTGGGCCCACTCGGTAATGCATCATCATAATGAGCTCAAAGTGACCAAGTGTTTGGTCACGGGATCATGCATTACGGTACGAGTAAAGTGACTTGCCGGTAACGAGATTGAACGAGGTATTGGGATACCGACGATCGAATCTTGGGCAAGTAACATACCGATTGACAAAGGGAATTGTATATAGGGTTACTTGAATCCTCGACATCGTGGTTCATCCGATGAGATCATCGAGGAGCATGTGGGAGCCAACATGGGTATCCAGATCCCGCTGTTGGTTATTGACCGGAGAGTCGTCTCGGTCATGTCTGCGTGTCTCCCGAACCCGTAGGGTCTACACACTTAAGGTTCAGTGACGCTAGGGTTGTAGAGATATTAGTATGTGGTAACCCGAAAGGTGTTCGGAGTCCCGTATGAGATCCTGAACGTCACGAGGAGTTCCGGAATGGTCCGGAGGTGAAGAATTGTATATAGGAAGTCCAATTTCGGCCACCGGGAAAGTTTCGGGGGTCACCGGTATTGTACCGGGACCACCGGAAGGGTCCCGGGGGTCCACTGGGTGGGGCCACCTATCCCGGAGGGCCCCATGGGCTGAAGTGGGGAGGGAACCAGCCCCTGGTGGGCTGGTGCACCCCCCTTGGGCCTCCCCCTGCGCCTAGGGTTGGAAACCCTAGGGGTGGGGGGCGCCCCACTTGGCTTGTGGGGCAAGCCATCCCCTTGGCCGCCCCCCTTGAGATCCAATCTCTAGGGGCCGGCACCCTCCAGGGCTCCTATATAAAGAGGGGGGGAGGGAGGGCTGCGCACCCCAGCTCCTGGCGCCTCCCTCTCCCTCCGTAACACCTCTCCCTCTCGCTGAGCTTGGCGAAGCCCTGCCGAGATCGCTGCTACTTCCACCACCACGCCGTCCTGCTGCTGGATCTTCATCAACCTCTCCTTACCCTTGCTGGATCAAGAAGGAGGAGACGTCTTCCCAACCGTACGTGTGTTGAACGCGGAGGTGCTGTCCGTTCAGCACTAGGATCATCGGTGATTTGGATCATGACGGGTACGACTCCCTCAACCCCGTTCTCTTGAACGCTTCCGCTCGCGATCTAAAAGGTTATGTAGATGCACTCCTCTCTCTCCTTGCTAGATGAACTCCATAGATTGATCTTGGTGAAGCATAGAATTTTTTTATTTTCTGCTACGTTCCCAACACATACCTACCTATTTATGGCATTTCCATAGCCATTCCGAGATATATTGCAATGCAACTTTCCACCTTTCCGTTTATCATCATGACATACATTACTATTGTCATATTGCCTTGCATGATCATGTAGTTGACATCGTATTTGTGGCAAAGCCACCATGCATAAATTTTCATACATGTCACTCTTGATTCATTGCCCATCCCGGTACACCGCCGAAGGCATTCATATAGAGTCATATCTTGTTCTAGTTTTGAGTTGTAATTCATGAGTTGTAAATATATAGAAGTGTGATGATCATCATTATTAGAGCATTGTCCCTAAAGAAAAAAAGAAAGGCCAAAGAAAAAAAGGAAAGGCCAAAGAAAAAAAAGAAAAAGAAAAAACAAGGAAAGGCCAAAAAAGGCCAAAAAGAAAAAAAAAGAAAAAAAAGAAAAATGGGGCAATATTACTATCTCTTTTCCATACTTGTGCTTCAAAGTAGCACCATGTTCTTCATATAGCGAGTCTCATATGTTGTCACTTTCATATACTATTGGGAATTTTTCATTATAGAACTTGGCTTGTATATTCCTATGATGGGCTTCCTCAAAATGCCCTAGGTCTTCGTGAGCAAGCAAGTTGGATGGACATCCACTAGTTTCTTTTGTTGAGCTTTCATACATTTTTAGCTCTAGTGCATCCGTTGCATGGCAATCCCTACTCCTCATGTTGACATCAATTGACGGGCATCTCCATAGCCCATTGATTATCCTCGTCAACGTGAGACTTTCTCTTTTTTGTCTTCTCCACACAATCCCCATCATTATTCTATTCCACCCATAGTGCTATATCCATGGCTCACGCTCATGTATTGCGTGAAAGTTGAAAAAGTTTGAGATTATTTAAGTACGAAACAATTGTTTGGCTTGTCATCGGGGGTGTACAAGATGGGAGCATTTTTGTGTGACAAAAATGAAGCATAGCCTAACTATATGATTTTGTAGGGATGAACTTTCTTTAACCATGTTATTTTGAGAAGACATGGTTGCTTTGATTAGTATGCTTGAAGTATTACTATTTCTTATGTCAATATGAACTTTTATTTTGAATCATTTGGATCTGAACATTCATGCCACAATAAAGAGAAATACATTGAGAATTATGCTAGATAGCATTCCACATCAAAAATTCTGTTTTTATCATTTACCTACTCGAGGACGAGAGTAATTAAGCTTGGGGATGCTTGATACGTCTCCAACGTATCTATAATTTTTGATTGTTCCATGCTATTATATTACCTGTTTTGGATGTTTATGGGCTTTACTTTACACTTTTATATCATTTTTGGGACTAACCTACTAACCGGAGGCCTAGCCCGTATTGCTGTTTTTTGCCTATTTCGGTGTTTCGAAGAAAAGGAATATCAAACGGAGTCCAAATGGAATGAAACCTTCGGAAGCGTGATTTTTGGAACAAACGTGATCCAGAGGACTTGGAGTGCAAGTCAAGAAGCAATCAAGGAAGCCACGAGGGTGGAGGGCGTGCCCCCCCCTATAGGGCTCGCCCCCTGTCTCGTGGGCCCCTCGGGCATCCACCGACGTACTTCTTCCTCCTATATATACCGATGTACCCCGAAACCATCAAGGGAGCCACCGAAAACCTATTTCCACCACCGTAACCTTCTGTATCCGTGAGATCCCATCTTGGAGCCATCGTCGGTGCTCTGCTGGAGGGGGAATCCACCATGGAGGGCCTCTACATCAACTCCAAGGCCTCTCCGATGAGTTGTGAGTAGTTTACCACAGACCTTGGGTCCATAGTTATTAGCTAGATGGCTTCTTCTCTCTTTTTGGATCTCAATACCATGTTCTCCCCCTCTCTTGTGGAGATCTATTTGATGTAACTCTTTTTGCGGTGTGTTTGTCGAGATCCGATGAATTGTGGGTTTATGATCAATTTTATCTATGAGAAATATTTGAATCTGCTCTGAATTCTTTTATGTATGATTGAGTTATCTTTGCAAGTCTATTCGAATTATCGGTTTGGTTTGGCCTACTAGATTGATCTTTCTTGCCATGGGAGAAGTGCTTAGCTTTGTGTTCAATCTTGCGGTGTCCTTTCCCAGTGACAGCAGGGGCAGCAAGGCACCTATTGTATTGTTGCCATCGAGGATAAAAATATGGGGTTTATATCATATTGCATGAGTTTATCCCTCTATATCATGTCATCTTTCTTAAAGCGTTACTTTGTTCTTATGAACTTAATACTCTAGATGCATGCTGGATAGCGGTCGATGTGTGGAGTAATAGTAGTAGATGCAGGAAGCAGTCGGTTTACTTGTCACGAACGTGATGCCTATATACACGATCATGCCTAGATAATCTCATAATTATTCGCTTTTCTATCAATTGCTCGACAGTAATTTGTTCACCCACCATAATACTTATGCTATCTTGAGAGAAGTCTCTAGTGAAACCTATGGCCCTCGGGTCTATCTTTTATCAGATAAGCTTTCAATCTACTTTTATTTGCATCTTTACTTTTCCAATCTATATCGTAAAATACCAAAAATATATTTATCTTATCATATTATCTCTACGAGATCTCACTTTCGCAAGTGGTCGTGAAGGGACTGACAACCCCTTTATCGCGTTAGTTGCGAGTTCTTTGTTTGTTTGTGTAGGTTCGTGGGACTTGTGCGAAGCCTCCTACTGGATTGATACCTTGGTTCTCAAAAACTGATGGAAATACTTACGCTACTGTGTTGCATCACCCTTTCCTCTTCAAGGAAAACCACCGCAAGCTCAAGACGTAGCACCCCGTCCTGCGAGCCGCTGCTACACCGCCCCTTCGGGTTGTAGCGCCGCGACGTGCAGTCCCTGCCACCGCCTGAGGCCATCCCCGTGGCTGCACCGACCCGCGTTGCGCCACCCCTTTGGGTCGTAGCGCCTGGCCCCGTGGTCCATGCAGCAGCCCCGAGGTCTTTCTATCGTTGCCTGGACCCGCCTGCTGCCACTGCGTCACCCCTTTGAGCTGTAGTGCCGTGGCACGCAGTCCACTCCGCCGTTCCCGCGCGCCGATTTCCCGCGGATTGCGCTGCGCCGCCTCCTTTGGCACGGGAACGCCACTGTGCGCGTCTGTCTTCGTCACACTATCGGGTTTCTCGCCTACTTCGAGCACCACCGCCGCGCTCCTAACCTAGCCGTCGCCGCCGCTGCTACCCCCATAGCCACCGCCGCTCGTTCACCACTTTGTCTTCGTCCACCACTAGCTCGTCGCCAGCGTCGCCGTCATCTTCCCCAACCACTTCGTATACCCCGACCACCATTGGTGACATTGGCCCCACGGCGATTGGCGCCACAATCGTCGTCGAGTCTTCTTCTCTGCTGGCCCCTCTGACTCCTCAACATGGCGTACAACTCGTGCAGGTCCCTTGTCTACGCATGCCTGGTGCTAGCAACACCAATGTGTGCGTTCATCCACGACGTGTCACCGGGCCTGGCAAGCCTGGTGTGGCGCTTCATCAACTTCGTCTTCGCCCATCTATACATGCCCGATGCTGGCAACACCGACGCGTGCCTTTGTCTATGACGTGTCCTCGGGTTTGGCAAACCCGGCGCGACGCCTCGTCAACAACGCATTCTTCCCGGTGCACCACTACTTTGACACCAGTGCGCCCATGACTAATCAGCTCCTCCTTACACCTGCGGCTCCACGACGACTTCCTCGACACAGGCTACCCCAAGTCGACATCGACCACGGCATTCTTCGCATGGCTACCCTCGACCATAGCTGCACCACCCTAAGCTCTCGGCTACCTCAACAACGACACAAAGGGCTACCGCCTTGCTTGAGCAACCTCGTCGGTTTTCACTCCAGCCACAACTTCCGCGATGCATCGACCGTTACGACAGTGGGGGGATGTCCGTCGGCTTACCTTCAGATTCTTCTCCAGTCGCACCGTCTACGTCGCTCTCGTTGTGACTACGAGGGCATGTTGAGTATTATGATTATTAGGAAGTATGGGATAGACTAGGGTTTGGTCCTGCCTTGTCTTGTACTCCAAATTGGTCATTATACTCATATATATATATATGCCCACGAGGCTCAAGCAATAAACATCGATTCCACCAATTCCGTCTATCCCTTCTAACAGATAGGTCCCGAATAAGAGGGAATCGGTGGAAGGTCCTTGACGGATCCGAGGTCAACATCACACCCGGACCTGTTGTGCAATAACATCAATGATTTTGTTTTCCAGGTTTTCGGTATGGAGTCTTCGAGTTTGGTTTGGGGTGACGAGGCGGTGGCACTATCCCAGTCTAGGAATAATGTTCTCACCTCTCTCTTCTCATTCTGTTCATGTGACCGGCGGAGGGCTTGTCGAGCCGTGTCTCCGGCAGTTCTTTTGGGATCCGGTCGGTTCAGGTATTTGGTGGATCCGTCTGCATTCGGCTTGTGTTCGTGCTATTCGGAGTTTACAGGCCCTTATCAGAGTTTTCTTCTCTAGGGTGGCGATTTGCTTTGCAGATCGCGATCGCCAGCGTCTCTTGGTCTGCATCGATGACTTTTTGGCCGCTGTTTCTACAAACCCACGGGTTCAAAAAAGTTTGATTCGTCAAGGCGGGCGGAGGCCTAGACGACATTGAGCTATACTCATGGCGTGACGCCAGTGGGTGCAGGAGGAAGAAGACTTCGGCAACCCCCAAAAATTTGAATGTACTCCTTCCGATTTATATTATTTGCCGTTGTGCTAAATTATCGACAATTAACATAGATCGAAGGGAGTAATTTTATCTTTATGTATGAGTATGTTTGTAAGGATCTATGATACTACTTAAT